>NC_081836.1:6372045-6675075 GCF_030867095.1 Alligator mississippiensis
TCCTCCGTTTCTCTGGGTCCTATAATGATTTTTGTCACTTGTTCCTTTCCCCAGGTGCTAAGGGTCCTACAACACGGAAACAAACAAAACTCTTGGGCCAGAGGCAATATAGATTTCACAGATTTCTAGGGTCGGAAGGGACCTATTAGATCATTGAGTCCGCCCCCCTTCCCTGGGCAGGAAAGAGCACTGGGTTAAGTAACCCCAGCCAAGTGCTTGTCTAATCTCCTTTTAAAAGCCTCCAAGGTAGGGGAAAATACCACCTCCCTTGGAAGCCCATTCCAGATTTTGGCAACACTTTTATTAGACCAAGTAAAAAGTAGCAAAAAAGAATTCTTTCTTTGTGTGCTTTTGGTTCCAAACACCCTTCATCAGGCTGGGGAGAATTTAAAGATTTTAAAATTCTCCAAGGTAGAAAAGAATTTTTTTGAAAAAATTTTTTTTGCTACTATTTAGTTGGATTAATAAAAGATATCACCTCTGGCCCAAGAGTTTTGTTTGTCTCTATTTCTTAGATCAACACGGCTACAACACATATGCCTACAATACGGAGAACAGTTCTACCGCCTGGATAGAAAGCGCTTCTTGCATTAGCACAAAGATGCAGCTTCTTGGTGACCACGATTGCGGGGAAAGGTAAACACCTATTGGTAGTGAAATAGTCTTTCCATTTCATCGAGAGAGAAAAACTCAGAAGCTACTTGCACTAGAAGGCTGGTAATCCACAGCATGTTACGGAGGGTACAGGGGTTTTACCTGGGTTCTGAATGTAGGGTATTTCTGAATATAGTCTAAACTTCGATCCCAAGTTAATTTGATTCAGTCCTTTTAATGGTCTTCAGTTGTCCCTTGAAACTATGTTATGCTCGTCAGTTAAAATTCTAAAATGCTGTGAACCTGTTTGCCTACAGGGTCAGTCGCAGGAAAAAAAATTAAGAAAGATGCCTCTTCTGAGTCTGAGCCTTACAGTCCAGCACTGAGTTGGGTTTCTTCTCTCTCCTAACCGAGCTGGAATTACTCATTCAATAGATTTACTCCTGGGGCTGTGAGAGCAAAGAAAAGCAATTTGAATCTATGGCCTAGTTTCCGTCTCCTTCCCACAGTGTGTGACCATTTCCAAACCAGGTAGATGGCTGATAATCCCTTAGAGAAGATGAATTAATTTGCAGGGATACTGGCAGTTTGAAAAATCTAGGACTGGGTTGTTCCTAACTCTATCACTGGCTTCTGGGATCTTTAGCAATTCATTTAACCTTTCTGGACATCACTTTTCCCATCTGTAAAATGAGGATGAGAATACTTAAGCACTTTTTTGTAGAGATTAGGGATATTAGAATTAAGATTACTATGTAGGTACAAGTATAATTATTTTCTCTGCAAGGCCTTCTGTAATTTGCGGGTTGCAATAGGCAATCTTACAAGGCTTACATTTATAACAGTTCTCAGTGTTTCAAGTCTTTAACCTCCTCCGGATAAAATGAAAAGCAAAACAAAGCTATGATACTGTCTCCGCTGAGAGCTGAGCTGAAGCATGCAGAGAGAGGTCTTGGATCAATATCTCAGATCCAAACACCCCTGAGTTTTGCTCTAAATCCAGATTCAGATCAGAATGCTGCAGCTTGGGTCCCTCTCCAAGTGAGGCTATACCGTTATCAAAGCAAATGATTTAGGCTAAAACATTTTTTAGCCATCAGTAAAAGCTTTGTTTACCCAATTATCTTGTCTAATTGCATTATAAGTTGACAGATGAATGCATAACCTCCTGACATTTCAGTTTGCCACCTATAAATCTGTAAACCAAACCCAGTGCTTATTTACTTCATTTGATTTGGGTTTCCTTCTGAGTGGCTACACTAAAAGATTTTTTTAATTAACGGTTAATTATGTCAAACCAAATTTATCTTCTCTGTAACAAGGGAAAAAAAAAGTTGGCACTTAGTAGTTTTGAAAAAGACAGGACAATATAATATAACAGTTCCTTGTGCAGTACAGTGATGCATTAGGAAGCAATGGGGTGTATGCAATGAAATCAATGCAAGTCACAGAATAATACCATGTAGGACCATTGTGAGGTCAGCCAAAACTGTTGATAGAATCAGTTTGGTAACAATGACCTTCTTATTATGAAAGAGAATAAAAAGAACTATATATGAAGGTAAACAGGAAAGATAAACAGCTGCATTTCTAGCACATTACTCTCCAAAGAATTATTTCATTTTATTGATAGCCAACCAAGACACAGGGGGTGTTTGAACACACCACATTTTTTGCCCTTTCTTGCACTGCAGTGGCATGGCTGTTTGAATGAGTGGGTTTTCTGGATGCTTCAAAAGTCTTTCTGGTGCATTAAAGTCAAACTCCTCGCACATAGTTTAGTTTGGCTCGCTGTGAATTAAAGCGTCACGTCCATGGATTCATTGCATGTAAACACAAAGGCACTCAAATATGTGTAATGAGCCTCTTTGTCCACCAGATGGCGCTGTGACGTTTTTGTAGTTCACCCCTTCAAATTGCTGCTGCTTTTGAATTGCTGCCATTTGTTTGTATTTTCTTGTGTCGTATACTGGCTCCCTGCTCCCACAGGGAGGCCCTGGGCTGGGGGAGGCAGCAGCCTTTCCTGCAGCGCTGGCCAGGGACCAGGTTTAATTTGTTCAAAAATCTAGTACATGCAAACACTGATGTGACGCTCCAAAATAAACAAGTTTAAATGTTATAAACCTATTTAATTTAATGAGGATTAAACCCTGTGAGGTGTACAGATTAAGGTGATTTCCAGGGTGATTAAGTAACTTGTCCTGAGTCTCCTAATTAATCTAGAATAGATCTGGAAATGGACTTCAGGACATGCGACTTCCAGATCCTTTTCTTGACCATTTCCCCAAAGGAAGCAAATAATCCTGCAAGGCTGTCTTTTTAACGAGGTAGAAGAAAGTCATAAACTTCTAAAGCACCAATTAAGTACCAAGAATGAATTAAAAAGTAGAGTTTAAACCATAAGCCTAATATCCCTTTCAAAAAGCCTGTTCACCTGGAAAACTAAGATAACTTAGATTTTTTATCTATCTGAAAGGGAGATAAAGCTTTATCTTAGCTAGCTAACACATTACCTAGCCACAATAAGACTGTTGGAGGTCATTCAAAGTGGAATATGTAAAGAAACAATTATGCTAGAAAGTGCTTTTAAAGCACAGCATGCAAAAAGGATTCATCAGGACCATATCAGACTTCTCATTTTTACAAGATGTTCCCCCAGAACTCTGCCTCCATAATTTTCTTATCTTGATTACAACTTCTATTAGTAAATGCAAAAAGAAAGCTAAAGCAGTACTCATCAAGGCTGGGGTTGTCCAATCATCTTGCTGCTGTTTAGAAGGCTGGCAATCCACAGCACATTACAGAGGGTACAGTTAATTCTCGCCGGTTTCTGTATGCAGGGTATTACTGAATACAGTTCAGGTCCTTGCAAGGTCAACATATAAGAGTAGTGGTATATAAAAAAGGTGTCTTGTTGGATTTCCCCTTGGCCATTAAGTATGGCCCTTTGAGTTATGCTACTTCAGTCCAGACTCAATTAACAAAAATTAAATGTCCTTTTTGCTTCTGGAGATATAAAACGAAGCCAACAACTAAGACAACAGCTTATGATTCCCAGGAATGAAGTGGAACTCACAAATGCATATCGCAGTTCTTAAGTATATAATATCAGCCAAACCCTTGCTGAGCTTCTCATTTTACTCTGCCCATTATATGACCAAGGAGACTAAACACACATACCTCCTCAGATGGTCATTGTTTACAAGTTTAGGAGTATATCCTGCCCCAGACCTGTTCATGCAACTACCAGGCCTGTCAGAGTACTTTGGCTTGTGATGAAAGGTTTAATATGACCCTTAAACTCCTGGTTTAAGGCTCTGTATTTCTTCAGAAGCTTTACATTTAGAAAATCCCACATTAATGCCTTATGAGCCCAAGTGGGGCAACATAGTGTTGGTGGGTCTAAAAATAACGGTGCACCACCAGGAATGCGTAGTACCGCTGAGTACTGTGCAGTCAGTTACTATAGTGGGAGCATCTACACATGGCCTTGACTGCGCATTTGGTATTGCGCAGTCATTATATACTTGCTTTAGCTAAAGGTAGTTGCATGAACAGCTAAACCAAATATTGAATGACTGTGCAGTACCGAAGGTGCAGTCAAGGGCACGTGTAGATGCTCCCACTGTGGTATTTAAGAGAGAGGATGGAAGGCCTAGTAGTGCTGTTACAGGATTCACCCTCCTTTATTAGTTTTGGTCAAGCAAAGAAATATCCTGAAATATGGGAAGTGCCATTTCCTCTCCTTTTCCACCTTCCCCTCCCTCTCGTTTTAGACTGGAGAATTTAAGAAAAAAATCCTATCTTCCATCTTCATGGTCTCCCTACTTCCCCGTGGAAGACAGTATAGGCGTTTTGATGGCAGTTTAACATACCACACACTCTTTCCCCCACCATTATGTTGGCCCTTTTAACATAGTCATTGCTGTAGGCCTAGGCTCACAGTCTACTTTGAAAAATTGCCCCTTTCTGGAATAACTTAGAGATGCAAAGAACTGCTCATTCTCTTCATGAAGTTAACCTCACAGAGGTTACATGAACTCTTGCACTAGGCACTTTGGACTAAAACTTGATAAAATTTCCCACCTGCCCTCCCCCTATTTTGGAGATTTTGAAATTTTTTTTCCCCCCATCTTGAAAATCTACAGGAACCAACAACCTGAAAAAAAAAACAAACCTGGCATAAGCCAAGTCAAAATATTTCATTATGATGTTTTAAATAGTGTTTCATTTAGATTTCCACCTCTTTCCATTCAATCTTTTATTAAAACTAGCTTTAATTTTGAAACAACAATGGATTGTTTTGGTTTAAAAACAGGATGTTTTTCAGAATTTCATTACTTCACCAACAATTTTTAACTAAGAAATTCTTCAAACTAGATGGCTTCTTCTGACTGGGTTTTGTTTCAATGAATCAGTCTTTCGTGAAAAATAAATGTACTTTCCAAAAATTCCTCCTCGACCTTACGACGCTACAAAAAACTCCAGCTCCCTCAATAGTCTTAGCAGTTCTATGATTCTAGCTGCAAACATTCGCCTTTCCTTTGTACTCCCCATCCAGAGAACAACTGAGGTGCAATCAGACCTGGTGGAAAACTGAGCCTGTTGGGTCAATCTCAGCAGTCTTTGGAAGGATTAGCTGGCCTGAGCTCAAGAGCAGGCCAAACTCTTTGATATGACTCCGGCTATTCCAGTAAGCATGTAGATGGAAATATTAGCCAATTTCAACTGACCTTTTGAAGCTCCTTCTATAAATTTCACATAAAAGACAATCCAAAAAAACTTCTAACACAGAAAGAGAGAGAGAGAGAGAGAGAGAGAGGCAAAGCATCTCATTAGTGCGATGCATTCAGTATAACAAAGTGTATCCATTTATTCGATAAGGATCTGTTCATTACCCTTATCCACCTAAAAAAAAAATATAATTGAAACCCAATCACGCTCTGTGACTAATATCAGAAGGGAACTTTATTTTTCTAATTAGAAAGTCTATGGCTTTTTTAATGTTTGAGTTGGCAAATCAGATACAGAGGATGCTTAACTCCAACTGTGCTCTGTAAGACATACTCAACTTTAAAGTCATGGTGCGATGAATAGTTGGGTTGAGGAAAGAGGTTAGGAACTCATCCAATTAATCCTTTGATCTTTGACTTTCCCTTTACTCAGAAATCCATTATCCTTGTAGGGCTGCTGGACACTGGACTTGGACACCTGGACCTGGTCAAAGTGACAATGTGCCTAACCAGAACTTAACTCGTTTCTCAGTTACACTAACCTAATGTCCGTGTTGCACCGTTGTTTTTCAGTGTGGCTACAACTAGTAGCAAGGGGAGAAAAAGGGAGATTGGGTCTGTGCACTTCACTCAGGGATTAGATATCTACCCATATCTCTCTAAGCATTCTTCAAACTGTGGTGTGCAGGCACGCTGGGGGCATGCAGTGAATTTCTAAAGGATAGATGGAAGGAAGAAACGAGAAAAGCAGAAAAAGGGAAAAGAGAAAAATGTAGGAAAAAGAAAAACAGAACAACAACTCCAACATCATCTCTTGGGTTGCTGAAGAGGTTACAGTGCGGCCAAAAAAGCAGGACACGCGACCTCCTCCTCGGCCCCCGCCCCCATAAAAGTAGTAGAGAGAGTAGTAGAGTCTGTGACTCCCCCTCAGAACTACTGCTCTAACGAGCTCTCCATTACAGTGGCTTCCCTATCAGGTCTCTGTACAAATCTGCTATGCAAGGCTACAAGTCGAACTGTCCACATACAAAGCAGGAACTCCACTCTCTGACATGTTGACTTCACTGAGTAGAAATTGGAAAGGAGGCACTCACTCTACACAACCCCCCTGTTAACAACCTACAATAAAGAAGAGACATTACAAACCCAACAGGAATTGTACCCCTCTTTGTGCTGACAAGTCACCATCGTGGGAGATGGCTCACCTTTTTGACATTATTTAAGGCAATGATCATTTTGGCCTTTTTTCTCTGTTCCTCACACTTGGGACAAAGCCCTTTTTCTTTGTATACCCAAATCGTCTCCTTTTCCTCAGAACTGTCTGTGCACAAAGTTTCTCCCTACAGAACTTTCTGTTTTTCTATCAGGCTTTCCCTTATCCTGGGTGGGGGAGCAAATGGCAGAGCAACCATTTGCACTCCTAACATGTGAATAGTAGGAACCTAATTTAGTCTAGCTGCTAATACATATTTGCAAAATATACATATTAATGAACAGACACCTTGTTGCAGGTACTCTATTGAAAAACTTGCCAAAAATTAAGTGATAGGATTTGTCTTGATAGACCCTGGAATCTTTATTTTCCCTGGGCACAGCTTGGCAGCTATATGTTCTTTCTCTTGTCAAACAACTAGTGTTAAATAACTTTCAAAAACTCTACATTTTTTTCAATGGAAAACAGAGATCTTTGGATAAAAGTTTCAAAAGTGCTTGAGAGAGCTAGGGGTCTAAGCTAATGTTTGAGATGTGGGCTTCTAGGATAGCAAAGTGAGCTCACAATTTTATTCCAGATCTCCATTGCTTTCCACATGGACTAAAGGCCTTGGGTTATTAGGAGGCAGCCCAACATCTTGCATACAAGAATATCTGTGCTCCATAAAATAGTGCAAGTGCATAGCCAGAAGAGGAAGAGATCTGCAGGTACAGTAATCATTCTGTTTTGGCAGAAGAAAATAACTGTTGCCACTTGCTAAATTTTATCCTTTAAAATCAGCCTATCTTTAATGCTTTTTAGATAAAGCAATATGCCAGCTAGATCAGGAAAAGCCAATTAAAAATACCAAGTACCACTCGAGTTTACTGAACAGCTCCTCCTCACCCCCAACTCCTTCTCCCCAGCTCCACCCATAATGTTTTCAGATGCTTCTTAGAACAGGAAAACAACGTAATAATAGATCTGTTTTATATAATCGATCCAGCTATGCAACACAGACTGGGCAGCCTTCACCTGAACCTGTGGAGAAGGAAGAGTAGGGTCATTCTGTGCCTGACCCTTCTGATGCAAGGTGTGGGGCATATAAAGGACCTTTCCCTGTATTGCAAAGACTGCATCTGGCTCTTCTACAGATCATACAATAGGCTCCTTGCAATCACAGAGAAGTAAGGCTGGAGGGGAATTGTCCCCAGGCAGTACAGAACAGTGCATCTATTTGGTATCACAGTTAACTTTATCTGCAAAACGCAAGGAGAGTTTATATCCTGTGTGTGTCCACAGACCTGTCAGCAGAGTCCTACATGCACAATTAGGGAAAGGACAAGCACCCCATACATTTTTTCTATCTACTAATTTCTTTCCAGCTAAAAGGAACATTTTGAGAGTGGAATTGCTCTCTGAGATGCTCGCAGTAGTTCCCGACTCCAATATCCTACTCTTTATGTAAGAGCACAATGCCCAGTGAGTGGGGACAGCAGAGCTAGGGATATGTCCCATAAGATCTAGGTAGCCTCCAATCTAAGTGAGAATTTAGGTTCTGAACCCTGCTGGGCACAGCTTGTATTTCTTCTCTCCAACCTCATACCTCATGGTACTTTGCTATTCCAGCAGCTTTTTAAAGTCCCCAATTACAACAAAACTATATATATATATTAGATAAACACAGTTTGCAACCAGAAAGATATTCAGGTCAATATTGCTTTTAAACCAATCGGATGTGTAGCTCTCAAGTTAGGAAAGAGCTGACTGCTGTGATGAAGAGACAGAAGCAGCTGCATGAACCAATATGCTGCAGGGCTTGCTGTATTCGGGCATTAGAATAAAAATTAATGCATTAGAAATTAATGCAGGAGATTGGATAGCAGAGAGTATTCCTGGCTTGTCATCACATCAAAGTTGGAGCCAACAGCATGATTTATTCAAAAACAATATAACTTTTTGTTAGTAAACCCTCCCCCCATCCAGTCTCAGATCATGTGTTCATTACCTTGTGAAGAAGAGAAATTGCAATTTTGTGCACAAGATCTAATAAATTTGTTCAATCAACCTGCACATGCATTTTCATCTAACTTTTGCAAATTGCTGCACCAGTTTTGATCAACTGTGAAAAACTGTAGTGCTTGCACCCGTGATGTCAGGCACAACTGACAATCCTTAAGTGCTTGCTTGACTTGCATAGCAGAGATGACTGACAGCTGTCAGCCTGACAGAACAAGCACCCGGGCATATTTTTTTTATATATTTATTGTTCTTGCCACACTTGAAGGAAATAAAGAATGTTGTTTCTCTGTATACTCACACATATGCTCACTAAAAAGTCCTAAATTGCTGCCATTATACTATCATGACCCTTGAAATTCAATGAAAAATTCAATGAAAGATTTCTTATAGTAGGCATTGTTAAATGGCAAATCTTATACCCTTCAGATTTTATCTTAAATCTCATAAGCCATGAATCCTTCATCCTGGGTTGTCAACCAGGCACCATGGACTGTGACTATCCTGCCCTTCATGTATGGGTAAATGGAAGTAGGATACTGGTATGAAAAAAAACGAGAACCATAGCCTTAAGCTAAATGGGGTTGCATCTGTGGAGACTTCTTTAGCAAAAAGTTTGAAGAGGCCTCAATGATTCATATAGGTAGGGGATGCTCTTTCCTGTTTGTTGGTGGTATTCAGAGAGGGACATAGTTCTGCTTTCTTTCGTGTCTGAGATCTAACCGGCCACCACCGTGTGTTAGGATGCTCCGTCAATCATCACCTATTCCAACTGGGTCATGCCAACCCTCTTAAAAAGGAACAGCTCCTCACATTCTCCTTCCCCAACAACTCTTAACACACGTTAACATAGTACAGAATTTCAAATATATAACCAATTTATTAGTTAAACTAAGACCATGTTCAGTTAGTCTCTCAGGTAACATCTCTGTTGCCTAGTCTGGTGGATTTCCCATATGGCAGATGCACTGCTGCCAACTCAACCTGCTGTTGTTGCCTAAAATTTTCCGATGCGAAACGGTTGATACATTACCCACTCTGTCTATCCCTTCTGAAGATGGAGAAGTCATCGCCTATATTTTTTCCACATTATGACCCAAGAAGGTAATAAACTCCCATAACAGCTGGGCTGTCCCTTGGGACATTACAGCTGTTTGCAACCATCACTGATATATACACCATCATTTACGTGAAGAGGTGGCAGCTTCAAGGACCCCAGACCATGGTCTTTTTGGCTGTCTCTCCATCCCGCAACAATTTCCCAGCTACTCTGACATCAGTTTCTAACAATGCAGGCATTCTAGTTGACAGTTTTCTGTTGAACAAAATGGTAGCCAATGGAGGTCTTGATTTGTGCTGTCGGGCAATGTAAGCATTAAGCATGTAAATCAGTTTGACTCTGCCTCTTTTATAGTAGGTGCATTACCATTTTGATTGATGGATAACTGTCTGTGCTGAAATTCATAAAACCTTCAGAATTCATGGATGTTTTTATATCTGGTGGCTAATATTAATGGACAATGGTTAAAATAACCCCATAAATAGCAGTGAACTGAGCCCACCATTGTTATTTATGATTCATTAGTTGAGTTATTCTGTTGGCTACACTGCTGAATAAAGCCCCAGGGAAGGTATGTATTTAAACCTACTGTGTGAAGCATTCTTCAGATGAGACCAAATTCCCATTAGCTTTATGTGAAACAGGCATCAGCCTTGGTGCCCTAACTAAGCTCAATATTAGATAGTTATATTTTCCTCACTAAAGTTCAGCTTGATGCAGCTGTCCTAAATTACTGTGGTAGTACTGCTATGTGTTATTGCCGCGTTTTTCTCCAAGAATGTTTTCTGATTGAGTGCAATGCAATTTCTAGAAAGAGAAGGTGAGCCTGAGCACCTGAAAGCAAGAAAGTTTTAGAAGATCCAGTCAAGCCTATAATGTGCTTTGAAAATCTATGGAGATGAAAGTTGCCATATAATAAACACGCCCTTTCACTTTAAAAGAACTCTTCCCCAAATGGAAAAAAAAAAATTCGGATGTGTCCAAATATCAAAGCTGGTCGGATCGTGGGAAAACACAAAATAGATCCATGTGGTTCATCAGAACCTGTCCCTGGTTTGTTGCAGAAGCTAAGTCCAATATATTCAAAAGATGTCACTGATCTGGGGAGCTCAGCTTGTAAGGTCTGAACTTGGATTTTCAGTGATGCTGAACATATAGCCAGCCTTTCAGTTAAAGTCATTGGAGCTGCAAGTACTTGGCGTGTCTGTCTGTCAGGTCCTAAGGTGCCCAGATTCAGGGCCCCAGAATCAGTAGCCATTTTCCAACACCATTTGCAAGCCTTATAAAGGCTTAGCCTCAGCTTTGGAGGTTTGTCTTTCACTCTGAAGTTCTGCTTTCTTCCTCGTTACCATGGTAAAACATCTGCAAGTTGTAACAGACTCTAAACCCATTCCCAGTTGCTAATGTGAGCTTTAACAATGGGACTAGCAAGTGGAATGGCGGGTTCTTTGTATCTGCATGTTTTCCCCCCACAACCACTAAGACTGGAAAATATTGATATAAAAACTGTAATAACCAAGTAACCATTGACATTCTCACCACCCAAAGCGCTCTCCTAAAAATGATTGCCACTCCAAGGGGCCCTGACAGCACAGAAGTTCAGAAATGTTTATAATGTAGATATAGGATGATAAAGCACCTTAGATGTCAAAACCAAAGTGCATCTCTCAAATTTGTTTGAAAAAAAGCCAGAGAAAAAGAAAGCCTGATTTAGTATAAGAAGTATGGCAAACTGCACTTTTTTTTGGTTTGTTTGCTATTTTCCAGGGGTTTTTAACATACAGTTTACGGGTGGTTTTCAGCTTTGGAGTTGGGCATTTATGTGTTTGTTCATACACGTACAAGAGAGAACATAAGACCTTCACCGTTTCCTCATCAAACAAATGAAAAGAAAACAAATAAAAGAGACAGAGACGGGGTTCAATCTAATTGCTCAAAAATTCTGATTCTCCTTCTCAGATGTTTCTACCACTGGCTGATATTTTTCCATATTGGTTAAAATTGGGAAATTGGCCACAAGGTAAGTAAAGTACATGAGAGTTGCATGGATCAGCTTTCTTATTTAAGACCACTTTTCCTTCCTTTGCAGAAATGTATGACCAAGCCAGAGATTTGCTGCCAGCGAATTAGAAATAAACAGCTAGCCTTTTATACTGTTTATTTCTAAATCTCATTGATCAAACAAGGGAAAACACTTCAAACCAGCCTTGACCTTTCTCATCATTTCATTTTTGTGACTGGATTTTGAATGTTTGATCACATCTATGTTCTATGTATGATCTAGATCTATGATCTGTGTGTGTGGGGGGGATATTTATGGGAACTGTTTTTATTGCTTTTTTTTCCCTTTTCAAAGTTTGCAATTTGGAAAAGAAAATGGAAAAAGAAAACCAGCTTGAATTGTAATTACTTGGAGGTTTGCAATGAAATGTTAAATAGTTTGGGTGAGTAGCCTTCGGTCTGGTCTATTGTATTGCAGGCCATGGGAACCAGACACTACACCCATCCCAGGGAGACAGGTGGGTGAACCAATAGGTTAGAGAGGTTTTCATTGGTTTGGATGAGCAGCCAAAAAGTGTCATTCCACTGATCCTGAGGCTTTAACCTCTACATCCTCAGAAACCGATCAAAAGATGAACATGGCTGTTAAGAGCTGATGTGAAGAGCTCTCAGAGTAAGTCCTGACCCACAAGAACAAGGAGTTTTGGTCCTGTAAAACACAAGAACTATAGCACACTTTTGAGTACTGACTATTGGTACTTTATGTATTAACTAATTATTTATGTATATGCAGGCATACAGAGCTCTTGTATCAATGAAGTCTGGACACTCAGTATCTGTCCTGACTAAATGAAAAATCACTATGGACTAGAAAACCAGCATATCCCATTCTAAGTCTGATCACATACAAGTTATAAAAATACTATATTTTGAGAAAATGCCTACTTTTCACTGATTCTTATGGTGTGATTTGGTAATAGCCATGGAATACCAAGGAAATATATATTATATAGCACTTGTAAGGAACTAGACTCTGTGATGACTGGACTAAGAGTCGCATCTCTCACTCACTACAACTTTCACAACTAAACATAGCCTGAATTATTCATATGCCATATATCTGACTTGTCCAAAATGATCCCTCTCTTAGATATTCTCCATGGTTCATATACTCTGTAGCCACAACTTGTAACAGGGAGGACCTGAATTCACTATTTCAGGGCATGAACCATCATCTTTTTCCTCTACCTATTGTATCTTTGACAATGGCAAGTCCAGGCAGTTTGCCTGTTTCACAGGACGTTATAGAAGCTTTGGAGATCAAAAAAAATGGAATAGGACATTTCTGAAAATGACAATTCTTCCATTATTTCCTTAAAGGTCCAGATGGAAATCTAATATTGGCATGTGGACTATGTATTTAACCAAACAAAATGAGCTCAACTGAAGTTTTGGAATTGGATTTGGGGGAGGGAACAAATCTTATTTTATCTACCATGGTTTGTCCCTCTTTCTTCAACCGATGATAGGAGACAAAAGCACCACACTGAGAGCTATAGACTGTATCAAAGGGAGTCCTGATTGCAATTTAAGCATATTCAGTCTACATCATTGCATTTTGTCTAGTCAATGGCCTGTGTATTTATTAGAGATGTCAGAAAATTTTCCAACAGAAAAAGTTTTGGGGTTTTTTTTTAAATCAGAAAATGCTGATTGGAGGCATCAAGATGTTCCTTAGAAACATCTCAATTCCATCAAACTTTTGAGAGGAACCAAGTCAGCTGGCCTGATTGCACAGCCAACTCACCAGCTGCCAAGATGGACTATCCCATCCCCAGGAAATTGTGCTGTTAACACTTTGCTGTGCAAAGGGGAAGTTCCCTTTTCTAGCCAGCTCCAGCTTCTGTATCAAAGCCATGTTTAATGGTTCGTTACATTGTACCACTCTATTTTGTCCTTGCACATGCATATGCCAGAAAGTAAAATTGGAAGTACTGTTAGTGCAATCTTGATGATTTCAGGTCTTTTGGCACTTTCTATGGCTGTCTATATCTCTGAGACAATGAACAGTCATAAAAGCTTCATTTCCTGCAGGTGGAGTTGCTTACTATAGGGCATTCTGGGTAGGGGCGACATGGACAGGCTCTTCTTGTATTGGAAAATGGAAGATAACAAACCTCATCTATGGCACTGACATACAGAGATAACAGCACACGATTCAAACATTACAGAAGTGCAGTAGCAGCTCCAGCCCTGGCATCTTACCCTGAGTCAAGAAGAGCAAAGCCTTTGTCTTTATCCCAGTTTTACCAATCCTACTGAATGCTGACTGATGCTTACATCCAAGTTTGTGCACAGTTTATCGACCTTTACAGACTGTGCGTAACCAGAGATGAGCCAAAGATACAGGACCCTTACTCCCCAAGGAGTAAGGACCACCAATCCTGCTGGTACAGTGTGGATCTCTTCTCTTCTTCTTTGTGGTAACACTTCTCAGGCTGAAACAAACTATTTGGTAATTATTTCAAGTCCCTATCAGTGTCATCCCCTTAATCATTCAGATAGTGTTTTACATTGCTCAGCAGCAGCCTGTCTTCCCTCTGAGGATAAGCCCAGTAACTTTATAGCCTTCCCAGGCCCTGCTGTCTGAGTCCCTCACTCCCAACAGTCCGTCTCTCGAGACCATCTGCGTTCACAGCTAGGAAAATACATGCACAACGCTGATTAAGTTGAGTGAGAGTTGCATCCAGAGGTAGTTAGAGTAGTTCTACTGTAGCCTATTTTCTAGTGAGACCCCATAAGGACTTTATCTTTAGCTATTTAATTCCTTTATATCCCATATCACATAGCTTCCCATTGAAGACCCATAATTTTCAACAACCCACAATGATAATTGATAATACAGAGACTACCAAAGCTGAGCAATCAATTTCTACTCAGTTGCCAACATCCCCCAAATCTCCTCTGCAGCATTTTCCTTCTCCTATGAGATCCATTTGTGTCAATCTAGCATTGGGCAGTTTGAAGCATTAATTTTAAATGCTACTTTATAATACATAGTTAATTGGAGAACAGGCTGCTGGCTGTTTGTCCTATCTAAAAATCAGTCAAACTTTAAAACCAAGACCACTGTGTAAAGACCAATGTCTAAAGCAACACAATGAAGACCAATGTGTAAAGCAACAGTTTTGGAACCAGGGAGTGCTGCCCCAAGTGAGGTCACAGTAGTTATGAATGGGGTCACAAGCACCTGCTTCCCCCCTGCAAAAAAAAAATAATGGCAGAAGGGTGGATGGCAAATGAATGAGGGCTTGTGAGTGGAAAAGTGTGAGAACAGCTGGTGGAACTGGCTTCCCTCCTGCAAACAAGAAGTTTGAAGTTTATAGAGGACACAAGCGTGCCTCTCATAAGCCTGCAAATCCAGTAATAGATCTATTTTCTTGGACTGGCAATGTACTCAGTGCGGTCTGAAGAACAACCACCTGCTACCACTTCCCTGCATATCTGCTACAGGATTACCTCGAGATATTTATTTTTGGGAGGGAATCTGTGTCCCATCAAATTTTATTCTCCACAAGTGTAATATAATGAGCTCCATTTTTACCAAAGCGGCACATCTGGATCCTGGAGTGCAACTTTCTGAACCGATCTGCAACTGCCAAGACACTTGGAGCTTGAGGAGGTTTTAATTATCCTACTTTCAGTGCATCGATGAAACACTGCCTCTGAGCATGCAATATATTATTTTCCTAGGTTGGCACAAGACCTATCTGGAAAAGGCAACATCTCCAATTCATAAACCGAGGCAGGCATATGCTAATTATACTATGACATACCAATTTCCACAGTCTCCAGTGGGAATAAGATCAGGCTTCTGATTGCCGTGGGTTAACTTTTTGTTTTTCACACAGCCGGATCTTGTTTGCAATTCTTAGGAGTGTGCATGAGGTGCTATTGATTGCATTTATGTATATATTCTTCAGAGGATTTAAAATACCTCTAGCAAAATATTTATGAGGCTGGAACAACAAAAGATATAGTCCTTCTCATTTCTCATCTCACAGTATTATGGGCCCATAAATTATTTTTGCAAGACAAAAAAGGTCACGAGGAACACACACGGACATGGCATTTAGTTTCACATAAAGTTCCTGAAGAACCTACCACATATTAATTATTGCTAGTATGACCCGTCTCCATGTTATTCAAGGGCCCAGAGACAGCCCCAATGCACAGTTTTTCCCAACAACATTTGCTGGCGGCAAACAAACTGGTGACAACTCTGGCCTTACAATGTCCATGAGCGCTACTGCCACTTGCAATCTTGGTAAATTGCTTCCTATTACCTTCTGCACTTTAGATGGAAGATTGATAGTGTCTTAGTTATGGGGTTTCTTTTTGGATGAAAAGGTGGGATTGTTTCCTTCACAACGGCCCCTCTGAGCTTTGCCTGTTTTAGGGAATCAGCTAGCGATGCCCAGTGCACCAAGGAAGTAAACTAGTGTCAACCCCACATCTAGGCAAAGAAAGAAAGAAGGACTGTGTTCTGAATACCAATGGCTTGATAAGGGCCATCTGCGTCGTATGCAAGATATACAATTTTCAAAAATGCCTTTGTGACTCCAGCAGCATCCACAATGCCACCTCCAATGCACTATCCTGAAGCAATAAGGAAGACAGGAAACCCTCCTTCCCTGAATCATTTATCAGCTCCGGAGTAACATACACATTGATGAATCCAGTGCTAAGTGCAGGTCTTGCACTGGGAACAATCTAGCTCCCATGTTAATTAGCATCTGCAAAATCTGCTTCCTGACGAGATGGGCTTTTCAATAAACTCCAAATGTTAAAACATCCTTGAGCTGCTTTATCATTTCTTTTCCATGACCTTCATCTAACTTCTGCTTTCAGACACAGGGTGGGAATGACTTATTTTGATTAACGATGATTGCTTCCTTGTCAGACCAGTAAATCAACTAAAATAAGAATCTTGCACCTTGACAGATTTAGAGGGGCTGCTGCCATGTATTTTTATATGGTCTTTATTCACTTTCCATTGTGTGCACTACCCTCAAATGTACCACAATAAAATTCCTTGCCCTATCAATTCCCCCTCCCCCTTTTGCAAACATTGCATTTTCCCTGTGTTTTCAGTGGAGCAGATATATTAATATAGCTTTTGGTTTGGTTTATTCCCTTGTAGTACAGAGTCATCACTGAAGAGAAGAGTGATGCGAGTGCAGCGGTGAGAATAGGATTTGTCTGACAATTTTACATTTGGCAGGAGGTTTAAGCTAATGGGAGGAGTGGGGAGCGGGTAATTACTCTGCGCAGCTTTTTAATTGCAAATTATACTTTTAATTAAAGTCTTATAAGGACTGGTTTTCAAATGGGGAAAGATTTAAAGATTTGATTTTGCTCCCATTTCTTCTGCGAGTTAGAGTTCAATATGGAGAGGGTTGGGGGGGTTTTGTGGGGGAGAGGGGGGTTGACACCTTAACTAGGTGAAGCCCCAAATACAGGAAACAGTGCAAACAGCAAGGAGAAGAAGGATCAGGGGTCAGCAGTGTTTTTGGGCACAGTGCCAAAAGCACCTGCCACTTCCACTTGTAAGATGTTGGCGTGCCAGGGGTGGGTGGCGGGGAAGCCACGAGGGGCCTGATCCTTATTGTGGTCGCACAGCCCCAGCCCCTTCCTCGCTGCCCACCCCGAGGCTTACATGCTAAGCAAAATGCCTTCACTTGCCATGCTTTAGCACCCACGCCTACCCCCGGGAAGGATGATCCAAGTCATTGGGGCAACAGGCAGGAACTTGGGACAAACAGATTCAATTCTCTCTTTTGCTGCGGTCTCCCTGTGTGCACGCAGGCATGTTGCTTCAGGTATATCTACATAACAGAGACACTCGCATGCCAGAAAATGCCTGTTGACAGCAGCAGGGGGTTCTGTGCAGGTGATTTTATCCTGCTTCCTCAGGGCAATCGGTCCAGGAGGACCACATTTCTCCTGTGGTCATTGAGCGTGTTCTACGTTGTTTCTAGTAGCCAAGCCAGCTCATTTACAGTTAGCTCGAGTATCTCTGTGCTATGCTGTGGTCTGCACTGTAGGCCAGTAGTATAACTGAGGAGGAGTGATGGGGGCAACAGCTCCAGCTGCTGCCTTTGGGGGCATGCGGGTAGGAAGGCAAAAATAGTTGCCACTGCCCCATATGCGCTGGCTGCCCCCGGTGTGGAGTGCCCTGCTACGCCACGGCTGTAGGGTTATCCCGAGTCTCCTTGGGTTTCAGTTCCCCATTTCTACAATGGAGATAACAACAGTTTACCCACCTTTCAGGAGTGAGCATTAAAGTCTGTGAGGTGCTCAGATACTATGGCAATGACAAAGTACGTGGGCAGCAAGATGGCAAAGCCTCACCCAGGTGGCTCTGTACCACTTTGCTACAACAGCTACTTCTAAATGACTCTAGTAATAAGATGCAAAGCTGCAGGCATTGGTGCTCATGTCAAGCCATAGCACTGGCAAGGATCTGGCTACTACTGCTGCAATAGCTACGTTTGGATGATCTGTAACACATAACCCTATAGAGACAGTCCTGCAAAGCCTGGAAATGAATATTACAGGATAAAAATCATCTTGATTTAATTCTAGGGCATAATGAATTGGTATCAAAAGGAATAAAATGTTGGAGGGGTGTAGGTTGTAGCCATGTCGGTCTAAGGACGTAGGAACCTTGTCTGCAAAATGTTGGAGGGGCTTTTTATGGGACTTTGTCACTCCAATATAAATGGAAAGGATTCTTCCTGCTCCAGTCCATACGGTATAGTGACAGGCACTCCAGAGCCAACATGTTCTTTGTACCTTATTCCATAGAACGCAAGAGCTCTGATAGTAGCAGCTGACCTGCTGACTGCAGACTGCACTGAATTTCCATTACATTTAGGACTGTATTCATTCATAAACACTTCCACTGCTCAAACCTCTCGACTCATTCACACTTACAACCACTCATTCATGCTTACAACAATCCAAACCCACTATTAATAATATACCGACTGTTTGCTGCCAAGTCCTTTTCAATTACAATTGAAAAGACCTCAGAGCACTATTACGTGCCACAGTTCAAACCAGTTTCCATTTGCACGTGTGCAACTTTGCATGCGCATATAGATTTTCATTTTAAAAATATGCTGTGGTTTGCGTGCCAACACATAAAGTGTTCAAAATCCCGCTGGTTGCTAACAGACTACATTGAACAAACTCAAAGCAAACCAGGTTTTGAAAATTTGACCTGAGGTATGGGAAGTCAAGGTAAATTGTTTCTAAACAGCAGTTACTCGGTTTTATTTTGGATTGATCTCTTCCCAGTATGTCAACGGCCCCATATATGTGGTTCAACACCCCTGGTTCGTCTTCTAAGATCGTTTATTTTTAATCTTTCAGTGCCTCTTCAGAAAACCTCAAGGATGCCAGTTATTGCATAGACTAAGGCTGTATTGATGCAAGGTGCCCATTTGACAACAGTGCTTTCACAGTACTGCAGGCACATTAGCATCACTGTCAGCTCCACGGGAGCTTTTCTTGTTGGGTGCAAGTCAAAACGAGAATACCTGACACAAGTGTTTCTAGAGATCTCAGTATCTAGGGATCTTACACTCACAGATAAAATAAATCAAACCTTTAGGTCATGTTGATGAAATAGCAGAAAATAACCTGACTGCTGCCTGTCTTCCTTGAATGCAGCTGCATTTCAAAATGGGGATGAGTCTCTCAGAAGTTTTCCATATGTTCAAATGGGACTTTGCTGTAAGTGAAGGGAGTAATCAAGGGGAACACGAATAAAAAAACCCTCTCATGAATCTTCTTCACTGAATCATATTGCCATTGAAAAGGAAGTTTGCTGCTGCCCAAGAAGTTTACTCAGGTCAGTAACTAAAGGGTGAAACACAAAATATTTTTTACAACAAAGAATGATTACTGGTTTGAAACGAGGCTTTTTTTTTATTACATTGAAAGGACCTCAAATTGAGCTCCAGGCCTTCATCAGTGTTAGCATTCAACAGCAAGCAGAGAATGTGAATCTGATGCATCTTTTTAAGGGGTGGCTAAAAATCATTTAAGCCACTGTATTTTATAAAAGAGATAAGAAATATTCAAATACTTTCCCATCTATAATTATAGCAGCTTTTATCAATGTAAAACAGACATCAACCAAGGATGTCCATTAAGGATATCTTAATGATACATTCAGTATACATTCTGCAGCCTAATTAACAATAGCCTAATTATTAACAATGAGCAAAGGAGCGTAACCCCAAGGTAGCAAATTAAGCTGAACACTTTTCTCTGTAGTCCAAGACAAAACCAGAAAAGAAAAAAAAAAATCTCTTGGCTTCAGCAAGGCCTGTAAGGATGATAAAAAAATAGGAACAAAGCAAGCATCTTCCAGAAAAACAGAGACATTCCCCTTCCTCTTGTATAAAAAAATAATAGAAACTGCCATTATTTGGAAGGGAAGAAGTGATGACTGGGAAATACTACATGCAGGGTGCATGCATAGCACAGTGATTTTGATTTTTATTGTGTAAAGGGATTGAGAGAAATAAGATATTTTTTAACAAGCTTCTACATTCGCAGGCTTAATGTATACAAGCCAATAGGAGAGATTTAAAATAAGTAGTCAGTTGAAAGATTTCTTTTAATTTTAAAAAAGTAGATAAGACAATGATCACATAAGAGCAGCTACTTTTTTCAAAATGGTGTCAGCAATGAGATAACCTTCAAGCTTGCTTGATAGACCAAACCTGGTTGTAGTAGAGTGAAACAGGAACCCAAGTCTTCAAAAGAAGGAGTTATGAGAAAGAACCAAAGTCCTAAGAAAGAGTAAAATCTTCCTTCCTGCTTTGGACAGATTTTCTGGTCAAAAGCAGGTCCTAACTAAGAATTTTTCCAAGGTCCCTACTTATTGGCATGCCCAGCTGGCAGCTTTTTGCAAGATCTATAATCATGTTCTGGAGCTGATGCCTTTAAAAAAAAAAAAAAAAAAGCAAAAAAAAAAAAATCATCTGCAGGAAAGCATCAAGATTTGAGAGTTAATTAAAAAATAAAATCTTACTTTCCCAGCTTTTCATAGCTGCACGTACTGTCTGTTACCCTAAAGCAAAGTCTTTCAATGGCTTCTGAAGGGATTTCTCATGTGGAACTTAACATTACTCACTGCTTCAAAAGCAGTAAAAAGTATTACGTAAAGAAGGAATGAGAAAGATGGCCACTGGGCCTATGAATATCATAAGAGCCTTGCAAGGAATTGTCATTATTTTTGCATGGGAGGAAACCAAGATAAGACATTTTTTTAATTGCCTTGCACACCAATCAGCCTCCCTCTTTTTACTCAAATCATTTCAAATCTCTTCATCCTCCAGCTTGATAAACAATAAAGAAACTAGAAGACAACCACATTAAAACTGCAAAGTAAAGTTTAAAACAACACAGTATATTGCAAACCTACTATACTTGGTAGCAGTCCAGGGGTGGGCAATTATTCCGGGCAGAGGGCCGCTTACTGAGTTTTGGCAAGCCATTGAGGGCCACGTGACAGACAGTCATGGGCAGATAAATATTAATTTTCTTAATTTTGGGGGGCCCCACAGGCCGGACAGAATGGCCTGGGAAGCCACATCCGGCCCCTGAGCTGCATTTTGCCCACCCCTGAGTTATCCTAAATCTTCTACCCCACTCTGCTTGCACTTCCTCCCTGACTGGGGAGTGCATTCATATGGGAACTCAATGTGGAACAGCTATTGTGTTGAAAACCCATGCCTTGACTTACTGTACACTAATTTGCCCATGCAGACACATCCTAAGTCACCTTTCAAATTAAGACTTAGGCATGTCTGAAAATTTTACCCTAAGGAGCTGGGATAGACATTAAACAAGTTTTTGAGCATAAAATGCCCTTCCAAGGGTCTGGGAAAGAAGCAGATGCTTAATACTAGTTAGAAGAATTACTTTTGTTTAGTGCATTTTGAGTTGTGTAGAGTCTAACAATGCTAACTCTCTTTAATGTAGGCTGCATCTTAGGCTTCACAAAAAGTAATGCCCTGCTTATATTTTTTACTTTCTCGCTGAACAAATTCACAGTGGGAGTCCACTTGCACAGCAATAGTCGGGGAACCACTTGGGGCTCAATTCTGATCCCCTTGTATTTGTTAAATAACATTGAACAACTCAATGGAACTAGTCACGTATGGAGTTGCTACTTAACCTGAATATAGGTTGCCGATCTGGATCCTAAGTGAGGCTCATTTGTTCCGTCTTCTTTTAAAACAAAGTAGGCTTGCCAAGAGAAAAATACAAAGAACTTGCTCAGGAGCAAAACTGGATGTGGCTCATCCACAGAATTATCTCTAGTTTATTTAAATTCAGGCCGTACATCATGAAATCAGCAGGAATTTTGAAACAGATTTCAAGGGAAGCAGGATCAGTGTTATAAAAGATGAATCACAGTTTCTGCTCAACTGATCCCAATCCTGGTAATATAACAGCCCAGTCCATGCCTAGAACTTCTTTTAATGGAACATTACATTTGATTGATGGAACTGAGGAACGCGAGTGATATTATTGATCTGTTGCCTAGAGTGGGGGGGCTGGACCCGACGATCTGCGAGGTCCCTTCCAGCCCCTAACATCTATGAATCTATGTAGATATTGTTATGCAGAAGCAGCCTAATACAGCACTTCATTAATACTGCTTTCTAGAGTCTTTTCTATTTTAAAGATCTCAAAGAACTTTACAAAATTAATTCATGAAGAGTTGCATATCTTCCCTGTGAAGCAGGTAAATATTATTCCCTATTTGCAGAAAAACAAACTGAAGAACAGAAAGATTAAGTGGCATCCTCAGGCTTACACAGCTAACTAAGGATAGCCAGGAATAACTTGGGAGATCCTATTTCCCTGACAAAAAGTACTGTCAATCAGAAAGAGCAGCACAGGGTGCAGGCTTGCAGTGGGGTAGGAGAGGGTGTTTTAGCTTGAGGACAAGGTCTCAGCTCAAGCCCTCTGGTGAGAGAAATCGAGTCCACGAGGAAGTGATGTTGCGTGTACCAAAGTCAAGTGCAGATGAAAGGGAAGAGATACCATGCATGATTGCACTTGGGAAACAGATTACCACCAGAAATTGGCTTTGATTGATTGCAGCACAGAAGGAGTTAAAATTCACAAAAAAAGTATCATCTGGACAGCAAGATCTGCCACCAGAGCTAAATTGGCATGATTTTACTGAATATTTTAAAGTCTCTCTTAAGCAGGAATAATAGGCATTTTATTTTAAATCCTAAATTGTAATAACATTGCTTTCAAAATCATCCTAGTAACATTTGCCTGAAAAATTTAGCTTCTTGCCTGTGTTCCCTAAGCAACCCATAGGGTATGCAGCATGAGAGAGAATTTCTCATCAGTTGCTGATATGCAGGTAAAGAATGGAAATATTCTCATACGATGGCCAGAAGCTCCTCAAACCCAAGAGAAATGAGCATGGACCTCCTTCTATCTCACCAAGCCATTCAGCATTTATTAACTTTTCAGAGATAAAAAATATACATTTAAGTTGTTTCTTTCAAGGTCCAGATATGCTGAAATCTCACTCTAGTCTTGGGTTTGTGGGCAGGGGAGAGAGCTGGCTGTTCTGAGCCCAGTGTAAGTAGCTGCTTAGTGATCTCCTACTTCTTGGTTATTTGGCATTACGTTTGGTGGGCTTTTTGATTTTTTTTATTTTTTTTTTAGGGGGAAGAGGTTACTAGAAAAAGCCCAAGCAACTCATCAGGAGAAAGATTGGTAGAGCACATATTGAGTGAACTAGTCCCAGTCTAAAACAATGAGAAGAAAAAGAAATGAAGTTTCCCCGAGTAAGCACAGCATGCGTTTCTGCTCTCCAACAGGTTCCAGCAAAACAGCGAGCCTTTCTGGATAGACAGGATTTGGGTGGTCTAGTTCTAGCCGCAATGTGCCTGAATCCGATGCTATTTTATACAAGTTGTTCGACATTTCTCAGCTTCGTTTCCACATCAGTAAAACGGAGACCATTCATTTCTCAGGCCCTTTGGAAAATGACATGCATCCAAAGTGTGTCAGGTGCTGTCTAAACACAGAGGAAGACGCTGTCTCTGCTCCGGAAAAGCGGTCAAGTGGCATCTATATTTAATATCCAAACATCTTTTATCTTGCTGGGATCCTATGATCCCTGCTGACTTCCTGCCCCTGGGCAGGGGGCTGGACTCGATGATCCTCTGGGGTGCCTTCCAACCTGAATGATTATGAAATCTGGAAGCTGCCCAGGGCAGGGGGTCGGACTCGATGATCTAATAGATCCCTTCCGACCCTAACATCTATGAATCTACGGAGGGAGCTAACTAGGCATGGCTCCATGTGCCTCCTGACTTCCCAACCAGCTCCAGGTGGGGGGGGGGGGAGATTTAAAGCACTTCTGTAGGGAAAAGTGGGCCTACATTTAGGTTGCTGAGCCAAGACTCAGGAGAGCTGGGTTCGATCCCCTGGGAAGACACAGCCTTCCTGCACCTTCCCAGGCAGGTCTCTGAGTCTCCCTGTGCCTCAGTTCCCCTCTGGAAAATGAGAATACCCCACAGAGGTGTACACTGATCATACATATACTGTGGGATGCCTGGGGACCAGATCAATGTTTCTGGTCTGTTTGTGCACTTACAAATGAGGGTGGTAAGGAATCTTCCCACACTTGTACACAGCGCTCCTCCTGTCCTCAAGCCCTATAGAAAATATTCTATTATATAAACAGATCTTCCGAGTTGGTTATCGACACACTACACAGCCTGCATTTTTGCAACTTCTGTTTTAAATGGGCTCCGTCTAGGCCTCGTACGTATTAAGGGAGATAAGCATGACAATGTCTTATCGCTTCGTGCTGTGTCACTCTTATCTCCACATTTTTAGAGACTTTTCATACCAAACTACCAAACAGCATTTGGAGAGAATAAAACCCTTTTTCCTGAGCTTTCATTTCCTAGACTTGTTTGGAAAGCGCTTTCAGAATACAGAATGGGATGGATGAAATTAAGGGGGATTTTTTAGTTCATTTATTTGCTGCACAATTGCTGTTTTTCTTTTCTGATTAACTGAAAATATGCATTGCTGATAAACTGCTATGATAACAGATACACTCCAGTCTCCTCTAATTATTCCTTGCATATCTAGGAAGATGCTTCTTATTTATCTCTCGTGAACTCCAATTAAGTCGTGTAGAGGTTTTCCCTCTTCCATGAATATATATCGGCTTTCTAAGTAGCTGAAGAAGTGGCATGAAATTATCCCTTTCTTCTAATTGAAAACATCTGGGTGAAAGTTTGGTGACCAGAGTCCTCTATGGGTCACACTGTCAAGCTATTCTGTATGATCATGAGGCCTACACTCATTTTTTGTAGAGCAAAAAAGATGAAATTTTCACATGGGCCTATTGACCCAAGACCTTGAGATTCAGGAGAAAACAGGGGATATTCTGAAACACGTGTTCAGAAGCAAACTGCCTCCTCTTTGTGCCTGCCCTGTTACTCAGGATGGCAAGAGAGGAGGAGCAGCTCATTCCTTATCCCTTGTTCCACCCATTTAGTGGGTGAGTAGTAGGTCTGTGCGAAGCAGCTAGTATTTGCTTTGGATTAGGATTTGGCCAATTCGGGGGACAGTGATTCGATCTGGTGATTCGAATCACTGTCCTGATTTGAAAAAAAGCCCCCATGGGGGGCAGCAGGGATCCCAGTGAGCCCCCACCAGGGCAGCACCCGGTGAGCACTGGGGCTTTTCTTTAAAGGGCTGGGAGCTGGGGTGGGCACGGCAGCCATAGGGGGGGCTGGCAGGGGTCCCCCCATGGTCCCCTCCCCCAGCCCCTAGTATTTACCAGCTTGGAGTCGGCTGCACCTCCCTGCGGCAGCCACCGAGAACTGCCCAAATCAAAGCTGCCAGAATATTTTCCGAAGATTTGGAGAGCTTTGAATCTATGCAGACGTTTTAATTGGTCCCCTGATTCGATTCAGATTCAGAGATTCGGCCACTGAATCTCCACCAAGTCGAATCACCACCTGAAGCTTCGCACAGCGCTAGTGAGTAGTTCCTGCTCTTCACTTTATGGCTGGCACCATGATCCGATAGGAGCCAAAAAGGGCAGGAAAGGAGGATCTCCAGAGAGAGTGAGTCTAAAACAGGTTATAAAGCCACAGATGGATCTGGGGAGTCAGACAGAAGCTCAATAAACCGATTTAACCTGAATCAGTTAAGTCTGATACTACATCCATCCAGGTGAATGTTTCAGTCATTCTGAAAGTGGTTGATGGGCACTGAGCTTCTGTTGTGTTAGAGATTTGAACCAGTTTCCAGTCACTTACACTGGTTTACGTGTAATTTCTGTCTCTAACCCAGGAGTGCTAGATGCAGGATTTGGTGTGACCCTTGACTGTACACAGGAACTAGGGAGCCAGGGCAGCAGGGGCATCTGAGGTCCCAGCTCTGCACAGAACAGATCGGTGTGCAGAGGGCCCATCCGTATGCACATCTAAAGGGACACCCGGGGGCCCTTCAACAGGAGACAGGCGGAGATACGTGGCCAAGGAATCTCACCCGCTGGGACGTTCTAGATTTGGCCAAAACACTGTGGAGTTTAATGATGCTGCATGTGAGAAAAGAAATAAGTGTCACGGTGAGTATGTGTATACTTCTAAAAGAATTCACCCTACCATGCTTTCCTCACCTTTTGCATTCACTTCCTCCTAATGTTGGAGCAATCAGATTTTTATGTCACCAACATTTGAAAATAAACTGAATTTTATATTTAGAAGTGCAATTATTTGCCTTGAAAGTGTACATGCATTCATCCAATACGCATTGAAATGTCTCTGTTTATAACCAAAGGCAAATGCCACCTGAGCAGAAAGTACTAAATACAAAAATCCCATTACCATTGATACAGACTAGAGATGTGAAAGGTTAAATGACTAATTGTTTAACTGATAAATGCAGTCATAACCAGTTAGCTTACCAGTTATCCTTCAGCTTGGGGTGAATGCGGCATGGCAGGGAAGGGGACGAAGGGGAACTGTGCGGGGCTCCAGCAGGAAGCCGAGGGCAGCAGGAGGGAAGGAGGGAGGAGTGAGGAACAGGGAAAGGGAAGGGAACTAGTACCCATAGCCTAAGAGGAAAATACTCAGCAGCCTAATGACTCATCAATTAAGCAATTAGCTACTGGTTCACAAGTGCTGCCTCCCAGGGCAGGGCCTCATGTGGACTGTGTTGTCCCTCCATCCCCCCAGCCAAAGGGCTCTAGGAGCCCGAAGCAGCTCCCAACAGCAGCGGTGTCCAAGCTGCTGCGGTACTGGTTAATCGTTTAACTGATATAATAAGAGGAGGTTAACTAAGATTTTTCAAATGATATTTACATTCCTAAGACAGGCATCTAAAAAGGCACAAAAAGAATGCGTCAGAAAGCTTTAACAAGTAAAAATCAAGGCAATTGCTCAGAGTGATTTAGTCCACCACAGGTGAAAAAAGAAAGCTGAACTCAAGGAATAGATCACTTGGCGCCATTTATTCACTAGGCTGTACTCTGAATTACTCGCCTTAGGCTCATGCCTTGGCTTTCTGGAGCTTGCACAACACAGACTAGCAGGATCTGTTCTCACAGAGTGAGCAAATCCAAAACAAACTCTAATTTCAATTAAGGGCCTAAATTCAGTGTTCTCTGGAGCCAAGTTGAAAATGCCTCTTCAGGCAAAAAGTCCACAGCAGCCCTTGGACTCCTTCCTTTCCCCTGCCGGCACCTGGGCGTCGGTATTTGTTCTGCCAGCTTGTGAGCGACGTGCCTTTGAAGAAGGAGCAAATTAAAGAACTCCGATGTGGGTAGAATTGCTGTATTCACAGCACACAAGTGGTTGGTCTACTGGTTCAAGTGGCACCCTGGGCTGATACAGTACTGAGACGTACGTTCACATCTATTTGCAAAGTTTGCTTTGTATTTTTGTGCAAAAGGGAAATAAAATGGCTGTTTATACATTTATTTTAGCAAGCTGTACTTCCATAGCAGCCCAACTCCTACATCTGACCTGTGCCAGACAAACTGTAATATCAGGAAAAAATAGCAAAACTTCCCTTATCAAATTAGATCTCCTTAGGTCTGGTGGCAGCCTATCATCTGTCTCACATGGATGCCGATGACAAGGCAGACAATTATTTTTGGGGCCAGATATTGTTAATCTTTGTGCTGATACAGACTGCTGAGTTTCCTTTGGTATACTCAATAGGAAGAGCTCTCCCCTGGAGTCCTGGTGTAGGAGCATGCAGGGGTGAGATAAATATGGGATGTTGAAACAGCTTCTCAGCAGCCTAATTAGATGTGAGCTTTTTCCTGTATTATTCCATTCAAAGATTGTGCAGTGACTGTAGGCATTTGAGACTAGGACCGTCTCTTCCTATGTGTTTATCCTGCATCTCACTCAGGGGAGGGCTGGTCACAATTTGAGGCACTTCTGCAATCGGAACAAAAAGACCACACTGAAAAATACTGTTTATCCCGTAGGAACATGGCAGTCACCACTTTACTGCTTGCTCTGATCCCAGCTATCACCGCAAAATTTCATTTAACAAGACACTTTTCCCTGCCACGGTGATAGCTTTGGTAACAGAACGAAGATCCACTCACTCTGAAAAGAGGTCCCCTCCACTGAGTGAAGGACAATCTCAGCTGTTTGCTGTATGTCCTACAGCAGGTAGAGAAGTAGCTGTCCTTCTCTCCCTTAAGAGGCAGTGATGCACAAACCTACAATACTACTTGAAAGACATCTCCTTGTCTTGTTTTCTATCCTAACATCCTTATTATCCTACTCTCCAAAGAAGAAACCCTTCTGGAAACCAAGACGACTTAAAGAAACCTAAAGTTAGGTGGAAATAAGCCATTTACTGGCTCCTTTGCTCCTTGAACTTTCCCTTCTATCATCTCTCTGGAACTTACAGGAACCCTTCTACTTTGTTTTCTTAATTAACAGGTTTTTAAGTGGTTTTTAGGGGTTGGTTTTTTTTTTTGGAGGCCTGTTTTCTCTTTTTGAAGCACAATATGAAAATGTTATACAACATACAGCATTGACCTCTCCACTACTTCACCTCCACCTTCTTTTACCGAGTCTCTTTGCAATTAAGGGAGAAAAACTAAACAGCTTTCTAAACAGTGAAATCAAAGGCAAAGTCAGAAATGGAACCGAGAGACTCCCATGCCCTCTAACCACTAGGAAATACTGCCCTATTTACTGAAGCTTTTTCCTCAAACACCATTGTGCAATTGCAGATATGAAATCCATTCTGCCTTCTTAACTGAAGGTATTAAATTTTTCTCGGCATGATGGGCAGCTGCATTGCTACACTAAAGAACAAAATAAGAAAAGAGCAGCTGAGAAAGGAAATGTAAAATCAAAAGTAAATTGATGTTTGTGTTGATACGCCTTCAACCTAATGCACTGCTGTCAGCTCCTTCCTTGAATAACTGGAATGGTGGTAAATATAATGCTGCTTTTTTCCAATGTCTTTCCTCTGGCCCCCAGTGATAGGAGCGATGAGAATCCATCATTTATATGAATGTAGTACTCAAAAGTGGGCAGGAATCTGCCAGGAGCTGAGTTCCTAGATTACTGTCCCAAGCAGAAACTCATAAGCAAAACTGAAAAAAGTTTCTTTCCGAGCCGCATGAAAACAAATCAATCCTAGAAAGACAGAGACACAGAGAGAACAGAATAGGAAGCTGAAAGAGCTGGTTCACTCTTTGCTTGCTATCCTCCTGATTGCAATGCGGGATTTCCTCCTATTTTCCAGCTCTTCTTCTCTGTGCTCTGCTCTTTGCCACGAGCTGACCTGTGTGGCTCGAGTCCACCTCCATTTTTATATCCCCTATGTACTCTGTTTCCCAGCTTAGAGCAACTGAAGAGTAATGAGGAGGTTCCCCATCTCTATATGTCCTCCTTTCTACGACAGCTCCAGGTATACTGTGCCCCTGCTTTCCCATCTTGCCTTTATGGTGGTCCTTGCCACGAGCTCTGTCCTACTCTGGAGAAGAAGCCTACTCCCATTCTTCCGAGGTGGTACTACTTTCCACTAAGCCCAGAGCAGCTCTACAACAGCCGAGTGAGCCATATTGAAAATAGTAACACGTACTAGACGGCACAGGCAAGAAACAAATTGAGACACAGGAGAGTGATGAAGGGATGGCATGATCCTTAGTAACAAAAGGCATCCTTGTATTATAAGCCAGCTGAATTTAGATTCTCTTCATGATGCAGACAGTCATGTTTTGTATGGATAAGGATTTAACAAATTCAAAATGTCTCTTTCTTGCAAGTCGCTAGGGAGGAACTGGGTCGAGCCTGGCTACTATACAGTAGCTGCTACAGCTGTAGTTAAATGACCACTGTGACTCTCAGATGTCAGTCCTGCCAACGAATAACAATGAGAAATGCACAAAGACTGCCATTCTTACTTGGGAGAGGCTGATCAAACGAGTTGGTGTCAAAAGGGAAAAAAAATGTTGCATGAACTTTTCAGAGAGATCTGTGTGCTCTGGATAAACTACAAGAGACCCTTTCATGTGCTGTAGCCACTCTAGGGTTGGAATTAGGGTGGGGGAAGAGTGCTGGTCGGACAACTACATTGATTAAGGCAGAATGCTAATGTCACAATAGGAGAAAATTGTAGCTGAATGCACTAGACCATCTTATCGAAAACCCAGTTCATTTTAGCATGGGTTTGGCACAAGTCTGCAGAGCCCATTCATTCTGTAAACTAAAGATCTGTTTTCCGCGTCCAGTTAGGAATCTCTCTTTATAACTCCCACTCTCCTGAACTTGTAGGAGAGCCTGAAGTCATGTTCAAGGTGTCCAGTAGTTATAAATTGCCTTGGGAGCTAAGTCTTCTCTTGTACTAAGGCTTTTGGCAATACATGATAGCCTCCTATTGAAGGCACGCAGAGTCTGGAGACCTGACTTAGGTTTAGAAGTCTGCAAAAATCCGGGTGCAAGAGAGGTTCAGCTACACAGACCTAGCATTAATTGTGTGGCTGCATCCCCAACTCAGCTTTGAAAAGCACAGCCACAACATGGATATGCAAATATTCCAAGTAGCGCTCGCCCAATTTTCATCATCACCCAGGTTTTCCTGCATTAGAGAGGACTTCAAAAGAGATATTCAAACCCCATTTTTTCCCCATTTGGATCAGGTGGGAAAAGTGGTGGCTCTTTCAGTCTCTCTCAAAAATAATCTGTTCAAATGTTTAGAAAAACCTCTCCCTAAGAAGAAAGACCACGCATGAAAAATGTCATCCTCAAAGGAATTAATCTGATTAGGTTATGAGAAACTGAAAAAGGGGAGACAGAAGAACCCCCCCCCCCCAAACTTTAAGTATAGCATTCAAGGGGAAATGATGATTATCTTCCTTTATGAAATGCCCTGGCATCTTTAGATGAAAAGAACTGTATACACAGCCAAGTTATCACCAGTCATGAGAACTTAATGATATATACTGCATAGACAGTAGTTTTGTTAGAGTTGGGAACATACACCCTACTGCAAAACTGGCCTGTTAAAAGAAGGCTTTGATCATCATTCACTACACAGCACATCATTCCCCAAATAAATTGGGCTAGCAAAGGCAGTCCACAAATCAATTTCTTTTCTCCTAGATCATGAAAAGAAGCAGTAGGTTGTCAGGTACACTTTTAGGGAAATGGTTTGCAAACCTGACTCCTCTAACACATACTAATGATGTCATTAGGCACAACATGGTCCTTGATGAAACTTGCTTGGCTCTGTGCTTTATCTTCTTCTTCAACAGAAGTGAGATTCCTTTGTGCTCCCTTTCAGACCAGGCCTAACAAGGATCATTAGACTCTGAACTGCCAGCTTGAAAGTGGCTGAGAAATGCTTCTTATGAAAATGAGATGATAAGATTCATGTAAAAAAATGCAATGTGTGGAGTAGCAAGTTTATTTTTCAAGTTTACCCCTGGACACAGACCCATTTTCTCTTCATAGACACATAGAGATATGGGTTGATATAGAAATACCATTTTTGTATGCAAATACTGGCTGACACTAAGGGCAATTGTAACAAAACTTCACCTGTGCTGGGAAAAATAACTTTGGAAATACCGATATAATAAGAGGAGACTATATCAGAGACTATATAATATTATATATTATATCAGAGACTTTGGAAATAACTTCTGAAAGTAAAGGCTCACGGAAATATTCAAAATCACTTTACTTTTGTCCAAATAAATTACTGAAGTGATGGCTGTTGCTTCTGGAGATGTTCGGGATCGAAAAAAATTCAGGTTCTAAAACGCTGATGAAAAATTTTGGCAGGATTCAAATGACCTAGAACAGTGAACCACAGAGTGTAATAACATTTCTCAAAAAAAGGGAGAAAAAAGAATGAAAAAAAGCACACTTTGGTAACATTCTCCCTCCCCTTTCTCTTGCCTAGTTCTATGGACACGGTAGCTTCATGCTCCTTCTCCACTTGTAAAGCTTACTAATGAAACAATTCAGTGGCTATGTCAGAAAGACAGCCTTCAGAGAGGGACAGCTTTTGAGATCTCTCCCACCAGTATCAGCAACGATGATCTTCACAGGGGATGAGAGGTTGTCTCATTAATCCCAAGAGTCCTGGGAGCGACCAAGCAAGCATGCCGGTGCTACGACAGTGTCTGGGGGAGACCCTTACGAACCACGTCAGGAGGAAACGCATCAAGGGAAACCTAGTCAAACACTGACATGTTTTCAGTCTGCGCTGGCCTACATAAGTCTAGATTCATTGTATAGCACCGGGCAACATCCCAAAGTCAGTGATCCAAGGATCCAGTGGCCCAGCATGCTGGAGCTGTTAGTGGGGAAGCAGGCACAGGTGGCCACATTAGGCATCTCAATTAGGCATCTCCTTGCTTGTGGGCAGCTATTGCGCTTCCCACGTGGTACTCGCTGCTCTGCCTTAACCTTTACAGCGTGGACACGTGACTGCACAAAACAAAGAGCACTTATCGTTTATCTAGCTAATCTTTCCGCCTCCATTTCTAAAGTGCCTATCGCTGCAGGATCCAGGCATCCAACGCATAAATTAGGAAACATCAAAGGAACCCAAAATATGACTTTCCTTTTAAGTCTTACAAGATGTAAATGCATGCACACACCAATTTAAAACTATATTAGCAAAGTACTCACTACCAATGTTATCGGTGCCTGTGTCTTTTAAAGCACGGTAAGTAAGGTAGGGGTGCTTTTAATACCCAGACTTGTATGTTTGTTAAATTGGGGTCCAATTCTACTTTACCGATATCAACATGATTCACTCACATGGAAAAAGGTCATCCTGGTTTGTTCCTGAAACTCTGTCTACTCAAAGAGTGAAGAGCAGATGGTGGCAAATATTTAAATAGGAAGCAAAATATTAGAATGACAGCGTAGGTTTAAACAACAGATCTTCAGAGAAATTAGGAAATATTTTAAAAGGTCGGATGATGAAATAGCGCTGCTACCAGTTCTTCAAAAGCCATCAGAGCTGATTCAGTGATGCTCTGCTTTGAAAATAAAGCTAACACAGAAGGCTATTGAAGCAAAGACGGTAGCATAAATGAATTCAGTGGATGACAAGTTTTGTTTCCGAGGAAGAAAAAGAACTGAAGGCTCACGTGCAGAAGCAGTAGTTTGGATACTGTTCACAAACAAACACAAAAGCAGGAGCACTGGGTTTTTTCCATTACTAAAAATTAAACTTATTTTTCCCCATCAGGAAGTAATACTTCAAAATTATATATTTAACACGTACTGCCTTCAGACTTGAAATATGGTCCTACTGATCTACATGTAAATAGGCCAATACTTTTCCAAAACATGAAATCCTCAACTGATACCGATGGGAATCAGGGGAGCTATGTGGAAAATTTGGCCCATTATCTAATGAAAACCGGAGCCATTTAATAATGTAATGTTAGAAGGCTATACATTGGATGAGATTTTCAAGAGATACTTAAGTGAAGAGGTGACTTTTCAGAAGTGCTCATCACCTGACAGATCTCCCCACACAGCTACACCCAGGAAGAAAACACAAGAGTGCAAGTTGATGAATTCTTGCTAATTGGGACGTGGACCAGTAAGTATGCATTGTATCTGAATGTAAAGCATGTTATACTTGTTTAGCACAAGAGGTCACAAAGTATGCAAAACTATAGCACCATCCATCCCATTCATGTTTTAAAGATGTAGGAGAATTGTGGATGGAAGGGGACAGAGAAAGGCACAGTATTTTATGGTCAAAGTACAGATGCAGCTATGGCAACTCATTCAGAAATAGAAATGTAAGCAAGAACAGCTAGTATTTTGACCTCAGATCAGTTCTTGTGCCTTGCAGTTGTCAAACACACACAGGCTGGATGTGAATTCTGCCACCTCCTCGCCACTGTTGCTTTTTTACTACGTCTGTATTATTTTGCTGACAAGTTAGGGTGGAAATAACCCCAGGCTTCTTTTCTTTCCGTGTCTGGAAGTCAAATTCACTCCTAGTGCAGAGGATTAAGATGATATCTGCACATCGCATAGGATCTCAGAGTAACCCTTACTCTGTTCACAAGTTTTAGGCTGAATATATTTACACAAACAAATTTCACTCTTGAAAGTTTTGATAACTGGACCTGAAACCGCTGTCTTTATTCATGGAAGTAATCCGTATGTAAGTGCTTTATAGCCGAGTAAACTGTTGGACAACATAACCCTTATTATTTAATTTATTTGTATCATCATAGACTCTAGGAACATTAGTCACAAGATAAGGACTAATTAAACTGTGCTAGATGCTGTACAAGCACAGAACAAATAGCCCATCCCTACTACTATATTTCTATTCTAGTAGTACCTAAAGGTACCTAAAGAAACCCTTGTGTTGTACAGAGATAGGCTAAAAAGAGCTCATGCATACTTTAAAACAATTGGAACACCTTGTGAAGGGCCTCAAAGCATAAGTCAAACTTGGCATCAAATGAATCGGGGAGCAAAGCTTTTTGTTTTTACATGTGTTACTTAATATGAGAGACTATATTAACCTATTTCTAAGTCTGATTCCTAACCTATTTTTAAGTCTGATTCCATCCTTAGATAAACTGCTTTGGCAAATTGCTAGATGAGATCTGGTGTGTTATGACTCAACTTTTAGATGCTACCTACTTCTCTTCCATGCCAACTAAGTCCCTCACATTAGCAATTAAAAACAAAACAAAAAACACAGCACAAAAAAACAGTCAAGCAAAAAGATAGTTTAGGCAAAGCTGGAGGCCAGTTTAAAGTCTGAGTAGTAAAGGCATAATAGATTCAAGTCACACATGTCTTAGAAGCAATAAATCCTGCTTAGGGAAACGTCAGAGCAAAAAACACTGCTGTGCTATAAAATTCCACCTCTGAGGATTATAAAACAACATGCACAGAGCAAACATCCCTTCCAAGCATAATAAGGGTACCAGAAATGATTGACAACAATGACAATCTATCATAGAATGCCATAGCCAAGAGATAACATCTTGCATTGGGCTGTCTAGCAGAGACAAAATTATTTATTCATTCCCGGGCTATATGGAGGGTGGAATGTGTTGCATAGGGAAAATGCATCTTTCCCCGTGATTTTCCTTTATGCATCCGCACTAAGTGCAGTTTTATTGCACCCGCGCTATCTACTGCAGCTTTCAGTGCATGGAACATGTTCAAGTTCCTGTTGGCTTGCACCCACTTTGAGATTCGCCAGCCAAGTGGATTACTTCTTTGATATTGTTTAAGGGAATTTAGTGCTTTTAACTTCCAGGGTGACAGCACGGGCCACTGAAATCTTCCATTCACCTGCAGAACAGACATGGTACGGGCAGACAAAATGCCAGGCTACAACCCTTAACCTGAACAAGCGGTGAGAAAGCGAGCTTACTTTCCAAAGCCCTTTGACTTCTCAGCTGAGGCTGCCAGATGGAGTGAGGTCAGTGAGTGACAATATTAATAGCATTTTTTGTGCTGAGGAAATCCAATCTAGTAAGAAATGGATGGAGACCACCAGGTTCAATAGACTCCAAGCACCATACAGGCTCTAATGACTTTCCTTCAATCATGACCTACTCGAGGCTGAATTTGAATTGACAACCTAGTGCTGAAAGTCTCCACGTACCTCAGTGCCAGCCATGCTGTTTAATCTGTTGGCAGGGTGCACCTGTGACTTGAAGCTGTGTGGGCAAGAATCCCCTGGCCAGCCTGCACTGCAGCTGCTATTGCCTATTCTGCACTCGTCCTGCGAGCACAGCTTCGATCGACATCAGGGAGACTTCTGTCAACAGGATGAGTGCGGAATATGCAAGGGAGAGCCCTGTCTTCCATGGCAGAGATCCTGCCTACAGATATGGCAGCAGATTTCCTTCTAACCCTGTCTCTCTCTCTGCTCTGCATGTACACAAAGGTGACCTCCAAAACTGCAAGATTTTGCAAGTTGCCCTTTCTCTGCAGGGAACAGCCAAAAGCAGAATGTCCCTTGCTCTTCTTCCTTCCCTTGCTGCTATTTGGCAGTGCAAATATCTTCCTTAAATATTTGATGTGCCTTGTTATTCTTGGATATAGGTTGTAGCCATTTGGTCTAAAGGCAAAAGCAGTCAGAACTCTTGTGGTAGAGGCGATACCTTTTATTAGACCAACTAGATAATTGCAAACAAGGAAATGTTTTTGCAACTATCTAGTTGGTCTAATAAAAGATATCACGTCTACCACAAGAGTTCTGATAGTTATTCTTCCTGTTTTATCCCTGCCTAGATTTGTTAGGGCCTCACTCCTCCTTGGAGCCTCTCGTAGCAGAATGCAATATGAGAACAACGTTTGAAATGTTTACCTCTGCAGCTCGCTGTGTCAGGCAGCTCACCACTGCAGTGGTGCTGGTGTGAAGAGAAGCAGAAGAGAGGTCGTGTAGAACGTGATCCTTTTGGGATCACCCCAGCTCCCCCCAGGAATCACCTGCAAGGAGCGAACCCAGAACTTCTTGACTTCAAAGCACCATATGGACTAAAGGGGTAAAGGGAAGAATTTTTAAAATCAAAGGTCAGTTAAGGTACATCTTCACTGCAGAATTAATCCTGGCTTTTATTCAGGGGCTGTCCCTAAGTCATCTTTCCTTCACACTCACAGCCCTTTAACCTATAATATTTGGTAATATTTTCAACTCAGGCTAACTGGCTCATTTGGGGCTACAAACTAAACCTAGAGTGAGGCTTTGGCTGAAGTCCATAACCTACCCACTCTACAATGAAGATGCAGATTAAGCAACTCAAGTGCAGACAGCCCTCAGATGCCCACCCGATTTACCTGCCACATGGCCAGAAAGACAGGTAAGTTCTTCTACAATTCACTGGGAAAGAATCAGAGTAATTTAGCTTATTGAAGTGCTAAGAACTGTGGGATATACCTCCATTCTGCCTACCAACACGAACAGGCGAATGCAGCAAAAAGGATGCAATATTTCCGGCGTGGCTCTGTGGTGTGCTGGAGCTAGGCCAAGCCGAGTGCTCAGACCCGGGTGCTATCACCCAGCTGAACTCTGCAGTGAAATGCACTTCTTTAGGTGGCTAAAATCCCCATCCTAAGCATATCCTGGTGCTGCTGCTCAGTAAAAATGCCCACTGTTAAGGTCTCAGACAAATTTGCCTAAGGAGGAGAGAGCAAAGATGCAGCACTCGGGAACTGTCGACAGTGCTGGTTTCTCCACTCTACCAGAACGAGGCAGGAACTCGTTGGATGCAAGGTAGCTCCTGCGCATTTCCTCTTATTAAGATTGACTGCAGCTTCCTGGAAGACTAATTAAACAAGTGGAATTTTGTTTTTTTGTTCCTTAGCCTTCATCTGACTGCTGTCTCTTAAACCAGAAAAGTCTTTCCAACAATACCTACCTGTAAGAATCCAAAGAGCTTCCTACATTCAGTATGCCAGGTAAAGCCAGTCATTTTGCAATGGCCACCCCATCACTTCTGAACACAAAGCATGGGATGCACCTATTATTTTATACCACAGATATAAAATTTGTACTGATGAATACATTAGGCATAAAGATAATGTTAAGATACCAGAACTAGCTTTGTTGCTTGCATCTGAAATCACCCAACCATGATGCCTTGGGGTATAAATAGCCCATACATATGAATATGTAATCACAGAAGAGGTGATATTCAGACATAAGGAAACAGAGGCTTATCCAAAGCCCACTGAGATAAATTAAAAGATATTTATTGACTTAAATTGTTTTTGGATGAGGTTCCTTGAAACCAAGTTCAAATGGAATTGCAGAAATCCATGAAGTAGTATGCCCTTAGCTGTAAAAAGTCATTGTCTTGCTCCATAAGGCTGGACCAGTACAATTCATCATCAGCAGCAACAGCAGCATGTGTTGGGGCTACTTCCATGAAGGACCTGCCCTCATCCTTGGTCCAGCAGCTTTGTGCTGCAGAAGATGGATGAGAAGGGAGGGAAATAAAGTGCATCTTATATCTTCCTCCACTCGTTGCTCCGTGGGGCTGAGTTCCTGCTCTCAATCCAGCTTTCATAGGCAGTGGCTTTAATAATTAAACCCATCCTATCGATTGCCCTTATGACAGGCAGTCTCTACCAAGGAGGCAAAGACTGAACGAAGCTTGAGGATAAGTGTTTCTTTCACCCTTGAGAGGTGGTGCTTTCCAAACGGGGTTCAGGCATGTTAGCTCAGTAGTTGAAGGGAGCAAAAAATGCTTTGGCCTGTATTGAAACTGCTCGTGTTTGGATGAATCTGGGGCTCCAGGCTACATTGCTATTAGGATAGCACATTTCACAAGTACAGCATTTGTCTTGCATTTAAAAAATGAAAAGTTGTTAAAATTCTGTGTGTGTGTGTGTGTGTGTGTGTGTGTAATATACTTATATTCTATTATATTATACGAAAAAAGAAAAATAGCCAATGCTTGTGAAGGATTCCACTTTTGCTCTGTAATTGTCATGGAGTCAACTAAGCAGCACAAGTTAACAAGCAAGTTCTAGTCTTGCAGATGTGGCAACACTATAGCTAGCCAAACAGGGAAAATAAATTTAAAAGAAGGTCACATTTGCTTGCACTCTAGTATTGCAAAAAACAGGCCAGGGAAATCGGCAATGATTAAATGACAATGGATAAAGCTACAAGAGAAATAAATGGTATTTTTGAGAGTCAGACAAATGATTAAAATGTGGTCCCGAGGCGACGGTGCTGGACTGGGATCCAAGAGATCTGGCTTCAAATCACCGGTGTACCTTTGGGCAAGCTGCTTCATTTCCCTGTGCCTTGGTTCCACATCTCTAAACTGAAGATTAATGATATTTCTTTTCTCTCTTAGTTATGAGTCTTAGACTGTAAGCTCTTCAGAACAGGAATGTTATATTCAGTATCTAGCACACTGGAGCCCCAGCCTCAACACATCCCAGGAGACGCGTAACAAATAATTATCTCTGTTTTACAAAGGAGAAGACCAAAGCAGGGAGAGGCTCTACAATTAACAAAAGACCAGATTTAATCAGGATTAGAGATCAGGAGGACCTCTGTCCTGGGTTCACACCACCTATCCTCATACCACTGTCTCAAGTCACAGCTCCCAAGTCAAGCAGCTGTCTAAATTCTGCAAAAAAGTCACCTACTACTTGACACTGTAAATCACCACTTCCAAAGTCCATGCTTAAATTGCACTTTAAGAGCAGCTTAATAGTGTTATAGGCCTGAGAGAGTGCCCATTGCCCCACACTTCCCCATGGGTTTTGCTGAATCACTCACTGCTGGCAGGTTGGTAGCCCAGGTAATTACCTCCAAAGATTCAGTCCCGATGCTCTCTCTTTGAATTACCTGTCAGAGAGAAGACAGGCCACTGCTAAGAGAATTAGGAAGCAAGTGAAAAAGAGGATGAAATGTTGGGGGTAGAAAGGCCAATACCAAATAAAACACAAAATTAAAAATATTCCTAAGACGGTAAACAAGAAGTCTCAGAGCAACAAGGAGAGAAAAAAGGCATGGAGAAGATAGTCTTGGAATTAGAGCCTTGGACCAGGACTCCAGTAATCAAGATGCAATTATCAGCTGTTGGAGACTCCCTGCATCATGCTGGTCAAGTTAGTTAGCTGTTCTTAAATAACAAAACTCTAAAACCCAACTTGAATGCAAAGGCTAAATACTAACAGTCAAAAAGCCTGAAGCTGAATTGATTCAATCTTCAAAGGTTAGTCTAAGTTGCATAGATTGAACCAATCAGCAAGTGAACAGGCATTCACTTTTGATCCCAGAAATGCAGCCACATGCCTGCAGTGGCCCAGGCCAGAAGCCAGGGAAGCACTAGGACACACATCCCTACTTGGCTGAAGTAGGCAGCTTGGGCCAAGGCTAGCTCAACCAACTTGCAAGGGGGTGGAGGGTGGTTATGGGGAAGGTACAAAGCATCCTGGGATGCTGGGGCATGAATCTGGAGGGGATCTGGGACAGAAAGTTAATAAACTAATTCAACCTAAATCAGTTAAGTCTGATACTACATCCAACCAGGTTTATCTTAAACCAGTTATGGCCATTTTGAAAGCGGTTTAACTGTGCTGAACTTCTGTTGTTACAGATTTAAACCAGTTTCTGATCACTTACACCAGTTTATATGTAATTTCTGCTCCTAGGCAAGACTGCAGAACAAGGACTCATCCACAGACTGGATTGTGTTAAGTGTGGTCTAAACAGAGACTGTGGATTCTTATCCCATTACTTGGGCTAACCCCCTATATATCTGTATGGTTTTACTGCTTTATCACCTTTGCCTCTCTAAGCAGTGCCTCCTCTTCTTTCCTCCCCCTTCCCTATTCTGTGTATTTAAATTACTTCTTTCTGTTCAGAACCTGGCTCCCTGTAGGTCCATTCATAGCATCTGACAGAAGCTGTTGCTTATGAAAACTTATGCTTCTCTGAATTAGTTAGTCTCTCAGATGCCACTCTGCCCTGCCTTCTGCCTGATTTCAAACAAATGTGGCTAATTACCTTGCTGCTTCTGAAAATGTTAACCGGAATGATTAAGTAGCTTGAATCCTAGAAGCCTAAACAGGACTTACAGGCACCTATACATGTTAGGGACCTCTGATCTGATGCACGCTAATTAGTTGAGCCTGTTGCGAGTCTGCCGTGATTAAGTTGATTAATTGAGTCTACTGCAAGTCTGCTGAAGCATGCTAATTAGTGCGCTCCAGAAGCCTCTGTGTCATGTGTATTCAGCGTCCCAGTGTTTCAAAGCGGTGGCTGTGTATTTTGAAGCATGGGACACTGCATACACATGAAACTGCGGGTGCTTTAATTAGAGTGGCTCTCAGAGCAGCTCTAATTAAAGCACCCCCCCTCCTCTACCCCAGAGCACATGTATAGATGTCCTAAGTTTCTAAGTCACTGAGTTTTGAAACTTTTCCCACCTCAGTTTCTGTATGTTTGTAATACAGGTTTCCCTCGATTTATGTGGGTTCTTTATATGCGAATTCGCTTTTATGCAATGAGCATATTTAGACCCATAATTCATTATATGCAAGGTATATTCACTCTTATGTGATCAGCATAGATGCCCCCCCTGGCCCAAGCATGTAAGTCTGCGGAGGGAGGAAAGGGCCGTGGTCCCACTCACCCCAGCCCTGGCTGCAGTGGCCCCGGGAGCAGCCAACACCAGCTGCCTGCACCAGAGCACGGCGCAGCCCAGGAGCAGAGGTGAGTGGGGACAGGCAGAGCACGGTGCAGCCCAGCATCTGCAGACAGCTGGTGCTGGCTGCTCCCAGGGCCGCAGCAGCTAGGGCTGGGGCGAGTGCCGCTTTGTTCCCTCTGCTTTGCTGCCTTGTGCAGCCCCAGGAGTGGCTCCCCTCCCCCTGCCCCTTCCCTAGTCCCAGCCTTACTCCCTCCCTCCCTCCCCGCCATGGGAACCTATCCCTATTTGTTACATTTTAAAGTGGGTTTGCTTTATGCATGTACAGCATGAATCGAGGGAAACCTGTATACTTACATGACCCCATTATGACAGTATTTCAGCACTTCATAATCTTTTGTCTTTTAATCTTTTGTCTCTTTATTCTGGAGAAGACAGTAAAATTACCCTTATTTTGCAGATGGTGAAGTGAGGCACAGAGGTGTTTGAGATACTAAATAAGTAGACATGGTCAGACAAGAAATTTGTAGCAGAACAAGAACTTGAACTTGGGTCTCTCAAACTTTAGGTTTGTTCTTTAACCACTAACAACAAATTGCAACTTCCTTTCTACATCCATTTGCCTTTTTCTGATTAATTAGACAGCTGACTTTGGAGTGACCACTGACTCTTACTGGGTGTCTGGACAGTGACTAGCACAACTGGCCTGTGTTCGTACCTGGAGGGTCCATGTTACCACTACTACCTTCTCTTTTTCAAAGGAAAAAAAGGATTAAATAAAACAAATGTAAATAATTGCATTGGGAATTAGCTAATTCCTCCCCCCCTGCCATGTAATTAGATCTATAGGGTATCCCCACATTATATTTACTCAGTACTTCATATGCACATGTGAGAGGTATTGTTCCAGTTTAGGCAGTTTGCTGCCAAGATCATGATTTTTGATTTCCCCACTGGATTTTTTGTTTCTACTTGAAGTTGTCACCTAGTCTGTTCCATCCTTTTAATCATCATTACTGCTTCTCATCTTGTCATCCTTCCAACTTTAAAATCTAAGTAAAAAAATGCCCAGTACCATCTGGAAGTGTTCCAGATATATTAGGAGGACACAGAAGCACTTTGCATTTCCCTATTGTTATTAGTGTTTCTTTAATCAGATACAGTATCACAGGCAGCACTTAATATGCATTGAGGGCAAATGATAAGTAATAAAGCAATTCAGGTACTAAAAAGGAGATTCTAGCAAAGTGGATTATCATGCATAGTTTGTTGTCCCTATATTTATTTTATCTCCAATACACAGATGCTTCTAGAGCTCCTGTCTGCTCTCGGATGTGCATGCCTAGCTCCCCTGAAGCTGCCATTAACCACAACACGAGTTGCATATTTATATCTGAAAGCAAAATTTAACCTTTGGGGTCCTCCATTTCCTAGTAGCTGCAGAGCCTAATTTGAATTCCAAGATGAATGTATAGAAGTTAAAATAATGAACCCAAGGGATAGGTGGAACGGTCTTGGCCGAAGACGCATAGTGCTGTGCTCCGCTATTGAACCACTAGAATAAATACAGCTTTATTTTTAGCTGCACTTTAACACCTGTAGAGCTCCCCAAGTATGCTCTCTTCTTCGACCTCCCCTGGTAAAATACCAGCTCTTAGCAGAAGGTAGAATTTCCCACCTTCTGTTAGCACACTGTTAGCAGCAGGCATTCCTGGATGGCCATTACCGTTAACCTAAAATGAATCATTGAGGGAATAAAATGAAGACAGGTTACCAGTCCTTCTTTTACACATGTTGCAAGTAAGTGCTCCCTGAAGACTGTCCCCTCTACAACTGGGCGACTGCTGTTTGTTTTCTTTAGTAAATTTGCCAGAAAAAGGAGCGTTCATTCCCCCAAAACTATTTGTGCACACGGGTCACGTTGTTCAACAAATAATTTCAGCTAAACGAAATAGAAGAATTTTTTTGAAAATGTCAAAACATTTCATGTTGATTTATTCCCCGCAAATGAACGATTTTGTTTTGGAAATGCTGACATTTTCAAGATGAAACTGGCTTTTAATTTACAAGCAGAAACATTATTACAAGCTGGCTTCAATTATAAAAATAATGTGGAAAAGTGGCTACCTGAGGTAGAACCAAATCTCTGTGATACAAAATGAATTTTGGGGGATAGAGGGAGGGTGTTTTTGGCGTCTTCAAAAATCCCTGATCACTTCTGTCCAGGATGGGTGACTGAACTGGAAACACTCCAGTACCTTCCCATCCCCGGTCCTCGCCACGTGCCTGTTCTGCACAAAGAGTAAGATTCCCCTTCCCACTGAAGTACGTTCACTCGTCCAAAATGCTGTCTCCATCACAGGAGCAGAGCCATATCCATATTTATGGAGTCTGTGCAAAGTGAGATGCACAAGGCAGAAATGCAGATCGCCCAAGACCTGTAACTTTATGGGGGGACGTCGGCAGCTGAGGGAAGTATGTATGCTGGTTGGGAAGCCACGGGGAGGCTTTTACCAGCTGGGGGAAATAATTCAGCCTGATTCGTAGTTCTTCCCTTCACTCAACTCCAAGCAAGGTCAAAAGTCCTGCAGGCCTAGTGGCCCAATGGGCTAGAGTGGTTCTGGACCCAGGAGTAGATATCAGGAGGCATTACTTTATGGTGAGAGCTGCCAGGTTCTGGAATGGGCTCCCAAGGGAGGTGGTGCTCTCCCCTCCTTTGGGGGTCTTCAAGAGGATGTTGGATAGCTATCTGGCTGGGGTATTATGATCCCAGCACTCGTTCCTGCCTATGCCAGGGGGTCAGACTGGATGATCTGTTCAGGTCCCTTCCAACCCTAGAAACTGTGAAACTATGAGTAGAGAGGGGCAGGTAGCTAGAATCATGTCAGACCGCCTTTTTTCCCAAGCCCAAATGATGACAAGCCCAATTACACTAGGAGTGACCTTTGGCCAAGCGAAGCTCAAATTCATGTCTCTACGGACCTTTGTGTGGCTCACCTCCAAATGTGTATGCCTGACTCTACATAGAAATGTAACTAAAAATTTAAATAGATGCATTACTCCTACCACAGATTTCCTGCCCATTTTTTTCTGTGTAATGAAAGCTCAATTACCCAAACTAATTAGGACCAAAGGGCTTTGAAAGAAAGAGAGGGAGATGTGTTTGCTTAGATAACCACCAGGTTCCAAGTAAGAGGGTATGGGAATAAAATGTGAAAACGTGTAGTTTTTTCCATTTCAATTTTCCATTTAAGTACTTGTAAAATGTAGGCAGCAAGTCACAGGAAACTGGTCCCTTGGGAGCACTTGGATAAGTGAGCAGTTTGGTTAACTGAGGTTTGGGTAATCACGGTTGTACACTATCTGCAGCAAGCCATGCTGGTATTCCCACTGGCAATACAGGGTTAGCCATGGAATAGTGATGAGGAAAAGCCCAGTCGAGAGGACTTTGCACATATTGCAGCTAATCCTTGCAGGAATAATTTCCTCCCGTTTTATTTTGCAAATGGTTCTCTATTTTCCTTTCCTCATTAGGGCTTTTAAATGAAGCGTGGCAGTCTCAGAATACTCCTTTTCATTTCTGTTACTGGCAGCCACCAAGTAGCACAGCTGAGCCAGTTGCCTGTTGTGAAGGGGAGGGAAGGGGACCATGAATAAAAATGGAAGGATTTGCTTAACTTGGGGTGCATGCATTATCCAGACAATACACATTCTGAGTTTCTGGTATTCATCAAGGTGAGGAGAAAATGCACAACTGTTTTGGACAATCTGAAACCTGCTTTGTTAGAAAAAAAAATCAGTATTTAGGAATTATCAAGAGAAACAGTAGGAAAAGGAAGTATTTTCAAAACAACTGTTCGATATAGGATGCCCTTTTCCAACTGAAGATTTATTTGCAAAGTTTAAAACGGAGTTTTCAAAAGAAAAAACTTACGGTTTGTAAGACTTCTTATAGAGAGAAGGAATTATACTGGAATAGATTGATGTGCTGTACAAGCAGCAAAGACACCATGAAACACCTGCACATGAATGCCCAACTTCTCACATCACATTTGGGAGTGTAGATAAACCAAACAATGCTATTATGTGTCTGCCACCTTTAAACTGGCGCTCAGCGCAGATACTTAGTGACAAACTGATTTTCTTTCCATAGAACTAATGCTAGATTCCCATCAGTGAGCAGATTACTCTATTTTCTTCTGTGACTTTAAAGTAATTTTCAGTCCTACATCTAACATATAGTGCCATCAAACCCTCATACTCTTTGTACCAAGATGTCCTTTCAACTGCTGTAATTTCAGAGGTTTAAGCCATTTTCAAACAAGTGTCTGGGGCTAATGCTTCTCACAGTTTAAACCTACCATAAAAATGAAGCACAGCTTCTGGATCTGTGAAATGTGCATTCCCGTACGTCATAACGGATATGAGTTTATTGATTTCATACCTGTGCATCCATTAAGAGGTGTCTCATCAGTGACATGGAATTTTTCAGAGACTCTTTTTCGCTGGGCAGAAAAGCATCTTCGTCCTCATCCAGCGTTTTTGACTTGTTCACGATAAAGTGAGAGATCTGGTCGTTTAAGGTATGCAATGACTGCACAGCTGTGGGGAAAGAAAGGGAGAGCGATGAACAATGAAACTATGCTAGAGGGGTTGCTGGAATCATTTCCAAAGGGCAAGGAGCTGTTGCTGTATTCTTTATCCACAGAACAACCCTGGCATGAGCAGCAATGGTGCAAGCTTTCCTCGCTCTACTCCTGCCAATATGCCTCAACCCTGACCTGGAGGGACCCCTTGAAAAGCAGCAGGAAAAGGAGGTCCATCTCCATTCATGCCTTGGCTTTTCTGCTGACAGAGCAACAAAGGTGTGCAACACAGTGGTGGCTTTTGAGATGTCATCACTTGATTGGGAACTCGAGTGACAACTGGTAGGTGGCATAAGCTTCCGGTCCAAACCTCAGAGCACTAGTTTGTGCTTCATGTAACCTGAGAGTCTACCCATTCAATTCTTACTTCTCTATCAACAAACCAGGTGCAATCCCATTTCCTCATATGAACGGCATTTGCAACACCAGTTTATTCTTTTTTTTTTAAAGAAGTATTACATAGTAAGTATTTGGATTAGGAACCAGTAGACGTCCCGCTGTTGGTAAGGGTCATTATGAATATTTATGGCTCTATAAGTATTAGGGGTTTAGACTGATCACAGAGCTGGGCAACATAATATACAGGTTAGGAATGACTTATTTTAAGGGTCAACATTTTGTGATGAGTGGAAAAATATTGTTTCTTGCATTTTATTCATCATCCCATGGCTCCAACAGACTGAAGCGTTGTACCTCTGTCTCAATTCCAAAAAAGCTTACGGATTCAAGACGACAAAAGGCAGGAGGAAAAACAGAGGCAGAGCACAGAAGTGAATGAGAGACTTGTTGAAGGTCACACAGCAACAATGGGATTTATAACTCAGGCCTCTTGCCCCCTTCATATGCTCAACAACTGCCTCAAATAAGACAAAGAAGGAAATGAAGTTTGTGTCAGGGAAAGGCTAGAGAAACCCACTAATTCTACAATATTGTGCCCTGATTTTCTTTTCTTCTGGTGAATAATAGGATATGAAATATTAATGTATATTTAAAATTCCCCCATCAAGCCCTAACCAAGATTCTATATGGGGGGGTTCTGCACATGGTCATATAAAAACATATTAGATGAAGCATGTTCATGGCTAACAGAGGTCCCCCAGCATTTTTATGCCCTTTAAGAGGCTGTAATTTATATGAAGCATAATGATATGAACTAATGACCATTTACTTCTGCACAATAAAAACCTTTGCATTTCCACATACTTGAAAAATCTGAGATACAATTTGCATTTAAACCGCAACAAGGCTTGAGGTTTCATTTTTATTGTAGGCTCATTAAATAAATGAACCTCAAACAATTCTTCAGTGTCTTTCGTGTTGTTGTTGTTGTTGTTAGTGGTCGTTTTTGCAGAAAAACCTCAGATAAGCTTACAGTTGATAGAAGCACATCACTCTGAACTATACTTCAAGACTTGCAAGATGCACACTACCGCTGATTTACTAAGCTTCTTTATGAGTTGGGAAGTCTGTTATTTAGAGCTGCCTGACAAACTGATTTAAAAAAAGCTAAGCAATGAATTTCAGAAATATGACTCGACCTATTTCTGTCCAGATAAGATCCAGCCACAGGATATCAAGTAGAAGAGATCAATCAGACGCTCAACTCGTTACAGGCAAAATCCCACCCCAGCTCTGCAGGGGTGGAGACTGAGAGCCCACGACCAGGGAACGTTGCATTGCCAGCATTCGAGAGGGAGGCAGGATTTGGAAGTTATGAGGGTTGTGCAATTCTTCTGCACCGAAGAGAGCTATTCTGCAACGGGGACTGCACCAGTGGGAGCCTACGTTTCACTGTCAGCATTGCTACCTCTTGGAAGTTTAGCCATCTTTCGTGCTTTTCCTAGATTCCCCACTCATGGGGGCAAATGATGACGAGACAATGCCAGCTTTTATTTTTTTTTTAAAGTTTCTAGCCCTGATATTTCGAGAGGAAAGCTGGAAAGCAGAGCCGAGTGTATTGTAAAGCCTCGGATACAAGAAAGGCAAATCAAAAGCCCCCAACAAATATATTTTTACTGGGGAAGATTTTTGAGCAATAAACTTGGTACGTTTAGACTTGACTCATGTTTTTTGTATCGTTGTAGTTGACAATTCTATAACAAAAATTAAAAATGCATTTCCTTTTACAATTTCACATGAGCCCCTTCCCCTCTCTCCCTCCCTTACAGCTTGGTAAAACACTTATCCCTTACTTCTTTTCAAAATCCCTCAACCCCCTAACCCATTTTCCTTAAAAAAAAGCAAACCAAACCCCTCCCGCCCACAACCAACAGCTATATTTTGGGCTTACATTCTTGACAGTGCCCTTTATAGCTCAGCTATCATAAATCCTAGGCTGTTAAGACATAGGAACTAATCCTTAACTGTGACCAAGCCTGAGTGTAGCTGAAGTCTAGGAGAGGAAGAGTGGCTTAAAGCCGGCTTTCCATCTTTCTTTCTGTGGTGGTGATCCCTGAAGGCAGGGTGGCCAACCTGCAGCACAGGTGCCACAAGTGGCATGAGCAGCCACTGTGCGTAGCATGCAGCATACTGGGGAGGAGACAGGCAGCACAGCAGCAAATAAGGAGGGGGGAGAAAGCAAAGCAGCAGATCTGGCACGGGAAAGGGATTGCAATGGTACCCGGGGAGTATACAGAGGTGATTTGTGCCACACCTGCCAAAAAGTTTGCCACCCCCTGCCATAAGGAGTCAAATCTTACAATGCTTGCATATCAGGAGATCCCGGGTGAAAAGACCTACTGTTCTTTCAGCTGCTTTGCACCATTGCAGGCTCAAAGCTGTCAGAATTGGTTAGATGCTCTTAGTGTTTCTTTAATAACCGCTCTCCAAGTTCAACAATGTTATGCTGAAAGGTGCTAAAGGCTACCACAGTGTGGGGGTTTTAGAGAATCGCAGACCGTATGAAAGCCAATGCATACGCTCAGAGCTTTCCCACTGTTCAACCAAAGTAGGAAGTAAGCCCGTTTTTTTGTAGCAAAAAAGCAAGCAAGCAAACTGCAGACAATGGAGAGATAAGGTCAGGGCTAAGTGGACTGAGGTGTTTCCCTGGTTGCAAATGCAGAGGCTAAGGCACTGGTTGCAGGCTACGCAGGTCAGATAAAGCCAACAGAAGAGATAAGTGCGACCCCAAGAGGAAGCAGAGGAACAGAAAAGTCATTGGAGTGGTGGGCTTGGGAATTTTTGAGCAAGGAAACTCCCTGGTGTTTGGCTTTCTGTGCTCAGGGAAACATGATTTAGTATAATCTTGTTTTTCCCCTCCACCAAAAGCAATTTAATACCTGACTCTTAAATTAATGCCTCTAAGGCCAGGTACAGTTATTACACTTTTACCAGCATAAGTGACCGGAAACCAGCCTACACCCATGACAGAGCAGAAGCATGGCACGCAAAACCAGTCTATACCCAGAAGAGAACAGAAGTTCGGCACATGTAGACTAGTTTCAAAATGGTGGAACCGGTCTAAGATTTGCCCTTCCCCACCAAAGCGGGGGTGGGCGAGTGTCCTGTTTGCTACTGACCTAAACTACACCACTAACACAAAACCAAGCAACTTAGATAGATTCCACCTTGAGCTTTTTGAATGTCTGTACCCAGCCAAAAAGTCCAAAGACTAACTAAAAGTTTGGGTCCATGAAATAAACTTATATAGATCTTCACCCATGTGCTAACTCATACTCAAATGAAACAAATCTGATTCAGTCACATACCAAGTCTACACACCAGGCATCACATATAAAGGGCAGGGAAGAATGTGACCCCCTGCTTCTTTGGCGCCCAGGATCTCCTAAGATGTATTCCCTATAGGAATTTAAATTGTTCCAACACCATGAAATATTATTTCTAATGTAATGTTAACGGGGAGCAAGGCCACTTGATGGAAACTAAATTAAAATCGCATTTGAATGCGAGGTACATTATGAAAAAGCTGCTCGTGGTCACAAGCCAGAGGAATTAGTTATATTGAAATTTCACACATTTACATTTGAATGTTATCCGCCCCATCACCCAAGTCAAATGCCATAATGGGAAACAGAACACACATCGGCTCTTCTCCGTGATTACAATGCACAAAGGGGAACAAGTCAGCCCAGCTTTGTTTAAGGTTCTCATAATTTAACCCAGCTGTAACCAAAACAGGAAGATATAAATAGACTGCCTTGATTTTCAGGCATTGATATGCCTCTCAGGAGTGGCAGAAACCACGCGAAGCCAGGAGAACTACAAGTGTCCCAAAGTCTTCCAAGACTCTGACTCTTTAAAGTTCCTTCCAAGATCTATAGCTCACTTAACCCACCTGCTCACACATCTACCCCTCTCTTCCCTCCTCTTTCTTTACATTAAAGACTTGTTTGTAATGAAATTATATTCATCCTGGGCAGATCTGAGGGACAGCAAAGCAAGTTTGGGGGATTTTGATGGGTTCCTCAGTTTGGGGACACTGAGGCACCTGCTGCCCTGTATTGTTTTCATAAATATTTAGCATTAGTATCCCAGAGTAATGGGCAGCTATATTTTAAATTGTAAGATCAATTCTATGCTGAATCAGGAGTTTGGAATTACTCGGGTGAGATGCCAAATGTGCTTTTCCACGTGCCTCAGGGGGCACTGGAAAGGATTCACAGAGTTTCAGGTAAGCAGACAGTACAATAGAACCAATCCAGAAACCTGCCCATCCTTTGCTTTCATGCTCTCATAAAAAATGGCAGTGTCACATCCTCTGTGTGGTAGAGAGCGGTAGCTAGTTTAGTCTGAAGTCAAGTGGAAGGCAGGACAAAGGGGCGCTTTAGGCTAAGTACAGACATTTAAAAAGCCCAAGACGGAACCAGTCTAAGTTACGCTGTTTTCTATAAGCATCACAGTTTAGATCAGTAGAGACCGACTGGTTCAGAATTAGGGCCAGCAAAGATTCTGCTGACTCAGCCAGAATTTCCTCTGGGCATCTTGCTGCAGTGTGGCCCTGGGTGGTATGGATGGTGGCTTTAAACCAAGGGTGGGCAAAATGTGGCCCGGGGGCCAGATGCAGCCCACCAGGCCATTCTATCCAGCCCGCGGGGCCCATAAAAAATTTAGAAAATTAATATTTATCTGCCCTGGGCTGCCTGTTATGCGGCCCTCGATGGCTTGCCAAAACTCAGGAAGCAGCCCTCTGCCCAAAATAATTGCCCGCCCCTGCTTTAAACTATCTAACTCCTCTTCTGCATTTATTTGAGGCTTTTGAACATCGGCTTCCTCCTGTTCTCAATGACAAACAGTGCTCCAGGCTGCTCTAGCTACAGTCGTCTTGCATTTCCACTGTGCTCAGGAAGCTGAGCAACCAAAGGGTCTCCTGGAAGCTAGCAGTGCTCTCCTCCTTGCTCCATGGACTGGCTGCTAGAGCTACCTGTGGAGCTGCTGTCAATAAGTGTTTGCATGTACATGAAGGCTTCAGGTTGTTACATGATGGCAAGCGGGATAAACTCCGCATGATGTACAGCCTTTGAAAAGGTGCATATTGGCCAGAATACCCAGAACTGGTGAGGAGCCTGAAGGGGAAATACTGGTTCCTTTGCAGCCAATGGCAAAATTCCCCTCAGCTTCATTCAGCCAAGAGTTTGGCTCTGCTGGGGAAACTGCTACCAAAACAATCAATCAAAATCCCGTCTCCTGTTCCTCATTGTGCAAAGCAGCTACTGTGTCCAAGCAGGGTGCATATTAGGCTGTTCTTGGGGCTAAGGAGAAGGAAACGAAACACCACCACTTAAAAGCACCAAAAAACTTGATCACAGCCGAAAGAAAAAAAATCAAACAAAACCAGGAGGCAGCTGCTGCTCTGCAGCTCTGTTAAGGACACGTTTGGGAAGGAAGCAGCTTTCCCCCAACTCTCCCTGCCCCTACCATGGGAAGGCTGCTAGTGATCTGCTGTTCTCCAGGGGGTCGCTTGCCTTTGTGCCTCCCCACCCCTCGTTGTTCTTTCTCCTGTGGCATCTCTACATCTTCTACTCTCTGTCCGGATAGGAGAGTGAAAAGGACCTCCGTGAACATTAGGATGCCATCATAAGGCCACAAAAACCTCAACACACGTTGCTTAATTTGAAGGAGGTCCTCTTAACAGAGGACAGGCAGCCTACTGCATTGCCCAGAGGACTCTGGCTTAGGAGGTCTGGATACTAATTCTGTCTCTGCTACCAACTGCTGCGTGACCTTGGGCCCATCATTTCACCTCCCTGTCTCTCTTTTCCTGCTCACTGTTTTATCTATAAGCTCTTCAAAATCAGACATTATTTACCATTATCCCAACATATGGCACCGGGCTTGACTGGATTCTGGCCTCCAAGGCACCATGGCAACAAATAAAAATTGTAATAAAATTTGCTGAGGCAGAAGAGCATATAACTAATAAGAAATGTTGTCTGAAACATGGACTAGTTAAATCAGCCGCTTCAGATTCAAGTCCAGAGATTTTCTATAGACTCACTCATTCAATATTAAAGCAATTGAGTCCTGTATCCTTGGAAGTTTCAAGGTAAAGCAAAGCAGCATCGTGACAAATGCTTCAGCTGAGGTTGCTGATGGGGGAGGATAATATATTAAGCTGGACATGTAATGAACCATGCTTTCAGCAGCTCTTCTTGTGATTAGGTTTTAAGTAATATATGACTGCCAGCACACACGGGGACTTTTTCCAAAACGACAGTTTTTCCTCCCTCTGTACAGCACAGTTTGTCTGCAGTATGATGCGAGATCTGAGCCTCTCTCTGTAGCATCACAGACTGGCCGCTGCCCGAGGTAGAACTGCAGACTCGTCACAGTTGCTGCGGTAAATCTTGCACCCCAAATCTTCAAAACTGAACTTGCTCCTAAAGCCACATTTAGGCTTGTAAATAAAAGGTGGCCCTGATTTTCATAGCCAATGAGCAACCCCAACTCCAACAATGTCAGTGGTGCAAAAATCCATCTCATCTTTTCAGTTCTCTGGAAATGTATTGGCTATTGGGGAGCAAAAAAGTCCAGCTTTCTACCATACAGAAAAGATGTCAACATTGGTTTTCATCCTGAATCGAGGCAAATGGCTGAAATATTCGTTTTGCATGGAACACAATGTTCTGAAACGGTTTTATTCAAAACAGGTACAATTCTTCATTTCAGTATTTTTGACTGAAACAGACTATTTCAGTACTTCCAAATCAAAATTTCAATTTGTTATCATGAACTGACCTGAACCCTCTCATTTTCAGGAGGTTCAATATTAACTTCTGCTTGCAATGCCACATTGCCTCATGGAAATTGTTGCGAGTGCCTCATGCAGTGGTCCTCAACCCTGTTGGATTCAAGGCACCCCGTCGAAAGTGCCAATTCTTAGTTTGACTACAGACAAACTGAGCAATTTTTCTGTTGCAAAGAACTTGGGAAGACCACAACAACTCTGACTGCACTTAACACTATTGAATTCCTATTTGAAGTGTCAGAATTTATCGTGTGAAACATGCGTGCACACCTAACGGTGCTAACAGCATGGGGCACCCTTGAATGGATCTCACGGCAGCCTGGTGGAGAACGACCGGCCTAGTGCCACTCTTCCCCTTGAGCCCAGTCCCTGGCCGGCCAACCTCTCTTATGAAGCACCTATAGACGCATGATAGTGAAGAGAGACGATGCTGCATGGCAGAGAGTACAGATGGCTTGACCCATAGAAGAGGATGGGGATGAGACAACAGAATGACCCCATCTCCACGTGGCCGTGCGACACCACCAGGTAAATGCAGCGTAATGTTGAACTAACCTAAAGCAAGACTCTTCAGGTCAGTTCAGCAAACTGAAATATTTGATGAGAGTTTTCTCAGTAGACAAAAGAAAAAAAAGTGGACAAAATTTTCCCATATCACATTTTGATCTTGGGCGCACTGGTTTTTTTCTGTCAAAAACTATCACTGAGACAGAAGACGCTTGCCTAGCTGCATCGCTGGGCTTGCATCTCCTTATGCTGAAAAAAACAGCTACACTTATATAGATCATTTCCTTTTATGTAGCTCTCTACAATAAAGTTCGGAGATCTCTTAAGACAAACAGTTAAGTGCTTGTTTCTTTTTGCTGTTTAATGATGACTGGAAACACTATAGAAGCAGAAAAGCTAGGCAGGAAGGTTTCAAAGCAGCTCAGGGATGTTTGGACCCTTCTCTGACTCCCATTAATTTCAAAAGCAACTGAGTATCCAAATCCCTTCAGAGGCAGCTTAGCGTATCTCAGCCAAAATGGTTAGTGCTCTTCCAAAGGAAAGAAAGCTAAGGGAGCAGAAAGTATCTGCGAACTGTCTGGGAGCTGTAGCAACACAACCTGAGTCGGTGAACTCTTGTAGGAAATCGTAAGAAGGCCACGTTCCTTTCATAGCTGCAGACAGGATTTTTTCCCCCTTTTTGAAGAGGGAGAAAATCAGTATGTGCCACGGGAGAAAGATATACATATTATCTTTTTATTTATATTAGATCAGGATATAATAAAAAGATGGGCAAGAGGCAATATTTTAATGGGAGTAAGGAAATTAAAAGAAACCTCTAATTAAACAGCAGCAGAGCGGCCTATGGGCTGGCACGGGCTTAGGGAACTGGTCTAATGGATTGGACACCATGGTTCCTGGTCTGAAAAATCCTCATAGTGGCAGCTTACTGGGCTCACTGCAGAATCAGGACCCAAGTAACCAATTGAAAAACGACCCTGGGCAGCCATAGGATTGTGATTCAGTGATGCTAGGAGAAAACAGCCCTGTAGAGCATGTCAGGCATAGTAACCAAGGCAACCGAATCCAATGATTACTGAGAAAGATGGTGCAAAGCAGCCCACAAAGTCTCAAAAATGCAATCTCGGTGTTGCAAGTTGCAACAACATAGCCCGAGTCATACAGCAAAGACGATGAGGGATTCTGATTTTTTCAGAGGACAAACCCTAAGTACGCTTCAGCTGAGTACTGATGTGCAGTCAGGGCTTTCACAGCAGCGCAGATGACCACGATGGTAACATTCAGCCTCTGCAGCATTTATTTTTGGAGAAAACCTACCTTCTTAGCTTAGAAAAGCTCTAATTACTTTCAAGTATGTTTGCTTGCATTACTCTTCAGCCTCTGAGTCTATGCAGGGCAAGTTTGAGCCAGACAAGGAGGCTGATAAAAAGTGATGAGGACAATTTTACAGCCTGCTACTAGCCAGGAAGCTATTGTTGTATTCATTGTATCAATACTTCATTTACAGAAGATGAAAGGCCCGAAGAAACATTGCCCCAAGCTAAGTTATTTTAATACTTCTGTCTGGTGAGGAATATTTAATAATGATGCTCAGCGCTTACCCTCACACATGCACTCATACACTTTTAACTTTATTTGTCAAAGCATTTCACAAGGGTGGGTCCATATCATTACCCAGATACAGATGCAGTAAAATGAAAGCAATTTGCCTGTGATTACACAGTAGGAGCCAGTCCCTGAGCTGGGAAGAAAATCCAAGTCTCCTCAAAGCTAGGGCTATACCCTGCCTAATCCATTAGACCACATGGCTGCCTAGGAACAGCTGTACACCATGAAAGATCGTATTTATAAAGTGATTTCTCCAGCATAGTTCATAGGTGACAGAAGAGAGCTATCTATTCTGGACTCTCAGTTTCTCTTCTATTCACTTCCAGCAACCTGCCAAAAGCCCTCTGCGGCATTGCTGCATTTTGGGAGGCAAACCCCTAAGGCACCGTTAACCTCCTGGGCTCTCTTCAGGGGGGCTCCCCTGACTTTGGGTGAGAGCTGTCTGGTGAAACTACCAAGCACCTAATCTGGGTAGCTGGCTGGAGAATCAGACCAGCTTTATGAGATCTGAATATACCTCGCAGCTGCTCATTACAAAAATGGCCAGAAGCAGTATTTGAAAAACGGCAAGGAGGCCCCCCAGTCCAGAAGAAAATGATTGTGAGTATAGGTCCAAGGGAGCTGGAGCAATTTCCTTAGTGCAACCGATACTGGGAGATTCGGGTGATTTGGGACAGGAAGCTGGATTCTGGCTGCTGCCGGTGTTCAAATAAAATCCAACTCCAGTTTCAACACTGGGATCAGCTACATCGGGACGGACCCATCTGGCCAGCTCTCCTCCATTCAGCATGAATGCCTTTGTCCAGGTCTAGGATTCACGCACACTCCTCTGGCAGTGCCTCTCTAGTCCCTGTAGTGCCCCCGCAGTGCTGACACATGGCAGTCCTGCAATTTTGAATCATCGAATGGACTTTTCCATCCATCCAGTGCAAAACTGACCCGCCAGTGCCTAAAGGAGGGAACTCCCAGGAGCTTCTGCCTTTTGCAATGAGCAGTGATTCTTGACACTTTGGTCAGCCTGGTGGAGGATTAATACACATAGAACTAATTAAGGAGACAGGGAAAAAACCCTCCAATGTCTGATGAGCAGCAGCAGCAGAAACCCATACAATTCACACGTGTTCCAAAGGAAATGAACACACCATTCCTTACATCTTTCTGCGGTTTGCACAGTCTAGTCCAGATAGGATGATGAGTGCTACTTTGACAGTCTCAGGCACCAGATCTGGAATGGCTTAGGTCCCTACAGTCATGTTTTCCCGTGTTAGCTACATGAGACCTAGGTTCTCTTCCTACGGTACCAGTAAGCCTTAATGTGTGAAATCTGACTGGCTAATTTAGCCTCCTCTGTACCTCAAGGTGATTCATCTGTCAATGAGGATAAGACAAATGACATTCCTTTGATGCAACTGCAAGGAAGTGCTTGGTATGGGTATTATCATTAGCCCATCCTCCTCCTGACATGGATGAAGGGCTGGTAGGGGGCACCATAGAGGAAGGCAGGTGATCCTTATCGGCATCTGTACCCAGACAGACCAGTGTGAATCGAGTCTCCACTAAGCCATTCAGGCCTTCCGTCCTCTCCAACTCTTCCCCAGTTTGAAGCAAGCATGTGGAAGGGACTTTGCAGAACAAACTTCACAGTGTTCCCTGGGGATTTTCCTTCTGCCTCTTATGCAAGGGTAGCACATTAGAGACCTGATGGGTTTTCTAGGTCCAAGGTCAGTGGGAATAAGAAAGCTTGACTTTTCTTTCTGTGCCCCTCTTCTTTGCCATCCTCGTTTGCCTTCATTTCTTTGTCATCTCTTTCTTCTGATAAATGTAAATTCAGGGCTGGTGGTTGAACCACCAGTGATTCCCCCCGTCCCCCCAGGTCTGAATCTGCACTTCAAAAAGTCACCCCTCCCTCTTCTTTCAGCAAGTGAATTTTATTATTAAGGTGGCTTCTCTCGGAGAGAAGGACAAGTGGACAAATGCTGGCCTGGCCTAGAACTACTATACTTAGACCAGAAGAGATGCAGGTAAATGTACAGTTTGTGTGTGTGTAGTAACACTAGCATGTAGTGAAGTGACACTAGTTTTACATATAATGTATGTGTGCATATATACAATTTATGACCTTATGAGGTCTCTTCCACTCCAACTTTCCTATGAAAGCTGCAGAATCAGTGATCTGTTTTCTGCCTGCAGTTTTCAATCCGTTCTACTCATTACCCATCATATCAAGTATATGGCTTTTCTGCTCAGTCTGAGAAATCCTACACATCTGAGCAACCAGCTCTTTGTCCAACTTCTTTTGTACCAAATCCCCTTGAGACATGCATTCACCACACTGGAGTATGTGGACACTTCACTCTTGTTACACCAGTAAGGTGGCAATGTGCTTTTCATTTCCTGACCTTACTCCTTAATACCTTCTCTTTCCATCTGCTGCGCTCAGTTGTCTCGAGGTTTAACTGTTCTCCCTTTTCCGAGGCCTGTTCTCTCTTCTCTGAGGCCCATTAATGTGGCTGTGTTCACAGTGTTATAAATTAGGATTTGTCAGCATTTCTATTACAAATCTCTGAGAGTCAGGCAGAAAGATTCACCCCAGTGAGGAGTGCAGCACCGAAGTAATTTTTTTTCTTAATGAAATTGGAAGCAGAGAAATAAAACCTCCATGAGCTCTTGGGTTTTTGGAACAGTCATATATATTTCCTAAAAGGAAAAAAGATCAAAGATCCCTTCCCCCAAAAATAATTCTCTTTTTAGGCAATGTTATACAAAGAGCTACAATTTCTGCATTTACAAATTTTACATTTGCCTTAAATAATCATTTTAGCATGCAGAATACTAGGGGTATGCACACTGGCCCTTTTGTGGCATCTTTGACACAAATGTAATGTGCCCCTAAGGAGGTACAGTGATACACAGAGGCGCACAGCCTGTTACTGTGCCAGCCACAGTGGTGGAAGTGTGTTGTAGTCATGAACGTCACAGATTAAACCTCATAACAGGGCACGCATGCTTGTGTCTGAGGGAGAAAGAGGGAAGTCATTATGTAAGGGAGGTCGGACTACTCTGCAAATGAAATGGCCCAAGGATTGTCCATAATAAAACTCAAAGTAGAGTATAAGACAGGAGGGAGGGATTTGAGATGACCTGGTGGGCAGCAAATCAGCTTCATTAATATCATCTGGGGAGAAGTGACCCCATTTGGCCCCTACATGGGGATTTGGCCTCAAGGAGTCATATTGTGGCAGAGCCACCAGCTATTCCCTAGTCCACATTCATCCCAGCGGCTACTGTAGAGGAAGGAGCCCTTAAAGGGAACAGACTAAGGGGGTGTCTGGTTTTCATAGTCTGCCCCCCTGTTTAATGGGGCTTTTCACAAGTCACCGGGCCGAATTTGGCCCTAATCGAATCTCTGGGATTTAGCACATTTTTTTTTTTTATTGATGTTTTGCCAAACAAATGTCCTGCCACTGCAAGGACCCAAGGCACTGCTAGTACCCTTGCACCTCTCCTGCTCTCTTCCTGTGGCACGTGGCAGGAGTGATTTGGTTCATTTGTTAGAGGATGTTCCCTGCGGTGTGCAAGAGGGACCATAGGAAGTGTTATAAATCCTTTTGATCAATATTTATTAAATGGAAGCCTGATATCACTGGGGATTTAATTTTATGACCCAAGAAGCCTCTTGCAGTCCTATGCGCCTCTTTGCTCTACCCCCAGCGGGACACAAAGAAGTGAAGTGATTTACCCAAAAGCATAGCAACTGGTAGCTGACTCAAGACAAGTACCTATGAATCATGACGCTCACTTTCCTGCAAAAGATATCAGGGCACACTGTTTGCTGTATACTCAGGCTTAGAATGATACAGAGGCCATTGCTAGCATTGCAAGCGGCCAGCACACAAGTCTCTCAGTAGGCCAGACAAAATCCAACACAGTCTTTTAAGGTTCATCAAGCGATCAGCTGAATAAGTCCCATGATTGGAAGCTTCGAAAAAATACAGAAGGGCAAACTTCTGCCCTTGAACCTGTCCCTGGTTTCTTTTTTTTTGCAAGGCTGAGCTCCGTTATGTTGTTTTGCACTCGCTCCCTGGGAATATCCCATCAATGTCTTATATATGGTAAATGGGTACAACATATAGGAGCAGAGGGAGAGAGCAATTTTGCCTTTTTGGCTAACTATAAAGACTATTAAGAAACTATAGCTAACTATAAATAAAGGCCCGTTGGGTTAAGGCATACCGGTTTCCTAACTAACTAATGGTGTACAAGCGAGTGATGCATCTAGGGTCACATCTGATTGCCTTTCGACTCCCCAGCTCAACAGACTCATGACTCCAGAGCTGTAGCAAACCCAAACCAATCTGCCACCGCGCTTCTGCTTGCTCAGTTTGCTCCAATAAGTTAAGGCCTGGCAGGACACCTCCCTATGTTCCCAAATACCCAGTCCCATTCATTTTGATTAGTAAAGAACCTGAGACAGATAGTGTGGGAGAGGTTCGTATTCCAAAAATCCTGGTTTAGAATCACGAGGGCAGGTTCCACATTCAGCAATGCCAATGCACTTGAAGAGTAACTCCCTTTAAATCAAGGCACTCATTTTAGATTTACACCAACTGTGACCAGAGATCTTCCCCAGACATTAGAATTATAACTTCTTAATTCTGTATCTCACGCCAAATTAATGTCTCACCTAAATCTCCCCTGCTGCAGTTTAAGCCCATTACTTCTCATCCTATTCCCAGTGGACGCAGAGAGAACAGCTTAAAACCTTTCACTTTGCAGTAATCTTTTACATGCTTGAAAACTGCCATTATATCTCCTCTAAACTAAACACACACAGTTCTTTCCATCATTCTTCATACACTGCATTTTCAATATGTTGATTATTTTTGTTGCTTTCCTCCAGACTCTCTCCAATTGGTCTACATTTTTGAAGTATAGTACCCAAAACTGAACATATTCCAAATAAGCCTTAATCGTTCCAGGTAGATGGAAAGATTACTTCATGTGTTTTACATGCAAGCCTCCTATGGAAGCAATCCCATGTGATGTTTGCTTGGATTTTTTTTCGCAATAGCGTGACATCATTGACTCATGCTCCGTTTGTAATCCATTATAACCATGCTTTCCTGCAACGCTTCTGCCTAACCAGCCATTTCCCATTTCGTATTTGTTGAGCCAATTCTTCCTTCCTAAATGTAGTACTTTTTGTACTTGTTCTTACAGAATTGCAACCTATTTATTTCAGACCATCTCTCCAATTTCTCAAGATCATTTTGAATTCTGATTCTGCCCTCCGAAGTGTTGGCAACACCTCCGTCCCACTTTACCTCCTCAATCTTGAAATAATTTGCAAATTTAATAATTGTACTTCTTGACTCCATCATCCAAGTCTTTAATAAAAATATTGAATAATGCTGGACCCAGACCAGATCCAGAAGGAACCCTTTTGCCACATGCTTCTAGCTTGACAATGAAGCACTAACAAAAACTCTCACTTCAGTTTTCCTACCCCTTGTACGCCCAATTTAGAAAAGTTTAATCTAAACTATGTTTATGAGATGATCACATGATACTAAAGTCAAATCTACTGCTTCATCCCTAAGCAGTAGGCCTGTTATCCTGACCCTGAAGGAAATTAGATTGGCCTAACACGCCTTATTCTTGACAAACCCATTTTGCTTGCTGCCTATCAACTCAGTTTTTAGGTCCTTGCAAACAGATTCTTTATTTGTTCCAGGATCTATTTGGGAATGAAAGCCAAGCTGTGTGGTTTATAATTTCTAGGTCCTCCTTTTACTCCTTGGAAAACTAAGATACTATGTTTGTCCTTATTCATTCCCCTACCTGTGCTCTGTGGATTCTTAAAGATCTAAGAAATCTGAGAGTAGCCCAGGCCATTCCCCAAGTACTTTAAGGTCAAATCTTCAGGTCCAGCTAATTTAAATGCATCTTCTTTATCAATATAGTTCTCCCCTTTGGTCTTCTAGCTTGGGTGCTTACTCTCTTGTTACCAAAGCATACTGTGTTATCAGATGATCATGGTTAACTTTTGTAATTAAGCCTTCTCAGCATCATCTACTTTTAATTTCCCATCTCTGTTGTGAACCAAGTCTTTCCTTGGTCTTCCTACTACTACTAATGCACTCACATAGACTGCTTTCTTGTTACCCTTTTGGTCCCTTACACCTTGATGCTGCTCCTTCTCTGTTCTCTGCAACGATAGAGAAATCGGTAGACTCGCACTGAATTTGCCCCAATCCAACCAAGATCAGAACTCTACTCCTGCTGATTTTATAGGTAGTTTCTCACACAAAAGATTTGCCTGAGTGCTGTGTTTAAACTACACACAGTGAGAAATCTTTCTTCTCATGCAAACACTGGAAATTGTGTTTAAAAAGTAAGTGTTTGGGGTATTTCTTCATTAAAGTAAAACAGGCTTCTAGCCAGCAGGCAGAGATTAAAAAAAAAAGGGGGGGGGGCCCCAATTTATTGTACTGAAATTATGGAGGCTCAGTGTCAGACTACAACCTCATTTCCAAATGCCTTTCAGTCTGCAAAAGAACTTCGCTATTTAATATTTACATAAATTGAGAGGAACTTCTTGCACATTCAACAATCTTAAGTGAAAAGGATAATGAGGCAAACTTTCCATCCCCACCAGCATTAAACCTTAATGTTTCTGCTGAACTGCACTTTACCATAGCTAGCAATTTCCCCAGATTTTAGTAATGACCTAGATAGAGAAATACATGTACAATAATGACAAAAAAAAAATCTGACAATTATGGTCTTCAGGTATAAATGCAACGAACAAGGTATATTCCGCTCAATTAAAAAAAAATTACCTTTGATCCCTAAACTGCAAAACTATTACAGTCTTCTTTCCATTTCATTCCTCTTGGCATCAGGTCAAAGAATACATTGACAAGACCATGAGTGAGATGCTCCACTTAATGGATGTTCGGTTACAGGAGCACCCTCATCTTTCTCGGGCCTCCCCATTGTAACGCCAACATTTCTCAAAAGTAACAAGCAATCTAAAAAGGTGGCCACACCACAACAATCCTCCTTTCGTGGTCTGACACCAGCTAGGAGAACTAGAGAAAATGATACATTCTCTATGCCCTGGCCTTTTCCTGTTGCTCCTTCCATCAGAGATGACATGCAGTGTTTCTTTAAATGAGGACCGCCTGTCTGACGCTGGAGTCTGCAACAGGTTGACACAGGCGATTTATTTTTTTTTTGCAGGATGTTTCATAGCATGAATCACAAGAGGCTGAAGGACATGCAGGGGAGAAAAGAAATTGCTTTCTGCCGGGGATCAAACAATACATTTGTGCTGGAGACTACTTCAAGGAAGAGGTTGGAGTAGCAAAGGTGGTTCCAGGAGACCCTGTCTCATTCTCTTTTGAAAATGCTGCCCAGATGAGTACAAAGTATAATAAGGTGCAAGTAATAGCTGCTGACAGCTATTGACAAAACTACCACTGTCAAAATGTTATCTTTAGCAGGACTGACTGAGGAAGGAGAGTCCACTGATGAAAGGGACTCGGGATCCAAACTCCTGGACTATTTGACTGGCTTTTCTGCAGGATGGTAGATGAGGCCTTTCTGTCACAGTTTTGGTTGCAACTTTTCCAACACAGGCAGGGGGAAATAATCATAAAAGTTTTGGTCCCATTAAGCCTCCAAAGAAGTGGCTACTTTACCAACTGGGATCATCTGCTGTGAAACTTGGTGCTGAGAAATCTAAAAAAATTGGGCTGAAGGGCTTTATCCACTGTCCTTGCGGGTGCAAGAAACTTCAAACTCCATCCCCAAGATCTTGAGAGAAGTGGCCTTCCATGTTTCTCCAGTTGTAAAACAGGTGGGATGTTGTTATGAGGCTTAGTTATGCTGCTGACTCGAAAGTGCTTTCAGACCCTCAGATAAAAGGTGCTTTAATAAGGGTAAAGTTTTGCTGCTGAAAACTTTGCTAGCTGCATTTGATTGCTCCTGCTTTATGATGCGTGAATTCACAGTTATCTCAAAGCTATTTAACAAATGAATACAAGGCTTGCAAAAATTGGTAAGAAACTTATGGGAAAATCCTATAGAATTTAAGGATGAAACCATTAGGTCTCCTATAGGCATCTGTCTAGCAGCCTTTTGGGTCAGGACACGCTTCCTCGATCCATACATGGGAAGGTTCCCCTCATCACAAATATGGGACTACTTGCAGGTCCAAAAATCAGTGTTGGGGAAGAGGGTGAAACAGGATGGCCTAAAGGGAGGAGAGGGTGGAACAGATGCATACAACTCCCCAACACCGCTCTTCCTACACCATGAAAATTAATCCCGGGAGTCTGAAAATCTAAGTAGGCACAGGAAATCCATTAGGAGATGAGACTGTTGTGGCAGGACAGCAGATCCACACAGATCTCCTAGATCTGCCACCAGTAAGGATGCAATCCTTCATTTGGGACTGTGCATCCCAATCACCTAGTTAATCTCCATGATCTACTCGCTATATAGAGCCAATGACATGTGGATGATCAGTTTTGATTCAAAATAACACAGGTCCAATGGTGGTTGGTAAAGCAACCAATTTTTAAGAAGCAAAATTCAGGACACAGTACTAGATACTCTGCAGATGGCTATTAGTAGCCCTGAAACTGCCAGCTGAGATTAAGTACCATGGCTGCAGTGGAGACACCACAAAATTGCAGTTTACAAAGGACAGCCCCTATCAGGATGCCCCCTGATGCTAATCCAAGACATTTTTCTTAATACAGGATGAAAATCCCATTCTAGGGAGTCCTTGGCAACACAAGGGCACAGCTTCAAAATTTGGGCTGTGCCAGAAAATCCATGAGAGTTGGTCTCCATAACCGTGTACAGACACATTGTTCAGTTCATTACCTTTCTCCTTCAAGGAGATTTCAGATGATCTGATTATTTTTTACTCCTTTTATTTATTTTAAACAATCAAAAATTAATAATTTTCTAAAACATTTTGGGGAACAAATTTCTACCTCGGCCTCAATGTGCACCCAGGAGCAATTGAACAATCCAATAAATATTTCACTGCAGTAGATTCATTCATAGACTCAAACTATAAACTGAGAGGGTCACGATATCATGAGATCATCTACTCTGACCCCTAGATAATTCAGGCCACAGCATTTCACCCAGTAACCAGTTAGTGCAGCCCCTGGTTGTCATCTGTAACAAAAAGGTCAGCTAAAATGTTCAGCCAAAAGAATGACTGCCTTGGTAGAATTTCTTTAGTGATTTTATAATTTAACAGCAACTTATAGCTGTAACTTTAACAACACATTGCCCTCATATGAGACTTTAGAGCAAAATAAATGCCTGCAGGGGAAACTAAGATGTCTTCTGGACAGAGCTGTTTTTCAACAAAACTGCGAGAGAAACTCAGCGAGCGGCTAATCTGAGCTTCCACATTTACAATCCATTCAGCCACAGATCCTAGTAAAAAGCAGCCTTCAGTCAAGTGCTGTGCTGCTTGTTGGACACTGCATTCACACAAGGGACTGTCCCAGATGTTTGTCTTGTGAAGTGTTGCCTTGCAGCATCTATAATGGCCACCTGATCTAAGCCAAGTCAGGATGGGGGACTGGCAGGGGGGCTTTGGAGGGATGGAGGGGCAGTAGGGTACGTGGGGGGTGTGGGGGAAGCAACGTCCACAAAGAAGATCGGGGGAAGTGGGGACTGGGAGGGTTTGGCAGGATTGGAGTTGGGCAAGCAGGGTGCATGAGGGTCTTGGAGGGATCAGGGAGCCGGTTGGGTCTGGCAGGATTTGGTGTAGGATAAGGGAAGCTTGCACAGTTGGGGGGGGAGGCTTAGGAGACTCTCCCCCTTCCCAAACCATGGGCTATTTTTAGGCCCCCCAACCCCACACCTCGAGATGAAGAAACTCTCCCAGCAAACCAGCCCCTGAAAATCCTACCCACCCTTCCCCCCACCCTAATTTACTTAAATTGGCTCCTGGCACTGGCAAACACTGGTAAAAATGGCACCAGAAGCAGCTCATGGGATCAGTGGGTTGTCCATCTACGGGTATGGTAAGGGCATAAAAATAGCCCAGTGCCAGGGGGGCAAGTAAAAAACACACAGACCCTTGGCTGGGGCCAGCGACTGGCCTTTCCTAGCCCTGCGGCTGTGCTGGGAACTATACAGAAGTTCAGTTAGACTGGGTCAGATGAGAGCAACCTAAGTTAGACTGCTGCGGAGATAGGGTTAACTTTGATTTTCAGTCATTTTTAGACTGATTGAAACTTCCTGAACTCCTGTACAGTTCACATTTAGATCCCTACTGAGGTCAATCTAAGTGTAGATCGGGTGCTCATTTTCAGTGCAATCTAACTTCCTCTTAGCCTCTCGAAATGTCTGTATTGTCAGCACTAGAGACAACAGAAGTCTGGATTGGTGAAATGCCCAGGTTTCCTTTCATAGATTCATAGATGTTTGGGTTGGAAGGGACCTCAGTAGGTCATCGAGTCCAACCCCCTGCTCTGGGCAGGAAAAAGTGCTGGGGTCAGCGCTCTTTATGAAACCTTATTCATGAGTCACTTACCATTGCCCTCTGGGGTCAAGCGATTTATCTAAAGGTGTCACTTTCAGATAATAATGGTTTGATTTTTCCCTGTGTTTGGTGCATGTGACTGTACAGAATAGCAGTAGGTATTTTGTTTGTGTGAGGAATAGTCGCTTCGTTTTTCCATGTCCACTTCTTAACTGCCCCTGGTGAATAACTATTTCTCTCCTGTTGGGTCTGCCGCAACCTGATTCTTCTTGGGAAATTGAGAGGCCCAAATCCAAACCTTGTTTCTAAAAACTGAAAGAACTGAGTTGAACCTGCAAATTCAAAACAATCTGAGGTTGTGGCTTTCGTGCCTTGCAAAGAAGCTGGATTTAGGAAACCACCTAGAGTACAGAAGAACTACCTTATTGAACCTACTACCTTGTGATGAGTTTTTGTATGCCAATATGCCTTCTCTCATTGTATCAAGGGAGAAGTCTCTTACACAAAACTCTTGTAATGTCTTTGGCCTATGGTATATGGCAAGATATACAACAGGTTACTTTGGTCTGATTAATGGCTACTATCTAAAAAAAATTTAAAAAAAAGCTTCCCCACTGTTTTGTTTACGAATAGTGTGCGACAGGGGGCATGCTTGGGGCCGGGTCTCATGCTGGCCTGCCCACCTGTGTCTATGGGGCAGTCCTCCCAGTCTCGCCTGCTGTGACTTTGCTGTTCCCATAACCTGGTGGAAAATGCGGGAGACTGCCCGTTACATGCTCCGATGCCAGGAGGCACTATCTATGGCTCTGAAACCTCCCCTACACCACAGCCCATGCCTCACAGATGGCATGTGCAAACTACATGCACCCCACACCATGACTGGTGCTCCAGGGTCTCATGGGGACTCGCACTACCCCCTGGAGCAGCAGGTCATTGCACTCACTACACGTCTTACTTTTGACCCACACTCGGCCGCCTACTGGTGGAGGACTGGCCCTGCATTTCCTGGGGGCTTCTGCACCACCAGGAGCCCCACCAAATCACCCATCCCTGACAGGGTGCACTTTTAGGTTATGCCCAGGACCAAGAGCCTCCTAGCCATCCCCATAAGCTCTTGCCTTTACCTCCTGGTTGTTCCTGCTGCAGCTCAGCTAGGCAATGTTTCTGCCTGGATGCCAGCAGCAAACTGCTGTGTTTATATAGGCAGCCAGTGTTTTAAAATGGCTACCACAGTCAAGCACCTGCTGGCTGCTCGACTCAGCCCTTAAAGTGGCAGGCACTGCAAGTGTACTGCCACAGTGTTCAGACATAATTGCAGACTTAACCAATTAATAAAGTCTCCTCACCTGGTAGCTTCATGGGGTCAGATAAAAAAAAAAATATATATATATATATATACACATATATATATATATATATACACATATATATATATATATATATATATTTATTTATTTATTTTTTTACATACCAGCATTACATGAGTGTTATAACGCTAATTTAAAATAAGTTCCTCTGGATCTACATCAATATAAATGAGATCAGAACTGGATCCACCACTTGGCATCTTGTATACAACCCCAGCTAAAGTTCAAATCCAAGATATTAGAGAACTATGGACAGCAGTTGTATCAAATAAGGAAATAGAGGTTACTTTGAGTTAGTCAACAGGAGCTATACACACCAAGTTTTCTCGACCTAGCCACTGGTCATATGAAACAGAGGTATATTTGCCTCCCTGTAAAAACATTGCAAAGACTGGATTTGAAAACTACATAAGGATTTTCTACTCAAGTAACAGACCTAAAGTTTTTTGTTTTCCTTTTAATCTTTAATTTGTTTCAAAGGAGGCATTCAATGAGCCCCCTCACAGGAATAATTTACCACCTCGTTAATCTAAGAAAAAATATCTGCTATCTGTATTAGGGACTCAGTCACCTTTCAGATAAACACTGTGAAGAACTCATTACAGTAATTACTACTGCTCTGGCCCCTTTGGAGTACTGTCAATGTTTTGTATGCAACTAGCAAAAAGCTGCAACTTGAAACTTTCCATGTGCAAATATGGGGATTGTCAAAATACTCATCAGACCAATAAACATAGTTACAGTAAATGACAACAGTTGGACTGCAGTATCAGGAAAGCAATGAAAACACACATTTCATGAAACCAGGTAAATTGTTTTTGAGCTCAAGAGTTAGTGTTTTTTCTTCAAAATAATCTATCTTAGAAAATGAAATTTTAATCAAAATCTGAACTTTTTAATTTCCCCCCAACTTTTTCAACCAAACTTCATTGACTTCTTTAAAATAAAAACATTACTGAAACTGCTATCAAAATATTTGATGGGAAGTGGTGAGCTTGGATAACAATTTTGATACAAAAATCAGTAGAAAAACATCATCATTTCTTTCAAGTGGATCCTTTTTGAACCCAATGAAATGAAAACAAATTTGAAACTTCTTTTGAAACCTCCTCTCTCCCCCACCCCACTATGCGCACCCTAGCTCTAGTACAGAAGGGAGAGAGTTTCAAAAGCAGAAAGTGATTTTGGTGTCCAAGTCACAATGGGTTCATCTACACATGCAATTAATGTGATGCAGTAAACTCTGGCACTGTTTGAGGGTAAGGGAACTGCTCCTGGGCACAGTGACTACATGTGTGGTTAGGACAGCAGCAATCTGAGCTGGGACAGAGCAGGCCCCCAGATGGCTGGGCGCCATTTATGCTTGCAGCCAGCATCCATACATGTGTTTCAGTGCAGTAGCAGTAAATTACTCTGCCTTAAGATAGTACCATCCCCAACAGTACTATCTTATGGTGGAATTAATTTACTGTGCCCTAATACCGTTGCATGTGTAGATAGTGATGCTTTACTGCGCAGCTAATTAGTCTAGTCCACAGTAAAGTACATGTGTAAATGCAACCAATGAAAAGCAAATTACTCCATATTGGGTGCTTGGCTCATTTATTCTTTTAGGCATTTCCGTTCCAGACTTTAATTTATGCAGCATTGCTATCTGATGTATAGATCCCAAAATACTGAAATCATGCAGTACTTGGGCACTACTAATAGCTCACAGACCATCGCCTTCAGTTAAAGCAGTAGGAACCATTATTTAAGTATTGTTATTTGTACTGAGAGACCACCTTGGAGCCCCAGGCACCTCACTGGGGTCTCATTGTACTAAGCACTGTGCAACCCCCCCAGCTGTTGCTAGTATTGTCTGAATGGCCATCAAATTACTCTTTCAATCAAAAAACCTCTTGCATGCCTCACAAATATTTATAATGAGGCCATTATTTTTTTATACATAAACGGCGTTTTAAAAGCCACTTCCATGAAGTTGTCATGTATACATTGGTAGAAAGGTCATGCAGCCCACTCAGGAGTGAAAGGAGAACAGGGAAGCAAGAGTTCTTAGCTTGTTCAGTCTCTCAGGTGCTGCGTGGTCCTGGCTAAACTAATGCACTTTCCTGCCTCAGTTTCCCTCTCCACAGAGTGGAGGTAACACCTGCTTGTTCACAGGAGTGTAGCAAAGATGAATTAACTCTTTTTTTTCCAGAGTCTGGAGGCTGAAAGGACAACACTTTACTCTAGTTAAACTGTTGCCAAGTAACCTTCACAGAACCAACACAAAATGGTGTGGGAAGAAAGAATATATTTATGTTAACAAGGACGAAACAATGTCAGTAACTAACTAAAACTCTGGATACTTTATTAACAAAATTGAGGATATAGCCAAGTTGCCTTGGCATGGTATAGTAGATGGAAGTCGCTGGTAATTTTCACTATGCATAGCATAGCAGCAAACTTTGATTTTTCTAAATATCGTTGTTTTCAGAAATGTTTTAGGCAACTAGCTAATTTTTATTCCCCAGAAAACTATGCGCAATGAAACTGCAAGGCCAGGAAGGCCATCAGATTTAAAGAAATACTGAAGGCATGCCAAAATAGCACATGTAACGAGCCCAAAAAGAGCTCATTTTAAATTTGCAAGTACTGCCTTCCAGAGAAGAACAAGATGTAAGCAGCAGCCAACTTTGCAACTGCTTCACCCCTTTCTTTTCTAGCAATAATTTATTTGCAGCTTCCTAAACTGAATATGTAACTATTGTATTTCAGAAACAACTACACTATCTATACCAGAAAGAAACGGACACCCCAAATTATATATGTAAATAAACACAGATCAGGATCCAAGGATAAAACGACTCTAATGGAGCTACATCCATTTTCACTGGCTGTAGATCAAGCACCCGAAGAATGATATTATTGTTAGGCCTTGTATTAGGAATCAAGATATCTGGGCTTAATTCCCAGCACTGTTAAAGTCTCTGTGTGTGACCTTTGGCAAGTTGCTTAAATGCTGATGGCTCAGCTTTGTGCCTGTAAAATGAGAGTTCCAGCGCAGTTACTCTACATTGCAGATGTGTAGGGAAGATAAAGCCATTAACTAACTTTTAAGCCAGCTATGGAGCTGCCTTTGCAGAGGGTGGACCTTCACCGCATTCACTAGCACAGCTCTACATAATGAAGCCACATACGGCTTTGTGGATGTGGGGGATCTGAATGAGGATGTGCCTTCTTTAGCATGACCTCTTTGGTTAAAAACTGCTCTGGTTCCACATGCAGATCTCTGATATAGATAGGATGTTCCAGCTCCCCAGTATCAGAGATGAAGGAGAACGCTTCCTGTATGTTATTGAACTCATTGCGGACGTTTCTGGGTTTAAATGCTGCAATTATCAGAATACTGCTAGATGCAATTTTTTCCTACAGTATGTCTGCAAGAACATAAGATGGAATTGCGTGTGTGCATTTACAGACTAATGAACGTTATCTTGCCAACGCACTAATTTTCAAAAATTATATATTAGGGCATAAAGGTTCGAAGCCTTAAAAAATTATGAGTTTTTAAAAAAGAAACAAGTATCGGGGACTTTTCATCAGCCTTCTATCTTTCAGGGTTTTAAGGTTACCTTTCCCTACAGCCACAATGACTAGGATTTTTTATTTTTTTTTGTTAATGGAAATTGGGTGTCCCCTGTAAGAAAAATTGCCAAAGATGATGAGACTTGCAATAAAATAATGATAACTGAGAACACTACAAATCTCTCTTTGTAGATATCTGTGCTTTTTTATATGTAGCTGAAAAAAAGTGATAGAGAAGACTGTTAAAGTAATTATTTAAACCTCCTTGGGAATAATTTATTTAAGGAAACTTGCTGATTAAAAATATTAAAATGCTATTTTTAACAGTGAACATTTAGATCTTTTTGTACCTCACATTATTCAGCATAGACACTAGAAATGTAGGACTTGATAAAACTGAAAGAAAAAATAGATAGTTGAGTATGGTAGATCAAAGGGTCAAGTTTTATCAAACATTCATACAAGACCAACTATCTTGGATACATTTGGGAAAAAAATCAATTTATGCTAGAGAAAACAGTGAAAACTTGGACAACAGTAGGTGATACACCAATACTGATATTATTGGTGATAAGACACAGACATAAAACACTAGGGGTGTGTGAAGCAGGCCCTATTCGATTCAGATTCAGCCCAAATCAGGGACAGTAATTTGATTTGTTGATTCAGATCACTGTCCCAGATTCGATCAGCCGAATCCAAATCTGAAGATTCAATGCTGATTCAGAGAACCAGCGATTCAGCCACAAACACAGGTTTAAAACTTTTTTCTACATAGCTCGAGGTACCAGCACAGCTTGTGAATGCTGTGATGCTGGGGCACATGGAGCATCCCACAGGAGCACGAGGGTGGGAGGCAGCCTCCACGTGCTCGACGGTGAACCCAGAAATGGACTGGAAGTATTTCCAGTCCAGTTCCAGGTCCACTGGGGACAGTGCAAGGGAGCCCCCGCACTCCCCCAGCTTGGCAACTGGCTGTGTCGGGACTCCGGGTGCCCCCCCCCAGACCCAGGATGCCCCAGTCATTGAACTGGGAGGGTGTGCAGGGTGGGAGGTGGCACCGCTGTGTGGTCCCCAGTGGACCCAGAAGTGGGCTGGAAGTGATCCTGGTCCACTTCTGGGTCTGCTGCCAAGTGTGCTGGGGAGCCCATCATGTTCCTGTGGGATGCTTCATGCACCCCACCATCGTAGCATTCACGAGCCCCTGCTACCTAGAGGTATGTAGAAAAAAACATTTAAAGCTGTGTCTATGTCTGAATCTCCGGATCTTTCTGAATCTCTCCAAATCGATTCGGAGGGTTCTGATTTGATTTGGAGAGATTAAAGGGTTGTCTGATTCAACTCAGATTTGGAGATTCAGCCACCGAATCGGACCAAATCTCTGCTGAATTGAATCAGGGACAGAAGCCTTGTGCAGCCCTAATAAACACCATTCAAACTCTTGCCCTGTTAATTCCATTAATACCACACTCTCCGTCTATTAGATCTGATTTACAGATGGGATAATCTCACCAAACAGAGTGACTTGCCCTGGGTGTCAAGAAACTGTGACAGAGCTGGTGTCTCCTACACGAAAGATTGGCACCAAAATCATTGGATCACCTTTTTCTCCTGCTTTAAAGCCATGTGGTATTTAAGTGCGCAATTCACACACACACACACACACACAAGTCCTTTGGCTATCAATGCAAAATACCCTTGATCTTTTGGACCATTTACACTAAATATAATTATTAAATTCATCTGTACTGAATAATCAAACAGTCTCTTAGCTCCTTTACAGAAAACATGCAATAGTCTTGCATTCAGATACCAAACTGCATCCAGATGGATGCAAACCCCACTCTGACAACTCCACAGAATTATTCATCACCATCATAGAAAACAAGAACCTCAGGTTCGTAAAATGTGGGGGCACTGCTGTCCAGCTGTAATCCACATGGGGACATCTCTGCTACAGAACAATGCCACATTACTTAATAATTTAATAAAGAGAACTGATGGAGGCTGCACGTTCCAGGGACATGGCTTTCATGGGTAACCTCATTTACCCTGACATCTGCTGGGAGGAGCTCTCGGCCAGATCTGACTGGTCACGTAGGTTTTTGACCCGTGTGGAAGAACATTATTTAGTACAGGAGGTGAATGGGCTGACTGGGAGAAGACTTTGTTGGATTTGGTTCTAGCCAAAGGGGATGACCTGGTGGGAGATCTGAGGATTGAGGGTAATCTGGGGGATAGTGATCATGAGACGATAGAATTTACTATCTGTCGTAGGGCAAGGAAGTCAGCCAATAGGGCAGAGCTGCTTGACTTCAGGAAGGCCGACTTCAATGAGCTTAGGAAAATAGTGGGAGAGAACCTATGGGAAGAGGGATGGAGGAGAAAGGAGTTCAGGAAGGGTGGTCATTCCTCAAAGGAGTGATCCTCAGAGCACAGAAAAGGTCCATTCCTGTATGCAGGAAAGGTAGTAAAGGGGCTGGGAAGCCAACTTGGCTTACTAGACGAGTCAAGGAGTGCTTAAAAAAAAGAAAAAGGAGGCTTATGGACAGTGGAAACAAGGGGTAGTTACCTAAAAGAAATACACAAGTATAGCCCGTATTTGTAGGGAGAGGATAAGAAAGGCAAGGGCGGAAACTGAGCTCAGTGTGGTGACCAAAAACAAGGACAATAAGAGGTCCTTCTGTAGGTATATAGGAAGCAGGAGGAAGACCCAGGGCAACGTGGGGCCCTTGCAGAATGGGATGGGATAGTTGATAACAAACTGTCAGGAAAAGGCTGGACTCTTTAATGAATACTTTGCGTTGTCATTCCTACATACAAATGGTGGTCGCCCACCCGTTTGGATACTGGATGGATGCAGGGGGTTGGGGGGCACTTGCCAATCAATGGTCCGTGTCAAACTGGTGAAGGAGCACTTAGAGTGGCTGAATGTTTTCTAGTCGGCAGGACTGAATGGACCACATCCGAGAGTGATGAGGGAATTGGCTGGAGTCATTGTGGGACCATTGGCAAAGGTATTTGAAGAGCTGTGGTGCTCAGAAGGGGTCCTGGAAGACTGGAAAAGGGACAGTGTTGTGCCAACCTTTAAGAAAGGGAGGAGGGAGAAATCAGGAAATTATAGGCTGGTCAGTTTGACCTCGATACCAGGTAAGGTTTTGGAAAAAATTATCAAGAAGTCCATTTGTGAGAGCCTGGCAGAAGGCATGATGCTGAAGGATAGCCAACATGGTTTCACTGCGGGCAAGTCACGTCTGACCAACCTCGTCTCCTTCTATGATCAAGTAACGAAATGTTTAGATGTGGGAGATGCAGTGGATGTCATATACTTGGATTTTAAGAAAGACCTTTGATATGGTCTCCCATGACACGCTTATAAAAAAATTGAGGGACTGTGGGCTTGCAGAGTCCATGGTCAGGTGTTTGGGAACTGGCTAAGGGGTCAAACCCAGAAAGTGTTAGTGGACGGGTCTGTATCTTCTTGAAACCATGGTAGAGAACTGGTTCTGCACAGACTTAGAGGGAAGGTCATCAACACCATTTTCCACAGGTACCTTCAGTCATCGATGCCACTTCCTACAAGCACCATTGGTTTCCGTAAACCATTTCCCATCAAGTAACTTCCACACTTGAGGCGGCTTAATTTCTGAAACCGGACACGATCAGCAGCCTGAACTAAATATACTGCAAAGCGTGTAACGAACTGAGTGAAAATGCAGAACTGAGTGTCAGAGCCTAGATAATCTTCCAAAGACCTGAATATTATACAATGTGTACAAACTCCAAAAAGCCTTGGATCTTGGCTCTGACAGATGTAAGGCTTGATCTTCCTTTTTTTCATACCTATGTAATTCCACTTATTCTTGCTGTAGGGGCCGATTCAGAAAACTATCCCCATTTAGGACCGTCTAAAAAGCATACTCAACTCTTAATTCAACCAAATAAAAGCTGACAAAACGAAGCATGTCTTTAGGTACTATCCTGAATCAAGGGCATTATACCAGTATAGGTGAAACGAGAAATCAAAGGCATTGTTTCAAGTAAAAAGGGACTGATAGAATACAGATCAGTTCCTGTTCATCTATTGTGCACGGGTGTAGTCAAACCTGTTTAGATAGAAGAAAAAAGAAAAATCAACTTACCAGAAATGAATGCACACATAAATCAAAGCTGAAATATAACTGACGCTCTTAATAGCATTGTCAGAATTATACCATTGTCAGGGGAACCCAATCACAGCAATATATTTTCCAGGTTTGTTATTTATTTTTATAAAATAGGAAAAAAAATATATTCCCCCCACAGCATTTATTCTTATTCTTTCAATTAAATGTACGTGGGAAATGTGGCAAGGTATTTTTCTTTGTTAATATATTTTTCTGTGATAAACTGTGCTACAGCCACAAGCCCAGGTTGTAATTTGAGTGAGTTTCCCTACCACAGCATAGAAAGACAAGGTAACAGAGGTAACAGTCTTAGAAATGCCTTTTGGGGTTTTCCTTGCTGGGTGTAATAGTGTACCCGGCAGTCTTCCCAGTCAGAAAACAGAGAGGTTTGGCTCTCTAGCAAATGGGATTTCATTGTCTTTAAAATAAACAGAAACTATGAGCTACAGTGAAAAGTTAGTGTTGCCATACTCCTTTGTATTCAGCAGTCAGCACATTAATACAAGTCTTGCTTTAGGTAGTGGTAAGCAGTGCTTAACAGGCAAAAAAAAGATACCTAAAGCTCTAATATACTTTAAAATGGACAAGAAAGATACTGGACAAGGTAGCTACTCAGCTTACGGCCAAATTGCTATTTCTTCTCTTTCCAAGATAATAAGGTTTTTTGGAGTACCTTCTGACTGCACTAGGAGGTAGAAAGGTTATGAATAGAACCGACTGGGAACTCGTCAAAATGTTTGGGATTTTCCCCACAACAAAAGTATTTTTTGTAGAATTCAAGTTTTGATAGAATTCCTAACATGTTAGGAAAATCTGTCAATTTTAATAAAATATTATTTCAGAAAAAAATGAAAGCATTGAAATAAATGTGGTAGCATCTCAATTTTTGACATTTTTGGCATGTACTTTTTACATTTTTCATTTTCAAATAACCTCTACTTAAAGAGTTTTAAAAGATCATGACAGGAATGAAATGTTTCTATTTAGCCATACAAAAACATTTTGATATACCCTATGCACCCGCACTCACACTTTTGCCCATGAAATGAAATTGCAAATACATACGCACACATTTTTGCAATTTTATTTAATGGGTAATTTTGAACTTTGTTTTCATTCCAGTTCAGGGTGGGCATTTTTCACAACGGTGGAATTTCCTGCAAAACAAAAAATATGTATGGTTCCTGCCAGGCCTTCATTCCTACTTATCCAAAAGTTCGGTTCAAGTTAACATTGAGGATGATGGAAGAAAGCTTGCAACGGGAAACGCAGTTTAACATGAGTTTGAGAGTCCAAAACTGGAATAGTAGCAGGTGTTGCAAGTTTAGATTGACGCACGGAAAGAAGGAAGCATGGGATAAACCCACACTGTGCTTACCTGCCTTCTGACTTCCATGACTACATATGTTCATATACATATATGTGGGGGGAAAATCATAATGGATTCAGGAGGTGAGTAGTAATAATATATAAGTAGCATGCATTTGTGGTGATAGCGGACTGTAAGCAATTGCTCCCACTGAAAAAAGGAGTGAGGCTATTTCTTAATTCAAAACATCACAGAGAAATAGTCCATTATACCAGTTGTGTATGGGGGCACTGGTCTCACTGCTAGCACTGATCTATTAAAAATGTACTTTCCTGTGAGTTTGTGGGCTTCTTAGACCCTGCTACACCTAAAATAGTAGATGGTGAGGTGATTAGGTTTTCACTGATGCATATTTAATTAAAGCTCAAGACAAAATCATCAGCGACTTGGACGAGGGAGTGAAACGTACTCTGTCCAAGTTCGCAGGTGACACAAAGCTATGGGGAGAAGTGGACATGCCGGAGGGCAGGGAACAGCTGCAGGCAGACCTGGACAGGTTGGACAAGTGGGCAGAAAACAACAGGATGCAGTTCAACAAGGAGAAATGCAAAGTGCTGCACCTAGGGAGGAAAAATGTCCAGCACACCTACAGCCTAGGGAATGACCTGCTGGGTGGCACAGAGGTGGAAAGGGATCTCGGAGTCCTAGTGGACTCCAAGATGAACATGAGCCGGCAGTGTGACGAAGCCATCAGAAAAGCCAATGGCACTTTATCGTGCATCAGCAGATGCATGACGAATAGGTCCAAGGAGGTGATACTTCCCCTCTATCGGGCGCTGGTCAGACCGCAGTTGGAGTACTGCGTGCAATTCTGGGGGCCGCACTTCAAGAGGGATGCGGATAACCTGGAGAGGGTCCAGAGAAGGGCAACTCGTATGGTCAAGGGCCTGCAGACCAAGCCCTACGAGGAGAGACTAGAGAAACTGGACCTTTTCAGCCTCCGCAAGAGAAGGTTGAGAGGTGACCTTGTGGCTGCCTTTAAGTTCATCACGGGGGCACAGAAGGGAATTGGTGAGTATTTATTCACCAAGGCGCCCCCGGGGGTTACAAGAAACAATGGCCACAAGTTAGCAGAGAGCAGATTTAGATTGGACATTAGGAAGAACTTCTTCACAGTTCGAGTGGCCAAGGTCTGGAACGGGCTCCCAAGGGAGGTGGTGCTCTCCCCTACCCTGGGGGTCTTCAAGAGGAGGTTAGATATCCATCTAGCTGGGGTCATCTAGACCCAGCACTCTTTCCTGCTTATGCAGGGGGTCGGACTCGATGATCTATTGAGGTCCCTTCCGACCCTAACATCTATGAATCTATGAATCTATGAAAAACCATTTCTCAAGTCTTTTCAGCTCCACAACATGATAAAATGCAAGTGTGAATGTACATAAAACACCAGCAATCATGAAATTTCCACCTTGTTCTTTCATTGTGCTGGGCGGCATACACAAACATAGCCTCTGTCCATGTAATTCCCTACTAAATTGCACGGGATGACTAAACCCCTTTAAAATAGGCAATTGTTCATTTAAATGCTATAGATCTCCAGAGTAAATTTCTATAGAACCCTATTATGTTTCTGCAGAGCCAGGTTGCTTTCATCCCTTTTGAATTCTGCAGTGCTTTTCAAAAAGGATGGCTGAAACATCTCATTTCTTTTCAGCTGGATACACCTTGAGAAAGTTTTCAGTATCCACTGGTGGATAATCAATGGGAAAAGCCATTTGTTTTTTCATTTCCCCAGGTGCGGAACATATTGCCCCACTGCTTTTTTACTCGCCTGTTTTTCTGTGATTTATCTCAGAGCCCTGACATTATATGAAACTTTACATTTTCTTTCCAGGTAACACGCACAGTAATAGTAAACAATCACTGATGACATTTATTTCAGCTATGGGAAAGCAAGGGGGAAACCAAACATTACCTTTGAAATTGTATGCAGGTATAACATGTACTATGCTAGCTCCCATTTTCTTCATTCTTGTCACGTGCAGCCTTTGCACTAAAATTGTTGTGTCAAGGCAATGAAATAAAATGTGGGTAAATGTAGGAAAAGCAACAATCCCCTCTATAAAACAAGAAAACTTTTCAGATCATTGGTGAACAGCTTCGAGGATCACAATTTGCGTGGGGGAGCAATACTTTGCAGGCAATACTGGGAAGGACTTTGGTGCTGGCATTAAACAGCCAATTTTCCAGTTCTGATAAACATCACTACATTGTGGAGAACAAACACAAAGCCCAAAATCCCATTCAGGCATACGGAAGGATTAGGTCATTCAAACGCCTGGGCTGATGCCTGAAACAGATAAAGTGGAACAGCAATGAAGTGTGGAAGTAAAAAAACAGACCTGCCTTTCCAATCAAAAGGAAATATCAGCTAAACAGAAAAAGCTTTAGGTACAATTTTCAAAAAAGCACCCCTAGATCATTTCAGAGCCCAAGTCCCATTTTCAGAACTGATGTAGACATGGAGAGCTCAATCCTATTGCTAGAGACCTAACGAATTCACGGGCCCTGGCAGCTGATTACCCGGCTGCAACATGCCGCGGCCCCCCGATTTCAAGGCTGCATCATGGCCGGGGCTGCCATTCTGAAGGTGGAGCAAATATAGATATCTGGAGTGCTGGGGTATTATAATCCCAGCACTCGTTGCTGCCCAGGGTGGGGGGTCGGACTGGATGATCTGTTCAGGTCCCTTCTGACCCTAGAAACTATGAATCAAAGTGGGGCCCCCCACAGCTCTGATTGGTTGAGGGGTGCTGCAAGTCCCACCCCCTCCCAGGCACTGATTGAAAGCCCTAGCTTGGGGCGGGCCAAATGTATACCCAGCCCTCCAGGTGACTTGCACAGGTTTGCACCAAGGCAGCCTGAGCCAGGGTCCTGCCAGCGCCTTCTAGCCCAGGCCCCGGCCATCGCTATTCCTGGGGCTGCTCTGCGCCCCCCACCTCCACTGATGGTTCCTGCTTTTGATCTTGCCCCTGCTGTGCTGTACCACACTGTGCCATGCCATATGAGCTGTTTCAGCCAGGTGGGCTCCTACTCTGGCATGTGAGGCTCTGGCTTCAGCTCCCACCCACTGGACCTGCAGCTGGAGCCCTGGCACCCTGCACGGGGCCGAGCCCCACTCGCTCGCACTGCGGCAGCCCATGTCATGCTCCCGCCAGTGCCCGTAGCCTGGCCTGGTGCTGCTCTGCACCCCCGCTTCCAGATGGGCGGGCAAGCGGCTTCAGCCAGGTGGATCCTGCCATGGTGCTGGGGCTCCGGCTTCAGTTCCTGGCCACTTTCCTCTTCAAGGGGCAGAGGGTGATAATTACTCAGTAAGCAAACAAGTTAAGTAGCTTTTCTCCCCCTTCCCCTCCTGCCCTTCCCTTATAAGAGAAGGGGACTTTTGACTGGCTTTTCCCTGCTTCTCCCCTCCCGCTTCTGGAGATGGGAACTTTTTCCACCTCTCTCTCCTCCTCTCCCCACTTCTAGAAGACAGCTTTTTGCAGGAAACAGGCAGTCTGCCTTTTTTTTTTTTCCCCTCCTTGCTCTCTTTCCACTCTCCCCGCCCTTCTAGGAGACAGCTTTTTGCTGGCTCTTTGCAAGCTTTTTTTTAACATAGCCAGTTCCCGCAGTTTTTCAAGGGGAACGGGGTATTTCATGGGAGACTGCCAGTTGCATGATTTCTGGAAATCCATTAAATCATGTATTTGGTAGGTCCCTACCTATTGCATTTGGCATGCATGCAGTTGTGCATCTCTGGTTTTTGGCATTTACACAGTCTGAACTTCTGTTTTACTGTGGCCCTCCCATATTTTAGCCCAAAAGCCTGGTGGTTCCAGGCTCCCCTCACCCAAAGTAGGTTTGAATCTGCATCTCCTGCTCCCTGGGAAAGTGCTCCAGGCCAGAGATCAGGCATTTGCCATGCCTTTCTTCAGCTCCCTCCACATTGACGCTGGCCCACGGCACTTTACATTAATATTTCTTGGATAAAATGAATGACAGAAGAGTTTCTGCCACAACAGGATCAAGCTCAGGCTAGAATTCAGGGGGGCACTTTCTATACAGGGCATCAGGTATCTTATCAATTAATATACCCTCTGGCTTGCTCTCTTCCTCCTGGTAATACATATCCCCCTCTTTTGGCCAATCAGGGGACTGGCTTCATGGGGAAGAGTGATAAAGGGATTGGGTAATGTCTAGCCTGTGGCTTAGTTATTACAGCACTTTGCTGGGAAGCAAAAAAAGGGGAGAACTTGTTTTTTTGCTCCCTGGACAAGAGCTACTGGGCTCCTTCTCTAGCATCCCCTAGTCACAAGTTTTTACCATGCCACAATTTTGAGACTCACTCAAGATGGCTAGAAAATAATATTCAGAGGCTTGTTTTTAGGAATTGGCTTGTTGGTAAAGTAGTTAGTGCATTAAAACAATGGTCGTGGGGAATGGCAAGAGTTAATTGATTTCTAAGAGCCTGTTTGTCTCACAGTTTCATAGCCTTCAAGGCAGAGAGGGTGTTTTTGGTCAATGGATATACGCATCCTGGGAAATTAAAAACATGCCAACTTTATTTTCATGATAGAGATAGGCCTGGCTCCTGGGCTACAGTACCCACCTGCAAAAACTCTTGGGATTTCAGGTTTCAAATGCAATGACCAAATTAAGGTGTGTGCGTGTTATAGTTTTTTGAATATAGGTTTTTGGCTGACAACAGAGCATGGACAGCATGACAGCCCCAAGGAAACCAATCAGCAATACCAGGAAACAAAGAGTCATCAGAAGAGAAAGAATACAGAAGGAGGAGTTTTCAAAACACCAAGTTGGCATTGGCCCCCAACATCCAAGGTTGCTGATGTCAGACATTCAAGCGAAGAAACTCACAGTTTATATACCTGCTGGATGCACTGCTCGCCTTGTGTATATTCTGGGCACTGGGGAATTTGTGTAATGCATGTTGTAATCACCTTGCTTGCTTTGCCTGCATTGCTCTTATTTCCTATTACTGTGTATCAATAAAATTTGCCTATTATCAACCAGAGGATTTGTCAGTATGAAGGTTGTGCTTACCTGAAGCAGGGTATTGGGGCTGAGTTGTGAATTCAGTGCCAACAACCCATACTTGTGGAGACATCTGGGAAGGCCTATGTCATTGCATACCTGTCTGGCCACAGTACAGTCCTGCTATGCATGCTTAGTGGGCAAGTGGGTGCATTCACATCCCCGGCTGAATCTCAATCGAAAATGCCAAAAACTACAGCTGTGTAGGTGCCATTTCGGCATGTAAAGTTAAATAGGATTTAACTCTTAGGAGTGCCTAAGCACAAGCGTGTTGGAGAAGACTCAATTAATCAAGTCTTCTGGAGCATGGCATTTACCGTGCTCCAGCAGCCTCCTGTGTCTTGTGCATTAGCATTCCCATGCTTCAAAATGGCGGGCTCGTCAAACAAGCTTTAGTTCAAGTGCTCCTGCCACCATTTTTAAGTGCGAGGATGCTGGTACACAAGATGTGGCGGTGCTTTAATGAGAGCGACTCTCAGAGCCACTCTAATTAAAGCACTGCTCCCTTCACCCGCAGAGCACACGTAGAAGTGCTAAGACTCATTGAGTCAGTGGGACTTTTGTTGACTCTGAAAATGGGGCGACTCAGAAGTGAAGTCAGACACACCATTGTAAATTCCTCTCTGTCCCACCCCCAGCATAGACCGTTAATCTCCAAAGGAGAATATTTATTCAATAGTGAATGGCTTTATTGCTCTTCCTATATAGAGAACTGAATGCTACTGTCCTGAATTTATGTTGGTTGGGAGTTAGTGCTCAGAACTTGTCAGGACTCCCATGACAGCATGCCCACTGATGCCTTCGTACAATGGAGAAGCATGGATTTTGGCTGCGCATTGAACACAGAGCTTGCGTGCTGGAGTTTCAGAAGAGAACATCATCATCTAGCCATCTTCCTGAACCGGTGGATCACACCATGCTGGCTTTCTGGTTATCTGTATCCCAACAAGCTAGGTCCAGTACATCACATGAGCTGCAGTCACTCCCTTTATCTGCAGTACTGGCTTAGCCTTAGAGACCTAGGGTTTTTCCTGAGTACCAAACTGTTAGACCTTTAGGTTGCTAATAAGAACTACTTAAACTTTTATACAGCCCCATCATGCTGAGGGACTTTAAGGTGTTTAAACAACAACATTAACATTAAAAGTTAATCCATCCATTTAATAACTCCATCGCTCTACCCTAGCAGCTGTCTAATAGAAAAGCCGTTCTTTCTGACACAGGCGTTTTGATATATGTCGAGACATCTTTTCATTTTGGCATTTGACTGACAAGCAGTGTCCTTGGCAATTATGAAAAAAATCAATAATCCAACTTCATAGACCAACTATGATGTAATATGTATGCAGTACGTTAAATATGAAAGGTCTGGTTTTGGTTTCACATGCCAGGAATAAGAAAGCTCCACTAAAGGCAATGTAATTTTACAGAGGGGAGATTGCTGTGAGATCAGAATCATATTAGTGGTGTCCTATAGGTATGTAAAATATTGCCTTGATGTTGTAATTTCATTCGCTATGATGGCATTACTCCATTTTTACAGCAGTGTAACAGAGGACTGGCACTCCCTTGTCTACTTCTTTCTCCCCCCACTGCAGTGATTCCTGATACACAGAAGTAGGCAGCCCTTAGAGGTTAGGTTATGAATGGCTGAGTCTTAAGAGCTGCAGGCCAGAAACACATCGAACTAGTTTGGTTTATACAGGGTGGCTTGTGCACCCAACCCTCTTGCGTTTCACTTCCACCAAAGTAGCTCAAACTACTTTGCAGATATTGAGGCACTTACCTCTGTTCCTGAGTATTAAGCCCTTTTTATATATGCAGAAACAGGCCGATGGAGTTTAGGTCCCTTGCCTAAGGTCACATGGCATTTTTGTTTCAGGGAAAGGAATAGAAAATGAATGCCCTTGCTCTCAAAACTGTGCCCTAACCATAAAACCACCTTTCTTTTGGCTTAATCTATCAAAAGCTTTAATCTATCAAAACCAATAAAGATTTTTTGAAGCTCATTCAATACAAATACCATACTGACAAATGATTATCTCCAGCAGTGCTAGGTCAGGTCCTCACTAGTAACTTTGGAAACCCCCCAAAAACTCAGGCTTCTAATTTCATTCATAGGGATTTCAGCAATACATTTGGAAAAAAGAAAAGAAAGAACTGTTTTGATGGTTTCCTGCAGAGCCAACATTCTCTCTCACCTGAGGGATTACATGAATTCTTTACTCTAGATTTACCATGACAACGAGAACATTACACAGCGCCAGTTTAAAACTGCTGGTTTGTGCTGCTTTAAAATTGTCCAGCTGTCACAGCTTTTACTAGTTGGATGTATGAAAATTCTGAGTTACAAGAGAAGTGAGGCCAACAATACACTTGTTTCTGAGAAGCGATCGCTTTCCAAAAAGCCTTGCACTACAGTAAATCTCAGGTAATACACAATTGGCTGCAGAATTCTGCTATTGACAAGGAAAAGTTCAGCAATTTTGGAAAATGAAAGATACGCTGTGTACAAACTGGGTAGTATTTGCTAAACCATCTTTATGTGTTGTTACAATAGGCGCTGAGGATTTGCTCCAGATGTGAGGGAAGTGTGCCCTCAGCTGGACAAGCTTGAGATAAGGAAACAAGAACCTACTCATCAAAGAGTTTCCTGAACCTGAGGATGAATTAACGTTATATAGACAAATCCAGGTTCCCTAGCAACAGAATGCCATTTGGGTATATTAACTTCAAACTAATTTGCTAGGAAATGCGCAAGAAAAGAGAAAACAGTATGGTTCTGATATTACTGAGAACACAGTCTAAGCCCTGTATTTTGATAAGTCTCAGACTGGATAAAACACCATTAGAAAAGTCAAGAGCCAAAGTGACTAGTACTTGTAGATGCTTCATTTTTACCACCTTCAGGGTTGCCAACTCTCATGATATTTGGTGTTGTTTTCAAAGTCTACACTTTGGGAATGTGAAAAACTTAGCTCTTTCTTTTATATATATTTATATATACGTATAAAAGAAAGAGTTAAGTTTTTCACATTCCTCAAAATGTAGATTTTAAGAACAATGCCAAAAATCATAAGAGTTGGCAATACTGCACCTTACAGATGCTGCTAAAAAGGCAAATTAAGGTACCTTACAGATGCTTCTAAAAGTCTATCATCAGAAACCAATTTCACACGATTTACTTCCAATGACTTAGCAATCAGAATTCAAGCATGCTTTTCAAAATTCAAATAGAGCTAACAGTACCAGCATAAGGAATGGAAAAAACCTAAAATATGAACAATGCATTCAGGTAAAGATCGAGTTAGACCGTTTTAGTACTTGAACTAAAAAAAAAAGCATAAATCTAGGGGCAAAAAATCCCTCCAAAGCAATAGTTCTAAATGGAAAGAACTCCATAAATTTATAGGAACATCCTCAAAAACTCGCTTTATGATGCAGAGGGGAGTGAACACGATAAATGTAAAGTACATAATATGGCTGGCGCTGACATTTAGTGGGTAGGTCAAATTACTATATGAGAAATTTTCCTTGAAATGATCAATAATTTGCTTATATACACACACACACACACACCAATGGAAAGAAGCATTTCCAGCACAAAATGAGCGCAGGTATAAAAAGAAGGGAAAAAAACCTCAAAGTCACTAAACACAGACTTGGGAAATCTCCCAGGTAGCAAAATACACTAAACTACCTGTTTTTTCTCCAACCACATATTAAATTGTAACACATTACTGCCCTGCTCCATTCAACATGTAGAGTGAAAGATTAGATTTAGCTTGGCGGCAACTGAAGAAAATGAAGTTGGATCACCAAAACGGAACAATATTAACATATAGGACTAAGTGAAAAACTATGCATCCTGTTGAGGTGAAAAACAGACTTTTAGGTTAACCAGAAAACCCCCCCAAGGGGAAAACCTGTGATTTTGCTGGGGGGAAGAACATGCATTGAGCATTGGTTTGTACACCACCTCTTACCCAGTCCTTGTAGCATACAGTTGCAGTTGCTTTGCATGCAGACAGTTTCTGTATCCTAATGGACAAGGCACTGGACTGCGACTCAGAGGGGCTGGTTAATGGTTATTCTGTACATTGTCCTCTACAGAATTTCATGCACCTTCCTCTGAAGCATTTGCACTCATCACTGTCAGAATTAGCAAATCAGGAATTAGAAAATGGGTGTGATTTGATATGGCAATTCCAATGTACCACTGAAACCCTCATACCTCCCTAGTCCCGTCTTTTGAAAACAAACCCATTTCTGCATAACATTTCTCATGGGTACACGTAGCAGAAATTGTTTGGAAAGTGAAAGTTTCGAGCTATGAATCTTTGGGAAAAGTTTTTCTTTCTCCGTCCCCATTCTTTGGGAATCTCTCTAACCTGGGGGGGATGAAGGGAGGGATAGGAGGAAGCTGAAGGAGGTTTGTTCAATGCTCACAGGTTAAAACTGACATTATCATGGTTTGCTTAGCATTCAGTAAATCTATGCAAGCTTGTTCATCTTGCCTTGCCATAAAGCCTCCTTTTTATTCTGCTGGGTTCAAAAACACATGAGATCACATAGACTGTTTTATTGTGGCTCATAAGGTACGAGTGGAACAAGAATAGCATTGTATGTCTGAAAGGCAAAATGAGTTTCTGCAGTGGAAATGCAGCTCCCTGAGTAAATATAAAAACTCACAGCACTACAGAACGCAGCTCCCTTCCATGAATGCGTCTGACAAATATTTTCTGTGGGGCCAAAAGCAAGTGCTGAAGGAGTCTGTTACTAAAAGTAAAATAAATAATCCATTCCTTACTATCGTTTTTCCTAGTGGAAGTTGGAAGGGAATCAAATAATCCTCAGTACATTTTTGTATAATGAAAAGTTTGAGCCAAAAAGAGCTGCAGCACCTGGTATGAACAATTTAATGCTTCTGTAACTTAAACAAGGTTACCCAGCACATCTGTGGCAGGGCCGAGACTAGAACTTGGGTCTCTTTTCTCCTATCTGTGGGCCCCGGCCACGAGATTGGGGTGGCCAACCTGTGGTACGCACGCCACAAGTGGCACAGGCAGTCTGCGTGTGTGGCATGTGGGAGATCAGGGAGGAAGCAGGGAAACCCGCAACAGGGCAGAGAGTAGAGCAGCAGGTCAGGCAGGGAGCAGAAAGCCAAGCAACAAATTAGGCAGGGAAAGGGGATTAGAGTGGCACTCAGGAAAGGTGCAATGCTTCCCTTGTGGCATGCCTGCCAAAAAAATTGGCACTCGCTGCACCAGAGCACCCTGCCTCTGGGTGCTTACTGACCATCTCTGTCCAAGGAGAAATTAGGGTTCCACTGGTAATTGTTGCCTAACATTTTGATTCTGTTTAGGGGGCAGCAAACTCTTGAGATTGTATCACGTCTTCATACTGTTCATCATTTTCTTACAGCCCTATTTCCTGGACACAGAACGACCTGGGAATTTCAACTTTCATTTTGTAAAAAGTATGCTTTCGGTCCGTATGGGAGCTGAGAACAGCTTGGTGATACGATCTAGCTATGAACCACCAGCATTCAAAACCTGCAAAGTCAGTCCAGAGAAACCAAACTGCGTACTTTTAAAAAAATAAAATAAAAAACTCACGGTCTTTAAAACAGTCTAATGAATCTGGAGGGATCTGAGGTTGGTTAGCAGTAGTGTGCTTATGAATGCATTAAAAAAAAAAAACACGCACAGGATACTCAGTATACTTAATTTCTCTTCTGAAGTACATTTTAAATATCTACTCAGAAAAACATTTCCTATAACATTCCTCCAAAGTCTATACAGACTCATTTATGGGTCTAATAAAGATGGCCTTTCCCCGCCCTTACTGGCAATCATTAAGTTATGCTCAGAGGAAATGGAGATGAATTAAGAAGCAGGCAGGAGAAGGATACTTATAAAACATGCGAGGACACTGCCAGAATGACTAAGCCGGGCCCACAATGGAACAAAAGCAGTAAGGCTTCAGAGTGTCCTGGGGCAACTCATTTCAGTTTGGCTATTTGCATAATTTTCCAATAGCCAAGCAATGCTTTTCTTCTAATACAAATGAAATCTTGCATCCAAGCAAAGATGATAGCACTATAACAAGATAAGTCAGCATTCATTATGAGCTGAATTTTGCTTCCTTTGAAGTCAAAGGGAGCTCAGCCATAAAGGGCAACTGGAACAGCATCAGGCCCCTTTGTAAAGCCATAAATCATATCAGTTTAATTGCCTGCTGATCTAGGGAACATACATTTAGTCATGGACACTTTTCCCCTACTCTTTTTAACTACAGGGCTATGTAACCTCCCAGCTGCCAGGGTATCCCAAGTATGAATTCTTCCACATTGTGCTTTGGAAGTGGGAACGAACACGTCGACAACAGCAACTATAAAATAAAAAAGAGGCAGAGACTAGAGCCAGGCTCTTCACTATGAAATTAAACAGGCTTTCGCCAGAAACAGCTGTATTTCTTTAGTGATTTTTTTCCCAGTGCTGATGAAAGGCGTTGCTGGACTGAAAGGCAGCATTAGAAAAGGTCTCGTTTTCTCCATACAAACACCAGCAACACATCTCAAATCTGGTGCGGAAGGACACCCACCAGAGTGCGAGCGCTCACTTAATCTCCCTACCCTATTTGATGCCTGGCTTCTCCGGTAAGACGGTTGATGTGGAAGCCTTGCTGTGAGGTGGCTTTGTGATACGGACACCAATTCATTAGTAGCCCGATGGAAGCTGGGAGGTCATTTCATAGAGACTGCCGGATGACAATGACTTTGGGTCACTACCAACCTGGAGCTGTTGTGAAGCGGTTGTCTAGAGGTGAAAGGCTTTATCACACCTTCACAAATCCCCTGTTCAGTCTAGGTATTGACCATACAGGCTCTACCGTTATGGTGGCATCTGAGCCACTGAAGATACTGTTGTCTTTCCTATTCTAAATGCAGAGAAATGACTGTATTACGTCCAATACCACTATGTGGGTAACTGTTGATAAACCTTGGCTCCTTAGCAGGAACCACTCTCTCTCTCTCACAAGCAATATTACATACAAAAATATTGCATCTTTCATTTGAAGTCCTAAACCTAATTAAAAATACAAAATCCAATGCTATTTAGATTTAAAAAAAAAAAAAAAGCAGCTATCAGTCATTTATTTCTTTAGATGAAAATGGCTATTCTTCTTTAATACTACATACATTTTAAGTAACGTACAAGAATGCCAAATAGATTGAAATCTAGGAGAGAAGGCACAGAAGAAAAAGTGTCTTTAGTCAAGTAGCAATTTACTTGGATAATTTAGATCACCTACAGTTTAAAATATCTTACGGTGCAGATTGCTCCACACAACTCCCCTGGATTTAAAATCCAACTGTTCCATTTGCAAAGCAAATCCTTCCATCCCCTTTGAGATAAACAGGAGGAGACAAAATGATAAACTCTTTACTAAAGAAAATGGCACATATTAAATGCAAAGAAAGGAAATAGGGTTTCTTTAAAAGAAAAGAGTATGCAATGTATCATGTGTCAGCTATTGAAGTTAAGGACCTCATTATGCAAGTACAATGCAGAACTATATTGGGCAAATAAAAAAAAAATGCACCTAAAACCCACTTTGTCAGCCCTTGTGATCGACTTCAGCAAGGAGGAGCTTCCACATCGTCCCGTTTACCGTATGTAGCAGGACAGGTGTCTTGCTGCATGTGGTCATCTTGGACAGTAACAGGAGCAAGACACTAAATCACTGGATGTGTCAAGACAACCACTAAAGCTTCTTTTTCTGAGAACCATTGTCAATGTAGGTCTTCATCTCGCACATGGATCTGAGGGCTTCTCTCAACCGACAATTGCTCTCATCTGCTATTTCCACCGAAACTTGACTCCACCGAATGGAAGATGTCTGTTCTCTTGCCCTGGGTCAGCTCTTCAAGTGTCAGACATAAGGTCCAACCACTTTCTTAAATGAGTTGTTTGGAAACATAACTCTTTGATTACTCTGCTATCCTGGATCTTCTTGTGAAAATGTCCCTCAGTCTAAATCTTCAGAGAGATTGCATCCATGTGAATCTAATTCAATAAGTAAGCAACTATCTAATTGTTCAGAGAAAGATTGCAGCCTGTCTTGGCCCATAGTAAATTGTAGGTTAGCTTTGCATTAAGGGCTCTGAACTTGAGCTTTTCCAAGGCATTCAGAGTTGGACAAAATCCAACTCAACAGAACACAATTGGGGAGTTTTCCCTTTGGCTTCAATTGCAATTGAATAATGGGGAGTGTGTTAAAAAAGCCCACCTTGAAAACTAACCCATGTTGAATGCATCCAGCACCCCTTTCTTTTACACAGGTCATTACCTTTGAACATGACATTGCTTTGAAAAATCATTCAGCTAGCACCTCACCCAAGAAGGGCATTAAACAAAAATCTAGGAAAGCAGCAGAGAAGGGTGCCAGGCATTTATTTGTAGAGGGAAACCAAAATCACCGATATTTCCTCCTCCTAGATCTTCCATCCGTCTATGTTCACCGTTGGTTGTCTCTAGGGAAAGTGGTTTGGCCTGAGAGCTCTTAACTAGCGGAGCAAGCTGGGGAGCGAGACCCAGGAATGCCTGCCTTCTAATCCTGATTTAATACCGGCCGCCAAGTTTGGCTTTGGACAAGGTTCTTCCTTTCCATGACTCGCCTCGTCCCAGCTACAAAACGGGGATCATTATAATTTAACAAGGGAAAACAGTGTGAGGATAAACATCAATTTACGTTTGTAAAAAAAAAATGTGACGATGGAAAAAGCAGTATGTGACAACTATTGTCACTCGAGGGGGCAGTAATAAGTTCCCAAAGAAGGTACGTGTCCTACAGCTCCACCACTATAAGTACCCTTTTTCTGTTTGAGCATGATTTGCTGTCTGTATTATTGCAGACGAACTGCCTCAGGAAGTACCTTTGGGCATCTTCGCTCATGCTCCTTTTCCTTCCTAGGAGTCTCATAATTAAATGATTGCAAGAATATCTATAAAACGTATGGACTACCAAAAATATAAGAATAAAAACTTCAGTGAATATTAGTTGATGAACTGTGGTGCATATTACTAATGCCGCTAGAGACTATTATTACTATTAACTAGATGCATATTACATATAGAGGGATTATCCTCTTTATATAGCAGTCTGTAATATGGCAGGGAAAAAGAAGACATTGTTAAAACTCTGCTTTAGCCAAGTCAACTTTGTTTCATGTCACATAGAAGGAATAATGCTTATGGCACTGGAATCTGTTCAGAATAAATGGTTCTTTAGTGTTCGCAAAAGCCCCAATTACACTCTGGTGTTTCATTACCTGTAAAAGCCATTTATTACCCTGGATACACCTCTGCTATGAATGTAATCCCTTAAACAATGCTCACAGACAGGCTAATAAGTAGGATAGTCAGAATTAAAGCAAATGCCTCAAGCTGTTACCTAGCCTTTATTACTTGGATATTGCAGCCATAACAGGTAAAATTCACTTCCGTCTAGAAGGGCAGAGCAAGCTCTATTCATCACATAAAACCTTAGGTTTTGTGCGAGACTAATGCAGGCTTCATGCTAGCACTGAGCAGACACGAATTTCACCAACGTGCATAAAACCTCCTCGTCCCAGACCTTCTGCAGTGCTTAGCCCAAGCATAGCGTGCGTTAAGGTTCAACAGGAATGTTATCTATCCCTTCCCCCTCATCCGTTTTACAGCTGTCACTTGCTGTTTTTTCTAATGACTTTCCTTTTTAAGTTTAATGAAATAAATGAGAAACTATGCAAATGCAGTTTTTTATTTTTCGGGGGGGTGGGTGGGGGGTTGTCATGTTTTTAAGTCCTCCAGGAGATAACATCCTGGAAAGAAATGTCATTACCATGCATTTCCATATCAAGATGAATGAACCATATGAGACAAAGATTTTCTCTACAGAAGGAGAGAATCTCAAGCTGTTAACACGTCATTATGTTTCTGTTCATTAGCTTCTGTGGAAGCTGACAAATATGTTTTTAATGATGCTTAAAAATAATGTTCTGCCCTGCATCTTTGAAGGATTCTTCCCTTCAACTTCACTGTTGTGCTAATAAGGTGCTGAAATCTTGACCTGAAACCATAAGGCTTTAGTGCAGCACATGCTTCATTGCAGTTTTAATGGGAATATTTTCTTGGGACTGCAATGGCAAGTTAAACAAACTATTTATTGACAAGGAAAGCAAGACCTTGTGGCATGCTAACAAATTACAAAATCTGTTGAGTTAGAAGTAGAAAGCGGCATAGATCATGCACGTTCTAGACTAAGTAAATAGGTTCCTAGGAAAGTAGAGCCTTCATGAGGTCACCTAGTCTGGCCCTCTGCTCAAGACAGGATTGTCCCTGACTGACCCATACCAGCCACGTGTCTGTCTAACCTGCTCTTGAAAAATGTCCGAGGATTGAGATGCCACAGTATCTCCGGCTGCCCATTCCACTGGTTGACCACCCTCATAGTAGGAAACTTCCAGCTAACCTCCATCCTAAATTTCCCTTGTTGAAGCTTCTAGTCCCGTCCCTTATGATCACAGAGAAAAACCCATTCCCATCCTCTGTAATCATCCTTCAGGTATTGAAGACTCTTATCAAATCGCTCCTCAGTCTCAGTAACCCTAGCTCTTTCAGCCTTTCCTTTCAACTCTCATCTCCCAGGCCCCTGATGGTCTTTGTTGCTGTGCGCTGGACTCTTTCCAATCTGCCCACATCCTTCTTGAAATGCGGGGTCAAAACCTGGACACGGTGCTGCAGGTACAGACTCACCAGTACTGAACAGAGAGGAAGAATCACTTCCCTTCATCTGCAAGTGACACTCCTGTTAATACAACTCAGGATGCTGTTGCTTTTTTGGTTTGGTTTGGTTTTTTGCAACAAGAGCATACTGTTGACTTTTATTCATTTTATTGTCTAGTGCTACCCCCAAGTCCTTCTCTGTAGTACTGCAGCTAACCAGCCTTGCCAGTCTGTATTTGTGCAGGTGGGAAGAGAAAGGGGAGAGGAAGTAGTGCTGGGAAAGGCTTACAAGAACAGAACCCATGGGAACAAAGAGGTCACAAGGAGTGGTCCAGGTAATAGGATAAGAATCCCTAGTTCCTTTTTACAGCATACTCAACACAGTCCAGTTTGTGGATGATTTCTAGTTCAACAATTTCCCATTCAAACTGGTTTTTAAAATTTTGCTGCTGGAGAACAGCAATCCTGAGATTCGTGTCCAGGGAGGTTAAAGTATTCTGCCCCAGACCTTTCTGTCTTTGTCAGATGAGTTCGTCCATTGCATCACACAGAGATCTCCCTGCCTGTGCAATGCAGACAGCAGATGGGCTCTGCAAGCAGATGATGGTGTAAATGATGCTGGTAGAGCTGCAGGTCGATGAACCTTGGAGGTTATACTCCTGGTTCAGTTCAGTGATGGTGTGCTCTGTATTGATGTGTGGGGGACTACGCGCATTTGGCTGCATTGCAAGGCCTGGTGCCCAAGCAGGGATGGGAGTTACTTGAGTCACTGGACTGTGGAGCTGTTTGTAAGCCAGGAGTTTAGAATATCCATTTAATGGGATTTAAAGAATTTAACAAAGACATGCAGCAAAGTTTTAGTAAGATTTTGCACTTAGAACACAATAATCCCATGCACCGGTGCAGGCTGGGGGCTGACTGGCTAAGCCACAGAAGTGCAGAAAAGGACCTGAAGGTTACAGTGGACAGTAAGCTGAATACGGGACTGCAGGGTGCCCCTGTTGCTAAGAAGGCTAACAGTATCCTGGGCTGCATGGGTAGGAACATTACCAGCAGATCAAGGGAAGTGATTCATCCCCTCTGCTCAGCACTGGTGAGGCCACATCTGGAGTCCTGTGTCCAGTTTTTGGGCCCCCACTGCAGAAAGGATGTGGACACATTGGAGAGAGTCCAGCAGAGGGCAAGAAAATTGGTGAGGGGGCTGGGGGATATGACTTGTGAGAAGAGGCTGATGGAACTGGGCTTATTAAGTCTGGAAAAGAGAAGGCTGAGCAGGGGATTTAATAGCATCCTTCAAGTCCCTGCAGGGGAGTTGCAAAGAGGATGGAGGTGGGCTGTTCTCAGTGGTGGCAGATGACAGGACAAGGAGCAATGGGCTCAAGTTGCAGCAAGTGAAGTTTAGGTTGGATATTAGAAAAATATCTCTCACTAGGAGGGTAGTAAAGCACTGGAACAGGCTCCACAGACCTGTTGTGCAATCTCCATCCTTAGGGGTTTTTAGTTGGGGCTGGTCCTGCTTTGAGCAGGGGTTGCACTAGATGACCTCCTAACATCCCTTCCAACTCAAATTTTCTATAATTCTAACCATGACCTGGTCCACATAGGTATGTTTTTTTCATTGACATAACTATGCTATTAAATGTGTTGCAGCTATATCAGTGGAAGCACTTTTATACAAGTATAATTGCACATGCATTATTAATACTTTTTTCGCCACAGAGTGATGAAAGGTTTAAACCAGTAGAACTCACATTTTTGACCCTTGGGCCACATGAAAGGTGCAGGGCTGGTCTGTGGGTCAGATGAGGCCCTGCACCACCCCTATGGGCCAGGATTTGGCCCAGGGCCCAAAAATGTCTCCACCCTGCCAAAGCCCAGATAGGGCCAAGCTCCAGGGGCCCTGCATACTGGGATTGGGCCCCACACTGCTTTGAGTGCCCAATCTAGTGTGCAGGGCCATGGCTCCTGGGATCACCTGCAGGATCCATGGGGTTTTAACCATTGTGACAGAAGTAACATTGCCCTCTTCTGCATCTAGAAGCAAAATATACAGTATTTTACAGGTGATTTCTCCTCCACAACATTTCTTCTAGAGCAGTTTGCAAAAACAAGCAATGCAATAAAGCACACTGAAGACAATCCACCAGTATTCTGGCTCCCTTTGTTTTTCTCTGAAAAATCAATTTGGAGGCAAACTCCACCAGGAAAGACTTGTGTCAGTGTGACCTAGCTCATGGATGAGATATGTATTTACTGCAATGTCACATTCAGTCTGGAATGACATGCAGCCTTTGTCTCATTCTGCTTGTGGCATTTATTTATTTTGAATGCTCTCCTGCTTGCAAAAGGTGGTAAAATGGGAAAAGTGCATTTTCAGTAATGGGGGGAGGGAGGAATTATTTAATTAGCTCATCTCTTCCCTAAGGCCACCACTGAGCAAAGTGTTTAAGCACAGTGTAAAACCATCTCCGTTTGGTAAAAAACATACAGGCCCATGTTTAAGTGCTTGGCTGAACCAGGTTCAAGATAGTGATGAATGAATCATTACAAGGAAAATCATCCAGACTGGGTCACAGCTGATCTTGTGATGTTAAAAATACAATGCTAGAGAGCGCTGCAGGAAAGCACAGTCCACCTGCTTTGTACACATTACACCCAGAAATGGATGTAAATGGGTGGTTTGGGCCTGCACCAAACAGCTTTCACAAAGGGTGGCTACTTTCCACCTGTTTTGGGGCATAGCACAAACAGAGCGGGTGTGCTATGCTTCACTGCAACGCACTATAGTAGTCCTTTGATGGTGTCGACACACCCAGAGCTCCAAGGGAGGAATTCATTATATGGGTAACCACGTTGTATTTAAACTGGCCATTGCTTTCTGTGGATAAGCAGCAAACAATGAGAAGTACCTCCTTTCTCAAAAAAGCCATCAGCCTGTTTTCCTTCAGCAGCTCCCACACGTTGCTTTTCATGTACACAAGGATCTGATATTTTTTTCTTTGACAGAAAAAATAATAAAACGGAAGCTGAAAAAGCCAAGGGGCCACCACCCTTTTGGGTGAAAATCTGAAAACGGGGCTCTTTTCCTTCCCTCCCCCCATGCCCTCCGCCCCATCAAACCTTCACAAGTTTCATCAAAAGATAAAAACAAAAAACAAAAAAACCCAAGAGGAATTATGAAGTCATTCAAGGATCTGCAAAGGAGTTAGCCAAAAATAGACTGTGATCGCTTATCAATCTCATAGCAGATAGGTCAATTCTTCTCTAGTTTAATTAAATACTGCCTCCATACATTCACTGCTTTCCTTGCCGATGAAGAGTGTGACTGGCTGTAAGCTCATTAGACTTTGGCCCCTATCACTCTTTTTTGCAGGAGTTTCAACAAGTCTTTATCTCCCCCCACCCCCAGGCTAATGCTTTCAAGTTTGAACCAAAGCTGAAGAGGACCTTATCAACTTCATTGGCCTTAGATTAATTCCTTAAAGATCTGAAGAGTGGATTTTAAGTTGGAATATAGAGTTCTAGCTAGAAGCCCAATAAGTGCATGCAACTCATTCACTATTATTATTTTTATAGCATTAGAGATGGGCTTGGTGATCTGCAGGCATTCTTGCAACTTAACATAAAGGTACTCATAACAGTAGTATCTGAATACATTGTTTGCTGGTTTAAAATCCTTCTTAGCGCTAAGCATGTGGATAGATGAAACCCTTAGACCCGTTTTAAATTATACCAGTTTACCATGTGCCAAACTGAACCTGACCCATTTCATCTTTTCATTCCTTTCATGGGTACAAGTGAAGATAGGCTCTCATAATTTTAACCTCCTGCCATTTATTTTCTTTCTTTTTCTTCTTTTGATGCTTACTGTTAGGATAATGAAGGGGTGTCATTTCCCCCACAAAGATGGTGTTGCTGGCCTGAAAAGGCTGAAAACCATTGTTCCATATTAACATTTGGATAAGCTTAGACCTATACCCTCACTCCTTCAAGGCAGCACGTGATCAGTCCCCAAAAGACTTAAATACCCAACTTCTGATGGAAAAGGACAGCATCTCTTGAAATGTGGTAAGCCTCAGCCTTAAATTAAAATAAAGTCAGTCTGGCCTAGCTAAACAATATTTACAGATTTTGAAGGTATGTCTTTTTTTTTTTTTTTTTTTTTTTAAATGAAGACTTGAGCAAACACAAGAAATCTTTCCAAAAATTCTGTCTGGGGACTTCCTTCAAGACCTGTCTACATAGGAAAGGTACGCTAGTATCAAGATGGAATTAAATTCAAAGCTGTATGTATACTGGTGCAACTCTCCTGCTGTAACACTTTGGTTCATATTCCCTTTCCATAGCAAATAGTACTGAGGATACAAGCTCCCAGTTCACTCCTCTCAGCAATAAATAGGAGTTATTTGCACATAGCACGTATGATTTTAAACAGATTCTTATAACTACCAAAAACGTAAAGTGAGTACATCCTCCTGGTGTGTCAGACCATCCAAACTACTGCTAACAGAGAACCGGATCCAAAGCCTTTATCATTTCATATTCAGGTTTACATATCTTGAGTATGTTCCTTACATTACAAAAACTGTAGCTCTTATCTCTAAGTATATGGGTAGCCCAGTATAAAGGAAAGTATGTTCAAGAGACTTTTTTATCTCCTTTAAATTATTTATCTAGCACTCTTCCTAGTGCTGGTGAAGATGTTTATACCGGAGTCTGTTTTAGATTGAAGATGCTCCTGAGGTCACCGCCTGTCAGAGTCTCTTCTGGCAGAAGATGATCTGGCCTTTGGACTGATATATTTGGAACCGTCTCTTCCGGCTCCCTGCCGCTTGGAAGGTAGAATTAATTTACTGGAAGGTAAGATGTGCTGCTAGTCACAGGCAGTGTCACTTTTTCCTTCTCTCTGTTTTTCTCTTTTATTGATTCAGCTTGCCCTTCTATGAAGCTGGCCCCTCCGAAGGAAATGTCAGTCATATTCTCACAAATCCTTCAAGCAAGAATTAGAGCCACAAAGTAAACTCTTGAAGAGAAGGCAAGGCTGCTGAATACAGACCACCTTCCCTAAGAAGTCAATGACCAGTACTGGGCGTGGGAACAGCTACAGCCTGGTCTAGGATCACGATAAAATCTTCCTCACATTTAGCAGACGTTTGCTCGGACTCGTATCCATCGTATAGGGAAAAGCTGCTTAAATTCAGGCAGAGCTCTTCCTAAAATTCAAGGAGATTCAGATGCATTATTCTGGCTCAGACTCACTTCAGCTGCTTCTATCCCCGTGAAGGTTTGAATGCCATGTATTCAAAGACAAAAGTAAGGAGTGTTCAGAGAAAGGACCCAGCAGTGGCAAATACGTTTTTATTTCGGCGCTCGGAAGAGCAGCAAGACAGACTCCGGGCGGGTAGATATTCATTGCCGCTTCTGCGGTACTGATGTTCACTGCTGCCGATGGCATTTACATGGAAAGCCTAAAATTTGGCTTTTCTATGTGAATATAGAAGAGATTTCCCTTGAAAACATTATTGCAGTTTAAGTCAATGTTTGTCTGTGGGGCTTATTTGATGTCTGGTTGCCCTGTTGAGATCATCTTTTAGGACATGTAAAAAAAAATTTGAATAAATTACTCTCACTGCAAGGAGTCAGGTTGATTCTTGCTGGTGATTTCTCTCTCTCATGAACTGCTATAGTTTCATCATGTTTTCAGCCTGTTGCAATAGCTAATATTTTATTTAGAAAGGGGGAAAAAATCCAAGCCTGCCTTATTTAGGTTTCCAGATGCCTTCTCTCTCAAAATGAGAACAAGACTCTTAAGACTTTTTTTTTTTTTTTAAATACAAACATCATACCAGAAACCTGACACATTTTTCCAGCTTCACTGTTCCTTCTCCCAAAGAGTGACTTCATTTCCAAGCCATGGTGGGGGGTTCAGCTACAATGTAATCTATGGTACACAAGGTCTAGACGGTGCATTAAAATGCAATAATTCTACAGACTTTGATTTATGTGCCATTGCTTAAAGCAAAAGCATCATGCATCTTATTTGTCTTCTCCCCTGCAGCTATTAATTTAGCTGGAAGATTAAAGAACATGAAAATCATCTGTGCTTACCTGAAAATTTCCCCTCTTCGAGAAATGAGGTTGACATTTGTTAACTGTGGATCTTTGCCCTGCTTGGAGAACCGGGATCCGAGAGAGATGCTGGCCCCTGAGATCCAACGAGCTCTAGCGCTAAAGCTTTCAGCCTCTTAAAACACAGGGACTTGTTATGGCAAAATGGAGCTTTTCACTCTCGCTGACTTTCAGGGCAAGTTGGATACTTGAAAACTTTCTCCCTCTCTCTGTCATAGGGAAACGGACAACAAGGATCAAGTTCTCCCTTTTGCTTTGGTTTTTATCTTTTGTCAATTTGGAGCGGGGGTCCAGTTCTGTGGACCCAGCTACTCGAAGAAAGGAAATTTTCAGGCAAGTATGGATTTTTTTAAAACAAATTATCTATGAGGAAAGGTCTCTAAATCCTAACTCTGGGATTTTTGGAACAATAATGACTGGGGAAGGGAGAGTTGGATTATTTAAAGAGTAACCTTTTTGTTTTTACTGCCTCTCATTTTTCTACTGAGTTACCTGCACTCTTTTTCCAAGTGATCATACTCTAATTTGTGGATGTGCTAACCGTCTGGGCTGGTAACCATGCTGACCCCATTATCTTTCTGCAAGGTATCTACACTTTTTCAATGTAACCCTCCTTTGTACTATGGAACTTGATGATTTTGTTTCTTTCATCATTTACTGAGGGATGGCACAAAAGCAAAGAGGTTTGTGCTCCTGTGCAATTTAAGAATATTTTGATTGATTTTCACATATTTAGCTTGGGAGATATTTTCTTTAGAGTGCCCTGATCAAGAAGAGAATAAGGCTGGAGCTATCTTCTGTATCCAATGGCTGCTGATTATATGTTAACAATAAAAACCAAAGCCTGTGCGAGCACAACCTTTTCCTGCTGGAAATTGTAATGCTGGGCTTCGTAGGAAAATGTTGAGACTCACTCTGCAGGGAGGGGAAACAAAACCACTGCTCCCTCACAAGCTCGGCTCATTTCCACCCCTCGCATTGGTGACTGGAGCTCACTTCCTGTTACCAGAAGTAATTTCTTCTATGGAAATGTTGCCTGTCCCATAGCAATCTCATTCTGTCATCCATGGGACAAATTCAGTATCTAAATTCACTGCAACAAAACCCTGCATTATCACACACCACAACCACGATGGCCTATATACTCATCATAAAAACTGACCAACTAACTAGAATCAGAATAAGGCCAAAAGGAAACCGAGGTAAGCTTGATTACGTCCAACACTTTGGCCTTAGCTGCCCTGAAAAATAATGCCTTCAACAGAAACTTGTAAATCAAATCAAAATTCTTAATGTTCGGGAAGCTCTATGAAAATGTAGTCTTTTCCAGCTGAATTGGCTTGCAGTTAAAACCATAACTATGAAATTGCAAATGTTGTATAGATCAAAGGAGTGCTTGTCCAACATGAGCAGAAACCAATTACATAATTGTCTAGTTGATGTTTCCATTAGTCAATTTGAAGGTAATTTACAGATTCATACCCAGAACCCATTTATGGCCCATTTTGGGGATGTCTGGAATCAATTGTGTATGTTTTGCTTTCAGGGTCCTTTTCTGCCCCTCCTTCTTACAAATACCACTCTTTCCTGTATTCTGCAACAACATACTTACAACCATAATATAATGAATTTACTTAGCATTACTTAGGTATTACACACCACTTAGAATATGATTTTTCTACTTATCAGAAATAATCTGATCTCTAGGGAGAAAATGTTAACAAGTTAATAACACACAGGAGCAGAATTTGCCATGCCAGACTCCTGTCCCATCAAAAAAGGCACCTGTACACTTCTTTCACATTGGGTCGGGCCACTGGCTTATTAATCCCTTATTTGCCAAGAATTTGGTCCTGCACATCACACAGAACTGGTTATGGTTCAGGACCAATGCCAAGTCCTCCGTGACTTCAGTTGTCTTTGCTCTGATCCTACTAGGGCTGACTTGGTACCAAGAGCAAGAGTTGGTTGAATATGTTAAGTCTTATGAACACTTTATACTGAGGCCTATATCCTATCATAAGATACATAATTAGATATAGGTAACCCTCTATCTGTACAATGGGGGACTGTACAGCTGCAAAATCTTCCCTAATGGACTTTGGCCACCTGCTCAGGGCTTCCCAGTGTAACACAGAAAAGGTAAGGCAGCACCTTTCTCTTTCTAAAAAGTGCTTATTGAGCTGTGCAACACTTGAAAGACAGAATCATGAACACACACACACACACACACACACACACACACACACACACACACACTAGTCTTCTCATATACCACTCAAGTAGGTGTATGGGTAACTGTATGTCACAACCTTTGCTCGATACAAGATTTGTTGAGAAATAAAGAAATTGGACAACTTGCACATCTGCTGAATATAATTTAACCAATCCCACAATATTAACAGCAATTAAGATATGTCACCCTTATTTCCAGAAATCAATAAGAGATTATTCTGGAAAAAGACAAAATACCCTGCCTAATTCCAAGTCAAGAATGCTTTGCTGAAAAAAACAAAACAAAACACTATTTTTTAATTTCAGTGCAGCAGTTAATTTATGCCCTGGCTCTTCTGATTATAACTACTCTTCGTGGGGGTGTGAGTGACTTGTATTATATATCAAAGACAATTGCTTCCCACCTGAAGGGAGAATACAAATTGGAAAAGTAATAGAAGAAAGCCCCAGAGATCAAGGGACATACCTCTACTTAATTACATTTTTCAAAACTCTTCTTCAAAAGCACATCCTTGGTTTGTGTGTAACCAGTTTAAAAGGAAGAGACCAGTCCCATTGTTTTTCTGTGTAGCATGCACAAGACACCCTATGTACCTCACCAAAACGTAACACACTTTACCTTAAGGAACAGTTTAAGGGAACACTCTGCCTAACTCTTCTCTTCATAGACTTTTAGCCGTAAGCAGGGTAGTTTCTAACTCTGTTGTTAACTGCTATGTCATAAGGTCTGTTAAATATATATTACAAAGATGGATATAATGCTATAATAAATTAAAGCTATTTAGTTAGTTAGGCCAGGGGTGGGAGGGTGGCTGGTGGGGAGCTGCAAAGGTGCCTGGGATGCCAGCAGACAGTGACCTAACATGAATCAATAACAAATCTGGTACAGAAATTTGGATGCACAGGTCTAACCTAAATCAAAAGTTTGAGTGCACGTTAATCCAGGTCCATCTTAGACTGGGTTCTGCCATTTTTATACCAGTCTATGTGCACCGAACTTCTGTTTTGTTACAGATGTAGTCTGGTTTTCAGACACTTAAGCCAGTTTGTGTGTAATGTCTGTACCTGGCCTTAGCAAAGAGGAGGTTTAGATCCTGATTCTACAAAGTGTTAGAATAGATTTAAAGTGAAGCACATGCTTTATCCTATCTTCTTTTGTAAACTCTGTGGGACACAGATCATCTTTTGTTCTGCATTTTATTTTTACAGTACCTAGCACAATACAGTCCTGGTCCATGATATAGGGGCCCTAGGCACCATGGTAATACCAATAAGTAATTGGAATATTTAGCAAAGCACGTGCTTAACTTTAAATGAGGACTCTCACTGATAACATATGCTCAAGTGCTATATGGAATAGATTTAAGCAGATGCATAATTTATGCATGTCATTAAGTGCTTTGCTGAATCAAGGCCAAAAGGCAGGAGGGTCTTTCAGATCGCCCTTCAGCCTTGCATGTCTTTGGCATACACATTTTTCCAGAGGTGTGCTCGTCTCTGCAGTCCATTACTTGCATATGGTCTATAGATTTCTCACTTACTGACTCAGTTCAACTGCTAGATATTTTCTTCCCTTTAATACTTAGAATAGTGGCATTTTTCAGATTAGCAGCCAAATAAAAATTCTTAGGAGACATATTAAGTATATATATGTGCAAAGTCTCAGTTTCCAGGAAGTTTAAGGTATAAATTATAAAGCCATCACTAAATGGCAGCACAATTCAGATGGTGTGCTGTGGCACTGCACTATTTGGCAGGAAGATATACAATTTACATGTTCTTGGGTAGAATCTAAAATTCTGATTAGGATGACTACAAAGAGGAGTATGCTATCTTGGCTTTAAATTTGATTGTAGAGGTTTTAATTACATTAAAACTCTAAGTTTCCACAATAAAATAATTGCACATTTTTGATTAGGATCTCAGTTGTGTGTTTACAACATAAATGAGCCTGTAGTCCCTCAGGAAGCTTTGAAAAATAAGGTCCTTCACAATGGTGCATTCGGAGCGAGCAGAAGTTAAAAATGCATGCACAGAGAATTACATGTGAGAAGACGCTGACTTTAATGACAATGCTTCGGGCCCAATGGGTGCCAGTATCTGACCTCCATTCTAAGACGCTGTCCTGACCCTAACAAAACAAGGAAATTCATGTGAATTAAGAGTCGAAATTATACCTGAACTCTGTCTTTGATCAGCTTAATTATCCTGAAAATATCAGACATTAACAACAGGCGGAGAACCTTTATTTTTCTCTCCAGTACTTGTAAAACACTAGTTAGAGGCGCGCCATCTGAATGCCTGCTGTGATGCTGCAGTTTCCAACAATAAATAGTTCTTGACCCAAAAGATTTCCACCTGAGCAGATCTGTTCCATTACTTAGACACTATTATTAGTCTCGGAGGGCATCTGGGGACTACTTAATGGGCAGATCATTGACCCAATGGAGAGCTAGGCCAGTACAGATGCTGTTTCGTATGCAGGCCTAATTGCTAACTGAGGATGGATTAACTCATGTTTTCCTCCAGAGTGAGCCTATTTGAACATTGTGTATTTAACAGTTCACTGGAAAGTTTTTGGGTTGGTGCTTTGCTTAGAAAATACCACAGGGGGAAGAATGAATGCAAGGAATTGGGAGAAAACCCCCCCCCAAAACATAAGATGAAGAATCCTGCATATATAACACATAGGGAGGGTATCCCTTGGGAAGTGAGTGGGAATCTTCCTTCCCTAATGCAAAACCCAACTCATTCAATTTTAATTGATCCATAGGGTTTGAAGGATTAAGGAGGGTGGAGGTGACATTAGAAGATCTAGACTTTAACCAGTTTGCAAACCTGTTCAAAATCTTCTTTGTGACCTTCGTGAATAAGATCCAGCTTTAAGAAAGCTTATAAGTTTAAGACTTTGGGTCTTTACACCCATACAGGTAAAGCATGGGCCATTTTCACTGGTAATTATATATGTAGTAGCATTATTATGGCACCATTTCTCAAGGGCTACTCATCAAATATTTAGTTTCTGGATCATTAAGTGTAAGTACTGGGTAGTGACTGCTAAATGCAAACCTCAGGATGCTCAGAGAAGCAGCCAGAAATGTTGAAACCCATATCAATCTTCAATTCAGAATTTCCTAGGAGCTTTTCAAAGACCCTTGGGCGATTAGGCTGGCCCTCCTGGAGAGAGAATCTCTCTCCACAAACTATCCAAAGGACCTTTACTCGCAATGCTTCTTATTTGATCTCAGGTTCCCATCTCCATTCCAATCCCAGAGATAGGAGAAAGATTAATATTATTTTGAGGATTCTCAAGTTTTCTAACCCGAATCAAGGCATAGGGTCACTTTATCTGAACAGATACATTGGTCACCTAGCTTCAATATATAGGACAGAAGATCAGGTTATACATAAGGAGCCGGAGACACAGATCTATAATAGTCTGTCAGCAATTCACTAACAACTCTGGGTCCTCTCTGCCAGACAAGGGTATTCACCCAAAGTAGTAAAGGTTTTGTTTTTATCATAAAATCAGTTCGGAAAAGAGTTGATCCATCTCATTGCCATTTCTCTCTCAGTATCTCCAGGCTTATAGTTTAGTTGGGTAAGGTCAAAGAAACTGAATAGGGACTTTGAATTATCCTTTCTCTGGAAAAAAAATATCATAAGTGCAGAAACTGATTATTTCTGTATGGGCGAAAGGAACTAAGATCATGCAGGGGTGATCATCAGCTGCTAGCGAAAATTTCTATCAGAACTATTTTTAGGAGAGGAAATAGAGGTTTCCTTCGCTTTATGCTGTAATTACGTTCCTGGAAAATGGCGCTTCACTCAAACTTGCATAGAGGGAACCCACTGGAGTCCAAATCTGTTTTATCCAGGGAACAGGTTCAGCTTCAGTAGCAGCAGTGCCCACTTGCCCCAGGCCTCCTTCATCCTATGGCTCCGCCCGTTCCCATATTGCACGCATGGCAGGCTGGTTGAAGTGAAACAAGTGCTACCAAGCTGCTGCAGAAATATTAATACTCCTTGCTGCTCTCTGAAGAGCAGCAGGAAGAGGGTGGGAGACAAACAGAACACTAATGAGAGAATGAACTGAAGCACAAGTATCAATTTTAAGAGGATTACGTAAAGCTCTCTCCCCCAGGGAATTCAGCAGAAACTTTTCCTGGTTGGAACGATACTGTACAAAAAGCAATTAATTTTTTTCCTGGTGTTTATAAGCGATAAAAGGGGCATCGGACAGTTTCAGAGACCAATTGTCAGGTCCCCCGAGTGATGAATGCTACGTGAGTCGGGAGGAGATGAGAAACGGTTTTTCCCTGAAAACAAAATGGATTCCTGGTAGTAGTCCTCCATATCTGTAACAATATCCTGACTTAATGACAAAGTATCAAAAGCAGCTCCTTGTCCTTCCTGCCCGTCTTCCCCTCTTCTGTTCCCTTTTCCTTCCTCATGCTCCCCCCGAGTTTCTTTGCAAGCTGAATCCCGTTCCTTGAATGGAGCAAGGTGATGGCACCATATGAAGAACGCCCAAATTGCTCGGAGGACGGGAGTTTTCAAGAAGTCTCAATTCTGTTCCCAATGGAGGAGTGGGGGGAGAGGGCTACTACTGACTTACATGGCTTCAGAATCAGGGCAACACTGGGTGAAAGATCACATGCTGGATTTATTTGAAAAGCTAAAAGGTAACTTCTTGACACCCAAATCTAGACTAAGGCGATGGCGGCTCTTTAAAAAGGCAGCTTCTCAACATGTTGAACTTAAAAGGAGCATGTGGATACAGAGAATGTAATACTTTGGTCTCAAACAGCTTTCAAGTACTCTACAAAGACATACATCATTCCCTTGATTTCTGATAAGGAAACAGCTATCTAGGCCAGTTTGGTGATTTGCAACTGCAGGCTGGTCACTTAACTAATCTGCAGTTAAGTTAGGCAGAGGACCCAAGATTTCTGACGTCCTAGCACACACCGTTATCTGCGTGTACATGTGACTTGTGTGCATCAACTAAAAATGAAGAGAATCTTAAAAATAGGAGCTACTTGTACCAACTAATTGTGCTATGGTGATCAGAACGGATACTAGTTCAAATAATTTTCTCTGTCTTACCAAACCTGCCATGTGGCTTCTACAGCATGATGCATTGGTCTGAGACGTCTTTAATGACCCTAGAAGCTAAACGATTTTTGTGAAGACAAAGTCTTTTTTGTTGTTGTTTGCTTAAACTCTATCTACACTGACTGTCTCCTTGCTCACAGCCTAATTAATGTATCATTTAGATTCTCAGTTTTTAGGGTTCTTGCAGGTTATTAGAGAGATTTTTAAAAAAAGGAGAGGAACAGACAGCACAGGAGCATAACAAAGTGAAAAACTGGAGCAGTGCTTTTCAAATGTGTCACAGTTTGCTCTGGGGAAGCTGTTCAAGCACAGGCTCCCCTTTAGAAGGGTTCATTTGAATGCATCCTACAAACAGAAAACAAATTCACTCTTTGGTTGCGGGGGCAGGCAAATCTTAGACCAGGTTCCACCATTTTTAAACCAGTCTACACGCACAGAACTTCTGTAACTGGTATAAACGGGATCACTACACTTTTACTGGTATAAATGTTTGTACCTAGCCCTAGTGTTTGAAAAGGTCTTCATCTTGAAAGCTGCAAGAAATGTCCCTCGCTATTTCAAAATGCTATGGCCTTTGACACCCAAACCCTGTTCCCTTTCAACATGCCTGTTTTTGTAGCAGACCTCTATTCCCACACAGTTTTGGGGGCAATTCCTTTAAAGGCCACTTGCTTGAATTGCTGCTCCAATGCAACAGCACAGCCACAGAGTGCTTCTCACCTGGAGTAAGATTGAAGTCTGCTCCCATAGCCAGAATTCACTAGAAGTACGACAGGGGTGGCCAGTCCTCAGCATTTGTGCTGTAAGAGGCTTGGGCAGCCCTTATGCCTGGCACACAGCATATTGGGGAGGGGGTTGGGAGCAAGGCTTAATTTGTGGCAAGCTTGAACTTAAGTTGTGGCACACATGCTGAAAAGGTTGGGAACTACTACACAAGACCATCCAGTACATCTTTTGATAGCGCATTTTAATGCGCTCAGTATGAAATCTGGTTAACAATGGCAGCTGGAAAAAAAGGGGCGGAGGGGGGCTACTTAATGATCCCCACCTAGTGTTATTTTCCTTCCTTTTTTTTAATGGACTAGTGAAAGCCACTATGATGAGCCTAATCATTTAATGCAGAACAGTCTGAAATCTGTAGCTAGAATTAAAATAAGCTGAAGTCAAGAAGATCCACTATCGACATACATTTATTCAGCTATTACTGCTAGATTTTAAACCTATTTATTTAACACTGCTATGCCTCACAGTAATCAGTGCAATTAAATATTCAATGAATAAGAAAAAAACAGTGTCACTTTCAAACAATGACAGTAGTGTTTACAAGTGCAACACATTTAGTTCCTAATAAAAAATAGCAAACTCCTTACATTTGAGAAACAAAGTTCCGTCGTTTGTCTCCACGGTTTATTGCTTGCATACCTGTACTTCTTGGAGGTATCAACTGAGAATGGGTCCCATTGTACTAGGCACTGCAGAAAAGAAGGGAGAGTCCCTCTTCCCATATAAAAAAAACAGACAGGGCATGCAAGTATTATCATCTAAAATGTACATGCAAGGGAGCTGATCCACAGAGATTTACCCAAGGGTGGAATTGAAAAAAAACCAAAACAAGACATTGAGAATTAAACTTCTATTCCTTCATTTGTGCCTGGAAAAGTCTCCTGTTGAGCCCAGTTCTCCCAAGTCCCAGTCCTGGGTGTAAACACAGACAACCGTGCCTCCTCCTACTGCATTCAGACTTGTAAATACACCACTGTTTACACTTGATATGTATGGCCAGTGCTGCTTCTTACACAGCTCTCAGGTGAGCATTCATTCCTCTGCCCCTACCCAAGAGTTAGGCCTACCAGGAACACAGGCTCCTCCACAACAAGGTGACTGAAGCCTGGACGGTCCTTGATTATATTGCTATGGCAGCAGGTATTGGAGGCAATGTTATAAAGGTTTGCCAGATTTTCTTTTTCTCAGCAAGCAATATTCAGCCTGAGGAACTGCTCTTCTGACGTCCTGTGAAGCTTGTTTCTATTTGGGAGACCTGAAGCAAGCAACAGGCAAGTATGCCATGATGCTACTAACTCGAGTCAACTCCTGAGCTAAACTTGCTGTCTGGGAACTGGACGCTGGTGTCTTTTCTGCAATTCCTGAGCAAGGGTATAATCTGCATGCATTTTTTGCAACCACGTTGAAGGGATATTAAATAAGCAAGGGATATATTCAGATGCTGTATCACAGCTTTTTTCTTTATAACAAAGCTACCTACCTGACTCCAGACTTCTGATACTGCCTGGCACAGAACAACTACCATTTATACATTAAGCCTAGGCACAACAGAGCCCCAAACCAGCTGGCATGTAGGTACGGCCACAATATATATGCTAACAAATTATTTCTGCTCCAGATACAGTATTTCAATTTATTCTATTCCAACAGAAATCCTTTATTGAGAAAAGCAGCCATGAACATCTGGTTACCTTAACAAGCATCAGAGAAAATCTTTATTAAATAAAAACTGAAGTTAATTAACTAACTGATAAAATCCTTTGTTCCAATTGCTTTAAATCCATAAGAATTTTTTTCTGGTTCACAGACCAACTTTATTCAGTTCTGGTTAGTATATCAAAGCGATGTATTCTGCTTGCAAATTCAAGGCAAAGCACATTTATCTATTATAGAAAGAGAATGGATTTACATTTAAATGGTATTCTTCATGCATCTAATAACTCAGTTCAATAATCAAAGTAGTACCATCTGAGCAAGTGCATCTCTGTGTTTGGCATTAATATAGACCCCTAGATTCACACTGCACGTATTTTTTTCATGATGGAGGTGGGGAACCAAAGTAAAATGTTTCTATTTTCCAACTTCAGTCAGCCAGGAACAAGGTTAACTAGAAATTAAAGGCTGTTTGTAAGGTTTACATTTCAGTTAAAAATTCAGAATCAGTAATACATGCATCTCTGAGACAAGTCACCACAATAAGAGGATTTTCATTCCAGTTTTTTTTTTTAGAAAGATAATGCTTCAGGAGTGCCAAAAAAAAAAAAAGTTTGGCAACAAATAAATTGACATTCCAAGAGCCACAGGACATCCTACTTCTCCACTGTCTTGGGGAAAATTGACAACAACTTAAGCAAAATGGACAAAAGCAAAACAATCTGTAAAATAAAATACATTGCAGCTGAAAAAAGATGAGATAGACTCATTTACATAAAACTATTTTTCTTTGGGCAAGCCTGATCCATATACATTCAGATTTATGTGCAGGCACACTTTAAAAAAAAAATCAAAGTAGTTCTGGCACATTGCTAGAGTCAGGGACCTACTCCTGTCACTTTTTTTTTTTGTCATGAAGAACCAACAATTCCAATGACCTTCAGACAGAAACTGGGAATACAACACAATTTCTGAAAGCATCAAACTGCCTATTAAAATAACTATGCAAAGAGTTTCTATGGCAACTTGACTCCATTATTTTCAAAGCTCACTGGAAAAGCAGAGTTGAAGTTGTACAATACTGAATGTGGGAGAAAAGGTGCATTTTATCAGACAAGAACAAAGCAAGTGTTTAATGTGTAATGTATTCTCTAAGATGATAACCTCTGAAGACAGTCTCTCTCTTAGCTATCTATGGTAGGTAGAGGACACCCAGCTCCTCCCTGGTATCTTAGCAAGTACTATGCAAGATCTACTTGCTGGTAGTCGCATCTCTTCCCAGATAGGACAAGGAACTAATAATGCAGCCGAAATGTCCTACGCTTCAAAAAGCTCCTTGTTATACCGTGGAATTAACTGCGGGGAAAAGCCAGAGCATCTTGTGATTCCAGGTCATCTACCTAATAAAGAGGCATCTGTCCATTAAACAAACTCTTGTACTGCATCATTACCTGACAATGCCATAAGAAAGAAAAAGAAAACCAGAAGAGATTGGAAAATGGGTTTATTACTGCATTTTTTAGTTCAGAAAAAATATCAGTGGAAACAGCGAGCATACAGAGAAGGCACAAATGAAGCAAGCAATTTAAAAATTATTTCAGAACAGTGCTTTTCTGAGCTAAACTTGCTGTCCAACCAGATGAAAAACACATAGCCTCTTTAAATAGGATACTTCAGATACCATCATCTTTCTGCTACCTTTCTTGAAAAGGAAGGCTCAATGTAGGCTACTCTCAGTCAGTGTTTCTGCCATTTACAAATATGGATAAGAAACCAGGTATAAAAAGGTCTCATTTACATCAGCCACTGCCATTCACTACTTCTCCCTTCCTGCTTTTCTGCCCAAGACGTTTGCCCCGTGGACATGTCATATGAAATTTAGGGTTGTAACAAGCCAATCCCTGCATTAACTAACATCAGCTGAAATTGTGGATGTAAATGCTGCTAGACCTTTTGAAAGTTCAAATCAAAATGAATCTGCATTCAGTCCTTACCCCAAGGCAAAGAATTCAATTTTTTACTAGTTTTTAGGATTTGCAAATATTCGCCCAAATCCCCCAGTGAAAACAGGGAAAGCGTATGAAGCAAGTTAGTGTATTCTGACTAACTCAAAGCCTAAGGATATTCTTTCATTCACCGCAGAGGGCATATCGATCGTCCCTTTTTATTACTCTATTGCAATGCAATGCTAGCCACAAGACTTGCTGTGGGGAAACCAGCCTTCCGCTACCACAGCATCAAAACCAGGAGTAAATATGATGGTGCCAGTACTGTTGGAAGAGCCACTGTAGGAGGTCAACAAAATGACAACATAACAGGACTAGATTTGTTTAGCGTATTATCAGCTTCCCTTTTTGCCTGTGATTACACTACATTTTAACTGAATGCCTCTTCTAGGAACTGAAACAGTTTCATTACATCTTAAATATCTGACAAGACAGCTGACTATAGACTAGTGAAAAGCAATTATTTTGGACATTGATTACTTCCAATGTAGGCACTGAATATTGTAACTGCAGATAGCTGAGAATGACTGCAGCTTTGTGAGACAGACTGTAGTGTCTGGTAGAGTTAATTAATGTTGCAGGGTGAGTGGGAAGAAAGAAACTAAGCAAACATCCGGCTTAACATTCAAATTAATTGAGATGAAATAACTTCATATGTTTAATTTAAACTCTATTAATTTATTAAAGAAAAGCAAGTCTCGGGACAGATAGCTGGTGCATCTGGTTTAACAGCTAGAGGATCCAGTTGCCATAGCGACCTATTTGTTGAAACACTAGGCAAAAATAAAAAAAACAGTATTTTTTTTTTTTTACCCACCCGTGCAGTGATGATTGGGCCAAAGGGATTCAAAACACTGAAATGAAAGCTATGCAAGTTTAAGGAGAGAGAGAGAGAGAGAGAGAGGGCATTTTGGTTTACCTCGCTCTTTAGAAAGTGCCTCGTAGTGAATTCTGATATATCAATACCAATGTTAAACTGCAGTTGATTATATTGATTCAGAAATTATCAAGACATGCCAACATTTCATTGGGTCAGCATTCACATACACGGCACTCCACGTTTTGCAGAGACATATATAGCTTAGACTTATTACTATTTACATCCGTGCTCTTATCTTCTTGCCCCTCCTCTGCTAGATTTTGTACCAGAGAAACACTCAATGCAAGTAACTGAGCCTGGCCATGTATTAGTGCTCTAGGCCCTCAATGTTTAGTGCAGTCTTTAAGAAGAGGTTACTTTTAGACACCTGGTTTCAGCATTATAGAGAGACACAGAACTGAAAGAAAAGCCAGCAAAATACAAATCATTAACTTAATTAATTAGAAAGTATAGTGGATTCTGCCTGGAGATGTTGTTAATGGCAACTTCAGCAGAGCATTGCTTGAGTTTGTATATGGTGCTGCTCCAAAAAGAGTTTCCATATTTATTTGTGTCACCTCTGCTCAGTGCAGGCATCACACCTGTTTGCCTAGATAGACAGTCAGCAGGCCTTTCCCACTGTAATTCCTTAATATCTTGCATCATTACTAGGTTTTATCTTCACAGCCCTGGGGAGGCAAGCAATTTTACAGATGGGGAATCAAGTAGATTAGGAGTTCCCCAGCATCACATACAAAATCTATGGCTGGCACAAGACCTGAATCCACATCTTATCAAGCCAGTTTAGCTTGTCACTGACTACTCAACTGTTCTGTCTGCACAGGATGATTCCTGGTCCAACAGATCAGCTGCACTGAACGTGACTTTATACAGCTTTCATCCCAGAATTGGGGAGGAGGGGGCCTTGGGAACAACAATAAAAGTGAGTTCAGAGTAGTCTCTCTAAATCTGGGCATTGGGAGAATCAGAAGAAATGACTGTCTAATGTAGGCTTTTGTTCCTCTGAAATGCATCTACTTCTGGGGTGAAGACAGGCATCTGTGCAGAAAACCATCATGCAGTGGTAGGGGAAATGGAAATTTTAATCAACGTCATTGGAAGTGCCTTTTGGCCTTTAAATACCCCTGGTTCATTTCACAGGTTGATTACCAAGATCCCAGCTGAACAACATCAGCTCCATTGATTGAAATGGGTTGAACAAGCTCTGCCAGGGCTTGACCCTATGGTTTGAAGAGCGTGTATATGAAACCTGTTGGTTTTGGTCATATTTCTCTAGTAATTTTATTCACCCCTGCCCTGACAGCCAAAAAGAAATAAGTAAGGTGGGATGGAGATGCTATCCTTGCTCCTAACTTGGAAAAATCAAAATAACGCAGGTTTATTGTGAATTCACCTCTGCAGCTACACTGTGATCTCTATTTCCTGGCACCAGAGTCAAGGCCCTCACCATCCTCACTGTGAAACAAATACAGCTACAGGGCTAGTGTCTAAGCTTGTTCCCTTCCTCAGGCTCTCTCTTTATTGTTAAATAAAGTAAAACCCAAGCTTTCTCTTGAACTTGGCATGTTATTAGATTTTCTCCTTGCAGGGATCCCTCTGCATTTATTTCTCTCTGTTTCAGAGATGGACCAAGGCTAAGTACAGACAGTACACACAAACTGGTAGAAGTGATAGGAAACAGGTCTAAACCTGTTAACAGAAGTTCAGTGCACATACACCCATTTAACAATGGACTTGGATAGACGCAGTATCAGATTTAAGGGGTGTACTTGGTAGCCGTGTTGGTCTGAGACAAAAAGACATACAAAAAGCTAGAACGCTTGGTTCCAAAACGATACCTTTTATTAGACCAACTGGAAAATGGCAAGAAAAGTGTCATTTTCTCCAAGCTTTTGGGACCAAAGTCCCTTTGTCGGGCTCTGGGAAAAGTGTCCTTTTCTGCAAAGACACTCCCATGGATCCAGAGGGGCAACCTTCCATCTTCAGCTCCCTCTGTGCAAAAATGAAGTTTATTTCCTACCTATGGGGACTTTTTACCATCTTGTACCATCTACACTTTTCCCAGAGCCTGACATCTGGGGGAAGCCTGCTTCCTTTCTGCCCGGCCCAGCACAGCTTCTCTCCCCAGCCCCTGCCAGCTGTCAGTGAATGTGTCAGTGGAGGGGGGTAACAGATGCCCCCAATGCATGGCCCTCCTCCAAGCTGTTTATGGCTGGGACTGGGTCCCTGTGGCAGGGGGCTCCATTGTCCCCATCTCCTCTCCCCCTGCTGCTGGAGGAGAGCTGGGGATAGAGTCTGTGCTGGCTTCCCCCCCTCCCGGAGGCTGAGACCAGGGGGTTGGGGATGCGTGCCGACAGCCAAACAGGAGTGACCGGCCCCTCAGCTGCCATCTCTGGCACACAGGGTGGCATGCGAGAGCACCCCCAGCCTCCCGGTCTCGGCCAGTGCAGGCATCTTAGAGGCACCCGCAAAGGTTTGATCGAGTCTGCCTCAAGCTTTTTGAAAGTCTGTACCTAGCTTAAAACTCTTTTATATATTCCTGGTTTGGTGCTAATACAAGGTGTCCAGCAAGTCTAATGAGGCAACAGGAATATTTCCTTGGGACTCTCTCCAGAGAGATGGAAGTGTGCAAGAGAAACCATTTTCCAATTCCCATAGAAAAAAAAAAAATCAGAATCAGGATAAAATCTTGAAAAATCTGAGTCAGTTAATTTTGATAACCTCAAAACATTGCAGCTTGCCATCTTCCAGGGAAGAGAAAGAGATTGACTCTGATCTTCTTTCCAATAATGGCCAAATCCACTTAAATTTAGAGGATTGTAATAATTAGTAATTCTTAAAACAAACATTTTGAAGACCAGCCATTTTTTATTTTAAAATGCCGAAATCAAAATTTGTTTTTTCCCCCTGAGAAATCTGTAAAAAAAAAAATAAGTAAATAAATAAATCAACCCTTTCCAGTGCAGGTTTGATTTCAGTAATCAGTATTTTTGGCTGAAAATAATATTTAATTGAAACGTGTCCTAAGCACAACTTCCAGCAGGAAGACTCAGAAGAAATAGCTCCAGTTCTGCTCACGCCCCAATTACTTTGAGGTGCGGGAGAAAAGGTGGTGCCTCCCAGAACAGCCAAGGGTCCAGTGGGAAAGACACTCCAAGGGGCTGTAGGATGAAGCATGTCTTAAGGAAGAAGGAAAGGTACTTGAACCTGGCCTATTTGCATCCACGCTCCTCAGGGGAAATGGCTCTGATTTGCTTCTACTGTAGCGGTCACATTTTGCATCTACTAGACAAGTGACATGCAACTTCTGTCTGGTCCAAGAAACTAGGATATAGAAATCATCCACAGCCATCACCCTCACCTTGCTCATCTGACAGCAGCAAGTACATTGCATGTACTCTTGCTCTTCTGAATGCCATTTATTTTCATATAAAGATAATTTGTGAAACAGACTGTATTTGTTATGTACTATGTGCATACACAACATACATTTTTCATTCCTCTTTATTCTTAATTCGAAAAGGTTCAACCATTCATCTTCTTGACTTTTATTTCTCAAATTCAATTAGGCTCTAAATAGATGTGGGGTTTTTAAACTATAAATGATCAAGCTGGAAAGTGCTTTACAATTTCTGACAGACTATTACCTGACACACATTTTAAATTTGATTTGCTATGGCTCCTTTAATTCACGATAAGTAACATGGAGAACTTCCCTAATAAATCCAGATGGTGGCAACATACTTCGGATCCCTTCTTGGATTTTCAACTCTCACCTTACCTTTGCTTATTAAAGAGGGAAGATGGACAAATATGTAAGAACAGAAGTTTTCATGACAAAAAAAAATACAGAATACATACATTTTATAATGGACAGAGGAAGGATGGGCTTGAGTCTAAGGAACTGAATCTGGAATTGTGCAGTTTGGATCCAATTTCCAGCTTTGCCAAAGAGAGGGGTTTTTTTAGACAACCTTTGTCAAGCCATTATTATATGCCCCAAATGTGTCTGTAAAACAAGGCTAATGCTTCTCTAGCTAAAGCACAATTTAACTGACTTATGTCTGTAATGTGCTTTTTCTTAGAAAGTATTGTACAAGAGGTGTGGGTGAGGGATGAAAACCTTTTATTTGTGCATGCATTACATTGTGGATGCCATTTAAACTAAATGCTCACACTGTCCTCTTTGCTTAGCATGTGTTATACTCAGACCTGGACACAGGCATGGGTGAACCGGGCAGCCGCCCGGGGCCTGGGCAGAAAGAGGGGTCCAGAAATTAAAACAAAATTACAGTAGTAAAAAAAGTTGTAATATTGCACATATACGGGATTGGACTGGCAATGTTATCAATTCAGAATGAACTATTTAAAGACATCAATGCCACAGATGTGATAAAGACTTTTGCAACCAATAAATCGTTATCTCTGGGAAAGGGGGGCCCAATACTAAAAGTTTACCCGGGGCTGCCAGGAGTCTAGGTATGGCACTGGTCACACTTGCCATAATAAGCAAAGATGTGGGGCGCTGAGGTTGCTTCTAAAAATAGCCAACATAAGGATGCTTAGGTTTAGGGTAAAATATCTTCTGAACACTTCACTTAAGAGTAGTGGGGCAGTCTTCACAAAGAATGCTTTTAGCCATGCTAAACGATGAAATTCATAGCAGTTCTGCCATCCCAGTAGTCCATTATGTTGAAACAGGGATGTGATTGTAAACAGGTGTATTTGTGAACCCTAACAAATCTGCACATGGACATAATTGAACCTGAGGACTCCAGCAAGGCAAATATGCAGTTGGTATGCTTGATAAAAAAAACCAAAAAAAAAAACAAACTCCTTGTTAAAAGAACAAAAACCCTTTTTCCAGACTGTTACAAAAGTAAGGACCGGCTTTTGCACGTACGCACAAATAGAAACAGAACTTACTCACCTGGCAAAGACTGAACTTGAACAGTTTAGATAAGATGCTGAAGATAGCTGCACTATTTTACATTTTTGCCCATAACTATTAATAAGCAGGAATTAAAGTATTTGCTAGACTGAAAATAATTGCTTTGCAGGGGAAAAGAAAAAGCACCTTGTTAGACAGCATTTCAATCATACCAAAAAGGACATTCCAGAGCTCTTCTGAAGAGATTATATCAGGGAAACTGGAGAATTTAGCATGGGAAATACAACCAGAAAAACAGCCATTCCAGTATTTCCATTTTCACTACCACAATTAAACACTGTGCCTGGAAAAGAATTCCTTGTTTTATTTCATGTTTTGACTGCAAGTCACCAAATAAAAGTTTGCAATAGGAATTTCCGGTTTTCAAGCAAGCAAGAAGACTCACGTTACTGTGATATGCAAAATGCGAAGACCCCAATCTCACACTTCACGTATGTGCTTAACTTCACACATCTGGGTAGTCCCATTGACATCATTGGGCCTACAAGTATCCATCATTATCATCTCATTCTTCTTGCCCCATCAGATACATAAGTAGCCTGGCTTCAGTTGATCGAGCGATCTTTCTTTCTCTTTTTCTCATGCTCATTTCAGCTACTACTGTATCATCTCTCGCTCTGGAGGAAAATGTGGCCTATTATCAGGCAATCTTAAAAGATGTCCCAAATATGTTCGTCTTCTGTATTGTTCTGGATAGTTCCATCTCTCCTGTTACCTGTTCACTATGTATTCTATCCATTCATTTTATATATTAAATATTCCATACAGACATTTGCACTGAAAGAAATTCATTTAGCTTTGGATGGACCTCAGAATTTTGTTCCATGTAGGATACCTAAGATGTGGCTTCAAATTATCTGAATTTTGGTATTCTTGCTAAACATGCTGGACTTCCATGCTACATTGACTTTAAACATTCTGAAAAAATACATTAAAACAAGCAAATCACAAGGTTTGAAAATGATGTTGCCTAAGACTACATGCACAAGTAAAACTAAGAATTGCATTTACAGAATCAAAACAGAGAGCCGGGGCATATCTCAAAAATTACAAGAAATCAAACGAAATCCTTAAGCAGTGGTGGAAGCCCTTCAAACGCACTGATGTTTTTCCATTCTGCAACTTAAGAATGTTTCAACAAGTTTTCATAGCAAATTTTCACATACTCAGAGCCTCCAACTAAGTAGGATTTTTTTTTCAGTGTAATACGCACATTAGCTTCCAGCAGGGGACGGGTAATTATCATAATAAGATTCCTTAAAGCTTGGCTTTTATGTTGTCAATTGCATTAAAAAGTAAATCCTGTTCCAAGTCAAGAAAATAACTCTAAATTGTATTAAATATACAGCAAATTCCACAATAAGAGAGAAATGGACTGTACAGGAGACAAACCTTTCATGATACAAGAAAAATATTGCACAATTATAATAAATGACTCATTTTTATCTCTCGGTAAATTGCTGGAATATTAGTGTCATCATGACAGCATTTCTTTCACCCAAAAAGCACTTTACCACTTCAGCTAAGGTAGAAATCAGATTAGATCTGCATATTTTTGTCAATGTATCTCATTAACTCACACACTCTCTCTTTACTATACGCAAACTTTCACTTTTAAACCTTTCAAATACCATTTTTCCTGTTATCATGTTTTTGTTGGACAATCACCCAGCATATTCCAACTCAGAACACAAATTTGTCTAGTCCTGGCACTTTTATATACCAGGTAAAAACTAAGTTATAAACAAATACATTGGGTCTCTTTCCTTTTTAAATGGCTTTACCTATGCCGAGTGATTATTACATATCGTTCTGACAATACTTCCCTATTGTACTAACAACACTTCCCTACTGTACTAACTTTTTATCTGGCTGCATTCTGGGAAAGATAAAACCCAAACGCCTTGTCTTGCGTTCACTTGCAACAATTAATAAATAACCCTTGTCTGAAATGGAGCAATTTTGCAACACTGAGAAGGGCTTAGCATCCATTAAACTGCCTGAAGATGCATCTGTTGCACTGTACCTGCACGCTGTACAAGTTAAGTTGGGGTGGTGTCACACATTCAAGACGTGTAGATGAACGAGCAGGTTTTAGGGGTGGTATTTGAAGCTGTGCTGAATGAAGAATGTTTTTGGCCCTGTTTGTAATTGAATTGCACTCCCTTGCACTGACTAGCAGCAGCAGCAGCTCTTTTCTAATATAGACAAAGCCACAGAAATGTAGAGGATTGCCCTGGTGTCCGTGGCCAAAGAGATTGTCCTTCAAAACTAGTCTGCAGCGCTTCTCTATTAAGATTATTTTGTCATTGTGATATTTTTGTACCCTTTTGTCGCTGGTCTCCGATCACTATATTTCAATGGTGTTGTATTTTATGGGCTACAAAGTGCTTTTCATTTCAAGGCACGACCGTGAAGTAGACCACTGTGTTCTAGTACAATAGAGTACAATAGATCTGGACAAAATGTGAGTTCTTCCATTAAGAAGGAAGCTGGGATGATGTTCAGCAAATAACAGAGTAAAAGAGATCGTACATTTGCTACTTATCTCTCCCCTAGCTTTCTCTTTCTTACCGCATCAGGTCTAAGCGTGACTGCCCCTGTCCCATCTCTCTCTCTCCTCCTCCTCCACTCCATTAAGTCACCTTCTGTCACTCTTGCCAGTGATGCCAGACATGCCTGCTGCTTCTCCACTTCATCCATAGGCACCTTTACACTGTTTGCAATGAGGAGGATGCTCCATTGAACTGATCCAATCCCCTATTCTCCAATCCCAGCTCTTCCCCTAACCCAGAGGAAATCTAAAGACTGCAAAGGGAAAAGCTGAGGGACAGCTGGATAGGTACACGAACTAGTATATGTCCATGACAGTACATGATTGACTGTGTCCTACGACTTGCTATTCTGGCCTGCCTTAGTAAAGCACTTTAAGATCAATTGATGAAATTCTGTTTTAAAGGCAGGTATTATCATCACACTACCCTTTGTTTACTGCCTGCTCTTCTTTACTTTCAGTTCTTTGGAGCAGGTATTGGGCATCTGAGCTGGCCTTGTGTGTAGGCAACAAGGATGACTGCCCAGGGCATCATGACCAGCGGGGGACGCCCCCCCCCCCCCACACACACACAAGCAGCCATTTCTCAAATGTATTCATAGGGAAATGGTTTGGTTTGTTGTGTTTTCCATATTTTTAATGCATTCAATGTGTTGATATTTCAAAATGAAAGAACTTTGTTTTATGAGTAAAAATCACTTCCAAGGAGATTTGATTTGTAGTGAAAAAATATTTAAGATGTAAAGGTTGAAATAAAAATGAATTTGCTTCAAAATTACCAAACAAACTGTTTGAACTGACCCAATCCAAATTTATTTTCTAAAACCGATTGTTTTCCAACATTTAAGACAACACTCACTTCCAATTCAGGACAGGAAAAAAATCGGAAATTCTTGGGGGATAGAAAACACTTGGTGTGCATCTACACATGCCGATTTAAGGCGCCTTAGTCCAATTTAAGGCACATTAAAGGCATGTCTACACGTGTGCACCCTTAATGCACCTTAAAAATGGCAATTTTAGGCTATTAGTGCCTAAATTTAATACTTGCAAAAGCAGGTATCAAATTAAGGCATGAATAGTCAAAGCATCTTAACACATGTGTATGTTGCCTAACAAGTTGGTTTGCACACCGTGTTAATGCACCTTAGTGTGCGCATGTGTAGATGTGCCCTTGTAGCCCAGCTCTAGTGCTGCTACAGTCAATTAATAACATTCCAAGACTTCCTAATTAATGCTTCTTTTTTAACAACTAGTAACTGGACACAAACTGTTGCCACTTAGGAACAGAGAGAGGTGATCTAATTCAGAAGAAATGTAAACACCTACAAAAACCTTGACTTATTCATTAAAATACAAATCAAACTGAAACTTTAAGTCTAGGAAACATTAGGTAAAGAGTCTCATTAATTGCTGCTTCTCATTTCTTGCCAAAACTGGAATTGCAAGTCCCAGATCACTGGAAAGAAACACTATTCTCAAGTTGACAGACTGTTTAAGTATTTGCTTAACTTGAAACCCATGTGATGTTGTAGCCATGATGATCCAGGAAATGTATGAGAAACAAGGCTTTTTTTGTGTTTTGTTTTGATCATTAAAAACCAATGCCTCCCAAAACGCATGCAATTTCACCGATTTCCCATGGCTTTCCTGAATTCGGAATGAGCAGGAAAGTGTTTGAAATTCACAAGGAAGCATGTGCTCATGAGATTTATAGTCCAATTTTGCAGAAGACTGAGAGCAGTTATTTGAATAAGCATCCAAAGTCTATAAACACATGGTGTGTTTCATCCATAGATCTCAAAACCATTTGCAAAGACAGGGAAGCCTTATCACCCACACATTTCAGGTGTAGACCCTGACACACACAAAGATTAAATAACTTGTCTGAGGTCACACATTATCTTATCGGCAAGGCTGGCCTGAAGTAGAAACCAGGTTTCCAAGCTCCCAATGTGGAGTCTGAAACATTCAGATTTGGAGTTTTGATCCCATCCTGCTATGTTCTCTGTTGACAGCAATCCCTGCAGCCTCTTTGGAGGACCAGCGCTCCTTTAACCCTTTAAAAAAAAAATCAGTATAGGAGTATTTTATTTGTGTGCATTTAAAGGGGAGAGGGGAAGAGGGAGAGTTAGGATTGAGACATCTCTTTAAATTTTGCATTGGCCAAGCACAGAAACCCTGGCAATAAGGAGAAAAGCTTCAAGTCACCTGCAAATTACAACAAACTTGTTTTCTCCCCCAAGGAATTCAATGAGCTGGTTTCAAATTAATGATAACATTATTATTTATGTAACAGATAACTGAAGTCCTGAATGAACTTGATACCATTAAGGAGAAAGCTTTCAATAGGAAAAAAAAACCAACTATCTATAAGCCTTTCCTGTCTCCTCCACACAGAGAGGCTTTTATTCTTCATCAGGCATGCATGTCTTGTTCCATGTCTCCTTTTTCTTGAAGGAGCACATTTATTTTGACACACACTGAGTAGGTTTCTTGTACTGAAATAATCCAGAAGGGAATGGTATGAAGATAGCAGCATGAGATTTCTTGTCTTTAGGAAATTCTTACTCCTTTTGTTCTGTGGACTGAATTTAACCATTATGTCTCAGACCATATAAACCTTACTATAAATTACCGTTTTCATCTAAAGCCGTTTGTTATCTATTAAAGGAATTTATTGTCTCAAACATCTGCTATCAGATACATTTGCTAAAAGGGAGGTTGCAGAGTATACATAGTTGCTTTGGTCTTGTAAAATGGTAGGAATTACCAGATGTTATCAGACCAGTGGTTCATTTAATTAGGTTTCCTGTCCACAACCAGAACCAAGTGCTTCAGAGGAAGGTTCAGAAACGCTGCAGTTATAGGATGAGTTGCCCTTTCCAGCATAGAGTTAGTTCGCGTTCTGCTCTGAAGCACGATTTATATTCCTACTAAAACACTGGGTTTTTGATTCCACTGATTTTTTAACTGTTAACCCTTTTTAGAAATTGCTTCCATGTTTTGGGAGGTTTAGTTAGCCATGTTAATCTGAAGTCAAGTAGAAGACAGGGTGGATTTGCACCTTATCAACCAACCAAAGTAGACATATACAGCACAAGCTTTCATGAGCTGAAGCTCATTTTCATCAGATGCTGTGATAGTAGCATGCACATCCTTTCTGAAAATCAGCCCTGCCTTTTCCATGTTTTGGGTCAGCTCTAAATGGGCCGTTCCCTCCTTAAACTGAAATGCATTTTAAAACCATCACCATTCTGGTACTCAACCTAAAAACAAGAAAAGGTCCACTAATACCATCAACATGTTGAAACAGCCTGCGTGGAAGCTAAGACGACACGATGGGATCACACCAATAGTATCATAGCGCTTAGGGTTGGAAGGGACCTAAAGAGATCACCAGGTCCGACCCCCTGCCCCGGGCAGGAAGATATACCAATATCCGCTTGCAATTCTGGGACAGCTGCTGAAATTTGGCAGATCTCTATTGACTTTTGTCAGCATTACTGTGTAGCTGCCGGTGGGCATGGAGTGAACATCTTTTGCAAAGAGACTTCCACACTCCCTACACTAGTACTTCTATTCACAAAGAATGCAAAATAATAATGGCACAATGAGGGTAGGACCAAATGCTTTTTCCTTTGAATTCCCACTGGGGGTAAGGACCTCCGCAGACAAATGTTTCAATAACATTACTAAACCGAGCAAGCCTTTTACTCAAAAAAAGAATTGAGCATTGTTTGTGAAGAGGCTCTGTTCGCAGGAAGCATAAGGCTCTGCTGTTAGAAACCAGAGGAGAATTCCCTCTTAAGTCACTTTCTTGCACATTTGCTCCTCTCTCAAGTAACAGTAGCACTGCAGCAATTAGCCAGAGAACAAAGTAAATTTACTTACAGCAAACATTCAAGTTTTACCCCTGAACAAAACCACAGCCCTATGTAGTCCTTCTGAGCCAAACCCCAGAGGGCCAGACATCAGACCCCAACCAAACCGAGCAGAACAAACACCACGTTTAGACTCAACACGCTAGCGAGCAAAGGTCCTCCTAACAGTCCCAAGGTTAAGACAACCTATTCTAGCTGTACCACAATAGCACACGCTGTTTTTAACCACCCCAGCCCTGAAGAAAGGAAGATATGTGCAGGCAGTCAGGCTTTGCACAGAAACAAGGATGGTGTTATTGCAAAATACATTTCCAGCTGGACTCATTGATGCCATCTAACAATATTTCACCCAGGCTATACATTTTTTTAAAATTAGTGTCATTGGACTACTATTATTTTCTCTGAAATGGATCAATACGACACATACAAAGCCTAAGTTAAAGAAAGACTATTGAGAGTGGAAAAAAACCCAACAGGATTAGTTTTTTCAGCCTTAATTCATCCTCCCCCCATACACAAGTATTATAAAAATCTTTATTTTACGTCACCAAGTACTATTTGCTGCACAGGACTCGTACCTCATCTAGTGCACAGAATGGACGGTACTCACTGCCTGAGCATCTCTTCAATATTTGATTTTCGCTTAATTGTTCTGTGCATAGCCTTAGGATTTTTCTTTTTCTTTTTTTTTTCCTGCTTCACAGTATTCAAACCCTGTTCCAAAGACAGAATGATTTTCTCCACATGGGTTCTTCTATGGTATTCATTATTACAGCTTCCAAGCACTTCACAAATAATCAATTATTATTATTTTTTTTTTTTACAGGACTCTGAGGTGGCATTATCATCCCTATTTTGCATATAGAGAACTGAGGCCTCTGGAAATAACGGTCAAGACTGAGTATCCAATCTGAAGACCAGATTTCTCAGAATAATTAGAATCACTTTATAATTTTATGCATTTCCAAGACAGATCCCAGTAACTTCAGCTGTGATCATGAGGGCTCAGCAGCCCTTCTACAAACCAGACTTCAGAGTCTCAAGCTGGACACCAGAATCAGGGGAGACATGCAATGGTAGGTCTGGTTTTAAGCAGCTTGCCAACCTCACATAGGAACTCTGTAACAGGTAAAATCCACTTCTCCACTGCAGCTGTCAGCTATAAGATTAGATATAAATCTAAAAAAATTAAGTAAATAAATAAAATAAATAAATAATGATATCCCCTCTCCTCCCCCAGCCTCTCTACCTCATCTACAACCCAGAGCACACTGCATGTAGCTTCATGATTCTGGACCATAGCAAAGGTCTTGGTGAAAGACACTTAGCCCCATTTCAAGGTACTCTGAAGTAACACCCAGGGCATTTCTAAGCTGGTGGTTCATTGTCTGGCTTTCCACAAGGGAGTTAAATGTGCCTCTGCACTGACTGAAAGGGAAATTCAGAGGATGCCAAAGGTGCTCTTGGAGAATGCAGTTCAGGATGCCGTTATATACACTGCAGATGCCAAACAGAAGACTGTCACAGATGTGGATGTGACAATGCTCTAAAATGCCATAGCTGTACGCTGCATGGATTTGGTGACTAAGCCTTCTTTCTAAAAATAAATGTTTTCCAACTTCTGTAATGAGAGGCAGGAATTCTATGCAATACGGCCTCCTTTTCTACACAACCAGCCCCAGCAGAGACCCTGAAAGGGTCCTGGGGGGAAAATAGCATGTGATTACACAATTTTGCAGACACTTAATGCTGGATTTTCCTAACTCAAGTGCTTGGCTTTGCAAGCTTAATAAATGTTCTTTCAATATAGTTTGAGTATTTTTGTGAAACTAGGACACTGACCCTCCTTCACAAAATTCTGCCATCTCACATCACATTGATATGCACAGTGGTCTCCAGAGCAGGGCTGGGATATTCCCATCTGCCCACACAGACCTCTACAACTTGTGCTTACAGAGTACATTGATAGTCGTTACGAAGCCTTCAGCCTCTACGGGGACCATCCCCTGACAGGAAAGTAGAAAAGACTGAAATGTTCAGCAACTATTTCTGGTTTGTATTGGAAAAGAGGGAGGGTGATGTACTTATATCATGAAGATGCTGAAAAAACTTTCCAGTCCATTAGTAAGGAGAAGGGTAGATAGCATCTAGGAAAGAGGAACATTTTTTTTAAAGAGCCAACCCAAATAGCTTGTGTACCCAAGAGGATTAAAAAGAATCGAGTGAAGAGCTCTCTCATATGCTGGCGTTAACTTTTAATAAGTCTTGGGACCCTGGAGAAAGTCCAGGTGCCGGCAAGAGTGGAAATGTTGTGCAACGTTTGAAAAATGCCAATGGAATGACTCAACTCGGAAGCTGGTTAGCCTGGCATTAATCCTGGGCAAAATAATGGAAAAGCTGATATCTGTTCAATCAATAAAGAATTAAAGGATATGAACACAGTTAATTCCAGTCAACATGGCTTTCTGGAAGACGGGTCTTTTCAAACAAATCTGATCTCATTCTTTGATGTGATTACAAGTTTATTTGAAAAAGGTAACTGTGTAAATGCAGGCTTTTGTAAGGTATTTGGCTTAGTACCACAAAATGTTCTGATTAAAAAAACAAAATCTCTGTACAAGATCAGTAGTGCACACATTAAATGGATTAAGAACTGGATAACTGACAGGTCTCCTTGGGTAGCTGTCAATGCAGAATGATCATTGAATGGGGGAATTTTTAGGAGTTTTGCTAGGATCGCAATAGGGCCTAATGTTAATCAATGATAGGAAACATTTTTTTTTTCCCCCAAAGATCTGAAAACAAATATAAAAATCACTGCTAGTAAAATCAACATATGATACAAAGTTTGGGGAAGTAGTAAATAACATCAGAGGAAAGCAAACTGGCTCACTTGCCACAATTATTACTGTTTGAAGGGGTCCAATTTAATTCAGCTATATGCCTAGTTATGCACCTAGGCACGAGGCATGCAGGCAATATCCACAGAACACGGGACTGATGCTATGAGTCTGAAGAGCACTTACAAGTCATACAGTACAGCGCCTAAGCACAAGCTCCCAGTGCTATCCCGTTGTAAAAAAAGGCACTATGAAATCCTTGGAGTACTGCGGCTATGGCATGGTGGACAAGTGCATACAGTTCTGGTGTCCACCTTTTAAAAAAGATTAGTGAGAAATGGAAGAAAATGAAAAGAGCCAAAAAATAAAATTTGACACATGAAGAAAATTTTTTCAGGGAGATGCTTCAAGAGCTTAGTCTGTTTAATTTAAGAAAAAGAAAAAAACCTTGATTACAGCATGTAAGAACCTTCCCAGGGAGAAAAGAGCTGGTGCGAAAGGGCTCTTGAATGGCAAAGGGCATTGCACGAGCCAACAGCAAGAAGTTAAAGCCAGACAAATTCAAATAAGAAGTTAACCATAATAGTTTAACAGAGGAGGAGTAACTGCTGAAACCAAACCATCAAAAGCAGTAGTAGATTCACCATTTCTTGAAGTCTACAAATCAACACTGTATGCCAAACACATCACTGGGCTTAGTATAAGGGTAACTGGGTAGAAATTAATAGCCTCTGATATACAGGACCAGATCAAACTAGGTGATCTAATGCCACCTTCTGATCTTGAAGTCTATTATGTACTTGGGGTTTCAATTAAAAGAGAATATCAAGAGACTAACTTGCACCTGGATTATAACACATCTGATCTGATGAAAGATTATACTAGTCTCCAGCTGGTGTGTAGTTCCGAATCTACAAAGGAATAACCTTTAAAGAAATCTCACTAAATTCCTTCTTATCACAACCTGCACTTCCCTAAGCCCACTGGAGGGTGTACTCTCCCCCTCCCCAAGTTAGTCTCATTCCTATGCAAAGATGTGCAGTAGTTGCTATACAGCTTTATATCCTGAGAAACTTCCACAGTAGCCCCATGAGGCAGATGCTGAATCAACAGAATTTTATTCCTGGGACTACACTGGACCCATCAATAAAACAGCTTGCAGGGGTTGTGTAGCTGCCTTGCCTTCGTGCTAGACTTTATCCTTTATACTGTCAGGTTACCCAGAGAGGTGATGGACTAGAGGTTTTTCCTAGAGGTTTTTAAGGCCTGGCTCAACAAAGCCTTGGCTGGGATAATCTAGTTGGGGCTGGTCCTGCTTTGAGCAAGGGGTTGGACTAGATGTGACCTCCTGAGTCCCCTTCAACCCTCATTTTCTTTGATTCTATGATTCGTGCCAGAGGCGCTTTTTGAGCAGCCGAGCTGAAGCTAGTCGATTCTATTTGAAGCCAGGTACACTGAAAGTCAATGTTTTCCCCAAGAGAAGTACACCACCGGCTGTCCCCTCTCTCCTTCAAGCTCTTGATGCCTTGTTAGGGAACAAGTTACCTTGTGTTCTAGCTATATGGATTAGGGCCCAAATCCTAGCCCAATGGCAAAAGTTCTTGCTGATTTTAATGGAGCCAGAAATTCATCCCATGTGGTCTCTGAAAGTAAAAGCAATGGTAAGAGAATGGTGAACTGCTGGCAACCTCATCCTCCTGCAAACTGACTTCAGACAAAAGTCTTAAAAGCCAAAACTGATGTTGGTTTTTTTGGTCTGCTTTCAGACAACCAGAGCAAATCTGATGTTCTGACCTTTCTCAGGGGTACAAGACTGAGTGATTTCTTCTCCTCTTTAAACACCGTCAAGTGGACGTGACATTCAGTCAAGATCATATTGATGCGAGAGTATTCCCAACACAATTATAGAATCCTTTCATTCAGCTGCTCCGCATGAATAAGGGATAATGACAATCAGAGTGGATGAATAGCATGCTACTCTCCTTTAACTACCCAATACAACAATTACTTGATTTAAAAAACTTCAGTTCCATTATCATCTGTCATCTCATTCTCCCTAACTCTATTTCAAAAAGTACTAGCAATCACATAAACATTATTTTAGAAATAACTTCATATTTTACACTATATAAAAGACTGGATTGTTAACCTTTAACTGAACACAGAGAAAACAGCGATATTGATTGCAACCCCCTAATTAAGGCTTATTTGAGTTTTGCACTTAGAGCAGATATTTTCTTTGTCATGAAGACTACAGTAACTATTTCCAAAACCTACATCCCTTAACCTTTTAGCACAAAATACATTTTCTGTGAGTTTATAAGTACATGTGCTCATTAAATCAGGAGGTAAAATTAATTTAAGAAGAGGTCCTTTCAGGTATACAGCCCTCGTTGGCAGCCATTTTTGTTCCGAGTGAGCTCGACAACAAAACAAGACAGAATTTCTTGTAAAGACTATATTGAAGTAATTGGGTTGTAATTAAGTTTTATCCAGTGATTATCATCATGTACTATAGTTAGGCTTGGCTGGATTCCATTTTTATCGATAATCACTGATTTCACCTGACACTCACAGACGGACAGAAAAATATTCCCGTTGGTAACCACTGACATGTATAGAAAGGGAACGTGGCAGTGACTTGGGCAGGCAGGAGCTGGAGGCAATGCTGGTAGGGCTGTGCTGAGCGTGGGGGTTGGAGGGGCAGAGCTGTTGGCAGCCGGGGGCCCGGTGCTGCCGACCACTTGCTCTGCCCAGGTCCTAGCTGGGGATCAGGCACCAAAGTCCCAGTGAGCCCAGCGCAACCATTGCATGATCGAGGCAGGAGCCAAACCCTTGCTGAGCTCGGCTTGGTCCCCATGTGATCAGGGATGCTTTATTGATTTATGGATATTTACTTTTTACATTTTAATACGTAATGCTTTTAACAGTATACTGTCATTACTAAATTGTCTGCCCCCTGCCCCCCCCGGCACCTTTAATTTCACACAATCCTGAAAATTTAAGCCGATAAAAAAGGGAAAGAAATGTCATTGATTTTAGCTGTTGAAATTATTAAAAAATACACAATGAGTTCTGCCAAGCCTAACTATAGTTATGACCAAATTTGTGTATATCTCTGTATTGGGGTATTACATAGAGATTGATGTTAAGGGAAAATGTGAAACAATAAAATAATGATGGTGCTTTTCATTCTCACTAATCCCAAAATACTGTGCAAAGCACAAATGCTTCTTATGCATGGGCCGCAGATCTACAGGTGATGTTTGCGAAGGTTAGAGAGAAATATAATGGTTTGGTTATTTCCCAGCGCTTTACTGAAATTACACTGAACATTTTAGCTTTTGCAATATCCGTCTTTGGCAGCTGACCTATTATCTTGGTCGTCAAGGCACTTAATATCAGATTACAGGTATTTGCCTTTAAAATGTGATTATATGTAAAAATATGATTTAAAATGATAGTAGTCATAAGTATTCACTCAGTTTCCAGATGAAGCATATTTAATTTACAAAGTTAAATACTGTTTTGCCTCAATGTTTATGTAGCTGCATTTTCAGTTTTGCATTCTTTTGCCTTTTAGACATGTCCAGCAAAGAAACATCCTGTTCCTGGAGCTTGGCTGACAATATAACTTTTGACACATGTGCCAGAAAAAAAAAACCCTCCAGCTTCCCATCAGATGGTATCACATAAGCCAGTGACTTTCAGCCAGGATGTTGTAGGGTGCACAATGTTAGGTGTGTAACCACCTACATGTGATTTACAACATAAAACCAGAGATTTCAAGTAGGAATCCATCAAGATCGTTCTCACCTGTTGTGGTCTGAGTTCTTTGCAACAGAAGAATTACTCTATATATTTTCCAGAGTCAAGAAAGAAGTGAGCGCTAACATCTGTCCTTTCCCAAGGGGTGCCTGGAGCATGAACATGTTGAGAACCCCTGACACAGACAATACAACTAATAGTAAGAATCAGAGACCACTTCTATTGGTAAACCAAACAGATCTCTCTGAGGGAGAAGTGACTTCAGATGAAAAGGTGCCTTTCTATGTAGTCATTTGGCACCCTATAAATACTTGAAGATGCAAAACCAACCCTGGGCAATTCCCAGTTAGACTGATTTAAAAACAAAAGAGAGAATGTGTGTGTGTGTGAACACATATATTTTGATCTCTGTCATCTAAAAGCCATCTGTTATTGCTTGTAATAGCACACTGATCATGATGTTTTCATTTATAGTCATGCAGATATAATCTGTACTTCTTACAGGTGTTCTATTGCAATTTAGGATGAATAAATGGACCCTTGCAATAAATTGCTACGACAGTGTCAGAGAAGGATACTGAGCCTTTAACAGGAAATGAAAGTCAATCAGATTTGCAACACTCTCTATATTTTATGTTATAATGACTCTCTTACTAGGCTATCTAGAGGGAATAATCTATAGGAGAATAATATTTCTCTTTTGTGATTACATTACCATATGGAGTAATTTTTTCTTGACATGAAGGTCATCTCATCTGATGAGCTTTTGAATGGAGTAATAGGCATTTGTTTCTTTGACAGCAAAGGACAAACTGAGTTATTAAAAATGTTACATTGCTGATTTTTATTAGTCAATTTTTCATTTGTTCTCCTGGAAGATCAAGGTGTGAATACATTTGAAAAGTCCCTCAGGAAGGATTAGAAAAATATTAGATTGAATGGTGCTTATTTTGGTTTGAAAAATAAGTCATAAATATATATTCCAGCTCTTCTTTCTTCCCCTTTATAACTATCCCTATTATGAGGCTACTATTATGAGGATTTCTAATGCATTTGTTAGTAATAACCAGTACTCAGAGTTCATGTTATGGGCCAGATAAGTAACCACATTTCAAAGCTCGTCCAAATGATCTGGACTTCTTGAGACTGCACAATCTAAACCTACATATCTTGGCTATGTCCTTTCCATTTCTTTTTTCATTCTGCCATGTCTGGAAGTACTACAAGAATATATTAACTTTTTCCTTTGGACCAAGGGCCATTCCTTTGTTACATGTTGGTCTGGTGGCTACCATGATGGTGCTGGGGACACCAGTGTGATACAAAATAATGAACAACTTCTAACCTGTAGTCAGAAAAAGGAAGAATAGGAGGGGAACTAAAGTGAAAAAGAAATGTGTGTATGTACATATGCATCACCTCCAAAATAGATATTTTGTTGGGCTCAATTTTTTATTTGTGAAAAGATCTAATCTTTCATTTTACCCCCTTTTGAATCTTTTTATTTCAGTGGTGGTGGACAAGTGGGAATTCAACAGTTGTGTGTTGTACAGGGACATGGTAGATCGGCATCTCTCGATGAGAGTTAGACTGACTGCTATTTGTGATGTAAATAATTCCCCCCCCCCCCCCCCCACTTCCTACATCCAGTCTGAGCATGGAATTATGGTCTTTGGCCAATCAACAAGTTTAAAACATTCAAACTTGCGTGGCTAAAGGCTCATTAAGTAGCCATGCTGAGCAGTCGTGACTTCTGCTAACTTCAGGGACAGATGAGGACACTCAGCATCTCCAAAAATCAGACCTAAGCCTGCAAGTGCCTAGATATCAAAGTATTAGCTTAAGCATCTCTGTCCCAATTCTTTAAAACAAGGGTAACAAGATTTACAAACCTCCCTTCCTCTCAGGAGCATTGCAAAAATTTAGGAAAGGATACATCTAAAGCATTTCATAAATGTTACTAATTAATATCATCCTTGTCTTCTTTTTGTAGGTTCAGTGTATTAAGAGGTGGATTTAGACTTCAGCAACTGAACTCGATTTGAATTTTCAAATCATACACAGCATCCAAGTTACTCTTTTGCATTTTGACACCAGGTATGGTTTTAGACATTTTAAGTAGAAAGATAGTGTGAAAAGTAACCAAATGAAACATTTTGTTACAGTTCAGGTGTTTCAAAACTGTTATGCTTGAATGAGCGCCAACATTTTGATGGGTTTCCTTGGCTTTGGTAGATAAAAACATTTAGAAAAAGAAAATTAAACTCTCAAGCTAGAAGACTTGAACTTCCCACACTCAAAATTGCCTTGTACTGAAACAGCTTCCAAAAAAATCAACCTGTAAAGGATTACTAACACAGCTACTCACTAGACTTTTAGACTCGGACGCAAAAGGGAAACATTTTCAAAGTCAGAAAGCTCTCCCTCACAGTTTGATGTCAGCCTAATGGTGGGTGAATGCCTCCTGTCTTATGTTTTTAGAAATTACTTTCTTGCCAAGAACGGCTAATGATTAGTACATATCAAACAAAGCACGTGCCACAGGTATGGCAGCTGTATTGGACTACATGAATTTCCAAGCTTGCTTCAGACATCAGGAGCTAAATTTTCAACTCATTGCAAACCAGCCTCCAACTTCATGCCCATGAAACCTCACAAGCAGATGGCCTCGGGGTTGCCAGCTGCCTGTTAACTTGTGGATACTTGGTAAAAAAAAAAACAACACCCTAAAAAGCCACGTCCATAACAGTCCACAAAAACATTCTCTTTTCTGAAAAAAAAAAATCTCTTTTTCATAAAAACAGAGCTGCACAGTGGGTAGTGAGCAGGGCTCCATGCTAGGACAGGGGTAGCAGGGCGGGCAGGGGTAAGGGCTAGGGTAGCCATGTGGATGCCACCAGGATGACTTAATCTGTAAACTCCACTTTTCAATTAGTCTACATTGTGTTTTTGTTAACTACCCCAGTGCAAATTGTCACTGCTATGAAACTGTTGCAGCGTCAAAGCACTGGGGGGAAAAAAACCCCAAACCTCTCTCATTTGGTAGAAAATACCTCTTCTAGCATCTTATAGAGATCCCAGGATCTTTTCTCCAGACTTGCCTGAAAAATCAGTTCCACTACCACCACTTTTTCCTGGTTTTACACACACACACACACACACACACACACACACACACCCCAGCTATTTATTCAGAGCCCCACCCATTCCTAACAGGAGCCAGTTCCTCCAAGAGATTTTCCCAACCCTGCAGGATAGGACCCTTATTTTCCACTTCTATCACATATTATGAAGTTTCAAGAGAAGATCTCTCTTCAGTAGCCTTCACATGTATTGTTAGGATTTCTATTCAAGGCTTTTGATCACGATGAAAATATCAAGTACATCAAATATAAAATCAAAGCAAAGCTTACAAACCAACCACATACAATTAGGGAGAGAATTTGCGGTAAGCACTCAACTCCTCTTGAATTGCAGTGAAAATGGGAGTGTTAAATTCTCAGCCTCATTTCATACATAGTTGTAATATGATCTATTTGTTTTCTTCCTGTCCAGTCCCATAGCCAAACATACAGCATGGTACAGCACCATAAAGCATAGAAGATTGCATATGATCCCTAGAGAAAACACACAAGGAAGATTTACAGCCCGATAGTAAAGAGAATGTACCTCTTTTTATTTTGCCAATAAATTGTACCAGCATCACAAGCAATCTACACAAAGAAAAAGTAGCAGCCCTGAACTCCAGTTCTCAGTATCAGAATCTTTCTTAGCTAAAATGACTTGAGGGTGCCCCAAATGGTTAATCCATATACATCTCCATAAGAAGCCTGCTTAATTCGATCACATGCCCAAAAGACCATGCAGCCCAGTATGCGATACCTTCTTTAACAGGAGAACAACTCTTAGCAGTGCACTGATTTATTTTAATTACTCATACATTTATTAAGCCTGCCAACTGCAGAGAATGTGGACAGTGATTTTCTTTCGACATATTAATGTTTACAACAATTCTGCATTCCTGGCAAGTCGTCCCTTCTCACATTTTATGCCCATTTCAATTTATTAGGAGAAATAAAAAAAATACGCTGCACAGCGCAATCTACTTGAAAGTCATATTTCATGAGCTAGGCAAAAATACGCCCTAAAGGGAAGTATCTTAACAGTGGACACACATCCTTCTATGTAGTAAAACAAATGAAAGGAGCCATTCATCAGTCTAACAGCCCCCTCCAGCATCTACGGAAGACCAGGAGATTATGGGCAGGAGATTGTAACAGGAATGAGTTACTGTAAATTTCTACCATTCCTCATTTTTTGCTTTCGTCTGTCACTAGATTAGATTCATGCTGTGCCATATTCCACTCCTATGGCAAGCTTTGACACAAGAATGCTGATACCTAAAGGCAACGCGTGCTGTTTTTACTGTGTTGACCTTTCAATTGTTCGGTACTTGGATTGGCTGTCTGTTCGCACAAGCAGAGCTGTAAACGGAAAGAGCGATGGACTGTCACGCCTTCACCGACAAGAACGGAGAGGTCTGACTAGACCATCAAGCCACTAAAAATAATAGTTGAGGTGAGGCTCTGAATATCTGATGCCTTAGTCTTGTGAAGGGAAAAATGGTAAATGTGAACACAAAGCAAAAATGACATACGCTATTCATTTCCTAACAAAGACAAGTCATGAGAAGACTACAGTCTCCACCTGCTCATGACAAAACATTGCAAGCCTGACCTAAGCTCCGCAGAGGCCTGTGTCCTGCCAACACAGCAGCCGTCCCCGAGGTGATGCCTGCTCACTTTTACAATAAGGCTGTCCCTTTCTGACCCCATCCAGGACTTGGAGAAATAATCTGTTCCCCCAGCTCTCGCTGATTTTTATTGCATAGCTAAAGGGCAGAAGTGAATTTTCAGTCACCAATAGCTCAGGTCCCAATCCTTTAAGGATGCGTGCCATTGCTTACCTTAACACATGTGCAACAGACCTGCTAAAGGCAAAGGAGACTACACTCGGGGCCTTGTTACACCTTATGCTGTGAACTGCACAAATGTTGACTAGTGTTAGGGCTATCTTGGCCTCTGGAGCAGTCACAGCCTTAATCTCAAAGCCTCCGACTGTCCCCCACCTGCACAGCTGTGACTTGCCACCAGAGGCCTGGTGAGCAAGGGCAAGACTAGGAGCTGTATCTGGGAGTTGCCGCTAGTGGGCTGGTGAGCCAGGACAGACTTCTGCCTCTGCTCTACGGGCAGGGATGCGAGAGAGCCTGGGATACAGGAGGACTTAAACTTGGGCAGCACATGTGTGGGGGTGGTCTCATCTTCATGGAAGAGGAGCTGGGTATTGGGGACCAGAGACAATTCTGCCCTGGAGTGATGCGACTTTGAGCGACATGAGTGCTTAAAGCCACTTTAAGGCAGGCAAGTGGGTAGATGTGACATCTTTTATTAGACCAGCCGAGTAGCTAGAAAACATTTCTTTGCAAACTTTTGGGCACAATCACCCTTCTTCAGGCATAGAAAGTCTCTGCTGTTCTGAGACTCCAAGGAAGGAAAGAAGCTCAATGCTTATAGCCACTTTAAGGTGTTAATGTGAGGGGACAGTCCAGGGGTTCAGGAACCACCCAAAATTACCGTGTAACAAGACTGTAAAAAATCTGACCTTGGGAGGTAGAGTGGCCAGAGGTTTCTGCTATTTCACATGAGTTTGGGAAGTATGTGAAGATCACTTTCACACATTTTCATTTTGGTGGTTGTAATTCCGATGCATCCATCGGAAATTTTTATCCTACCAAATGTTTAAACGGGCAAGGCAGGTGGTTGAGTACTTATTTGCAAGATAAAGTATGAAAGCAACGTTCAATTGGAAAATTACAGTTTTGCTGTCTTTTGACACATAGCTAAGCATAGTGATTATGGGAGAAACTGCTGTGACACATGATCAGGCAGCATACAAATTTTCAAGGGTAATGACCATTTACTGCCATAATGAGTGGTATGACTGATTTGGTGGTTAAACATTCATATTAGTATACCTTCTGCAGAACTGCCTTCAAGGCCTTGTGTGTTTTTCTTAGCAGCTATTCCTGTGACTATTTATTGTTTCTATATTGTTTGCTCCATTTATGTTTTAGTTTATTTCAGGCAAAAAGCTGCCTGTTCTGGATGAACCTGAATATGAATAAGGCAAATTGCCCTGTGGTAAGGATGCAAGTTCCCCATCAATCTAAAGAAGCTTGGTGCAAATTTCTAATAGAAATAAAGTTGTTTCCTTTTTCAAAATCTTAAAGAGAGCTTCAGCGTCTGCTCCTACATCAGTATGTTTGGGTCCTGCAGGCTAAACAACACAATTCAGAATGAAAAACGAGAGCTTGCTCTGAGCAATTCTGCACTTCGAGGAGATTCTGCTGCCCTTTGTGTTAGTGCAACTGGGAGCTTCCAAGAAATTAAAAATATATTATGAGATATGACTCTTATTAGTCCCCCAAAGATTTATCATATCTAGAAAGGTTAGTCCAAGCTATAAAATATGAATTTGATTCTATGCTTCTGTTTCCTCTATGCGAGTTTAAAGGCATATAATGCAGACCCAGGCCTTCTTGAAAAGCCCTCCGGACAAAGGTTACAGCAATTTGTTTTAATTCTGTTTCGCATAACAGCCAGGATGGTCTCAAGTTTGACCTAAAGGAGATCTATCACAGTTAATTACATGGCTGTAATTACATCATTATGTCTCTTTTGGATGGGCTTTATGATAATAGGACCAAAGTAGCCACAGTCTTAGTGTGACAGGCAAGCATAAAGTGTGCAGTGGAAAAGAAGAAAGAAAGAAAAATCGAGGCTGACTTTGCCTAGGGCAGCCCAAAGAGAGAACAGAGTTATCATGGCTGAAGATAGATCACAACCTAGAAGTGGTAGAAGTTAAGGACAAGTCACACATCATATTCCTTGGAAAAGCAAAGTAAAATTGCTGCAGATATTTATCCTTATAATTCTTTCATAATCCCATTGGGGAAATGTTCTTGGTAATTGCTGTTAATATATTTTGCATAATTAAATGTTTCAATGTCCTTTTGGGACAATCAATGCTTATTTACTTATCCCCCATTTTACATGTGGAAAAGCTGAGGCATGGGGCTTATTTAAACTTGTCAAAGGTCAAGGAGGGCATCAGTGACAGCTGGGAACAGAACCCAAACATCCCGCCATGACATCCTGATTCTGCTGGGCTTGACAGGAGTCTAGCCAATTAACTGAAATTATATAATTTTTTTTAATCTAATATTCCCCTCATCCTGACATATGGCTCAGAAAACAGAACTGGGTTCCGAATCACTTTGCATTCTTCAAACAATAGATCTTCACCAGCCACTAGAAAACCCATCACTGAATTCATCATCTGTGCCATGAATGGTAGTCCTCTTCAGCCTCAAAAGAGGAGACTGCTGAGCTACTGGGAGGGAGGGGGGCACAATTTGCAATATATATGCAAAAGCTGCAGCAGTTGCAGTAATGACCTACATTGCTCCTCCTGGCAACTCATTGCACATAAAGTTTACTGAATCTTCACTGCAACTTAGGAAGAATCAGTGTCAAGCATTTTTATCCTGGCTGCTTAAAGGACAAGTAAGAGATGGTCCTTGAAGACTAGAGCCTCTTGATAGCATACAGGATACAGAAGACTAGCTGCTAAAAATGCACATCATCCACATTAGCAACATCATCTTGTATAGTGTTATTGAAAAATAAAATGACTTGCACTTACTACTTCTGGTCTGATGGTCTGATTCTTAAACACGTTGAACACCTTCAGCTACTGTTGATCAGTCATTGCTTTGCTAACAGTTTTCTCTACTTTGCACCAAGAAGGCTCCTATGGACTTCAAGTGGGATTTATGGGTACACAAGACCTTAGTAGATCCCACCCACCCCCCAGCACTTTCCACGGTTTCCAGTTTTCTGGGACCACCTACCTCTTGGGACTCAGCATTTTTAAAGCTTTTTGGAACCACATTCAATGCTGGGTAGCGGGTACTAGAAAAATAGATCCGATTGCTTAACTGGGGCTGACAGTGTCTCTCTGCATTTGTACAGAGCCTAGCACAGTGGGACTCCAAAGCTGACTAGGATGCATAAACATGCAGTACACATAAATAGAATAAGAGCTCTAAGTAGCTTTGGCAGGTTTGGAAGGCCCATTTGCTTTACAGTGTACTCTGCCTCCCTCTCCTGGCCTATGCCAGGATGCAGGACTCTGGAGAGACTGTCATAAATACTGTGAATAATTCTGGCCACCTAAGTTCATGAATTGTGAACTGAAATAAGTGCAGCAAATAGCTCTGATAATTTTTTAAGGATAATCCTAGTGGTGAATGCAATGCAAATCAGGAACTCCAGAGCAAGGAACCTCAGCTCCCAGAAGAAAGAAGCATTGGTCTCATCAGAACAAACCAGGACATTCTACCAGTTAGACAGATACTAGGGCTGTGCGAAACAGCACCGTTCCATTTCGACTTCAGTTTCGAGGTTTGGATGGAACAGCATTTTGTTTCGAATTTAATTTTGATTCGAAACAGCTGTTCCGTCTTGCTTCGTTGAAACAGTGAGGCTGTTTCGACGTTTCGCCCATTAGCTATGCTGGGAAAGCTTGAAACAACCTCTCTCATCTGGCAGGCAGATCCAGGCTGTGGGCCCCCGATCTGCCTGCCAGATGAGGGAGGGAAGCCAGTGTTGACACCTGGGACTGGGGAAGGGAACTGAACCCAATTGCTTAGTTCCCCTCCCCAGTGCAAGATCGGGCTGGGGACGGGAAGTCAGCCCAGCTGAGCTGAGTTCCTGGCCCATCCCCAGCCCAATCTAGCCCAGGGGAACTCAGCCCAGCTAGGCTGACTTCCCATCCCCAGCCTGATGGTAGGGCTGGGGAGGGGAACTGAGTGATTGGGCTCATTTCCTTTCTCCAGCCTGATCACAGCGCTTGGGATGGGAACTGAGCACAGGCTCAGTTCCCTTCCTCTGTGCTGTGATCAGCTTCCCGCAGCCAGGCGGCAGGAGAGAGAGAGAGAGCCAGGGCTATGCTCCCAGCTGCGTAGCCCTGGTTCTCCCGTCTCCCGCCACCTCACTGCTGGCTGCTTTGAAACTCAAAGTTTTGAAACTTTCGAAATGTTTCAACTAGCCTCATTGTGTTTTGAGGCTGTTTTGAAGCCCTTCGTTTCGAGTCGATTTTGCCATTTTGAACTCATATCAAAACAGCCGGTGAAATTTCACACGACCCTAACAGATACAATTTGTTTCACAGTTTGCTCACTTAACTTAAAAACAGTATTTTTCCTGGCTTTGCCCACGGCAAGTAGGTAAAACATTGAAGCCTCAAAAGAAATAAGAGGAATACAGGAAAACAGAACTGGAAGGGACCTTCTGGGTCTTTGATTCTAGTCCCCAGCCATCCCAAGCACATCACGGATTATGTTCAGAAACTTATCTAGCCCCAACTTAAAAATGGGGGGGGGAAGGGGAGGGTGCCCTTGCTACTCTGACTGGAAAGCTGTTCCTTCACCCACTTGCTCTGATAGTTAAGAACTTTCTTCAGATGTCCAGCCAAAATCTATTCAGTTTAACGTTTGTTCTAATACCATCACTGTCCTTTAGCTTAAAAATAGTTTTTACCTTCCCTGGTGTTGACCCCATCATATTTAGAGACAGCAATTGTATTCCCTTTCAGCTGTCATTCTGTCAGATTAAACAAATCAAGCTCTTCTAGCTGCCCCTGATGGCTACACCCCTAGGATTATCCTTAAAAATTATCAGAGCTATTTGCTGCACTTATTTCAGTTCATCATCCATGAACTTGGGTGGCCAGAATTGTTCACAGTATTCGAGATGAAGTCACTCCAGAGCCTTTAACAATGGCACTGCCGTATTTTCTCACATACAAATACAACTTTTTCTAAAAAAAACAGCTGGTGGGAATTGAGGGCCACACTGTATGTGACAATCACAGATCTGACCCACAGAGCCAAGGCTGGATTGGGGCACCCCAGATGGGGCCCTCAAACTGACCCCATGTGCCAGGTCCAGGGCTGTGCACTGGGTTTAGCCATGGACTGACCCCATGCACCAGCCCCGTTGGGCATGCAGGACCATGCCATCCAGCTGGGTCCAGAGATTTGGTGGCAGGGAAGCCGTGGCAGTGTTGTTTGGCACGGCCAGACAATTAGCAATTAATTAGCCATATCTATTAATGCCGTTGCCACTGCCACCAAATTTCTTGATCCAGCTGGATGACATGGCCCTGCGTGCCCAATCAGGCAAGTATGTTGGGTCAGTCTGTGGCTGGACCCAGGGCACAGCCCCAGACCTGGCACATGGGGTCAGTTTGAGGGCCCCACCTGGTACACAGGGCTGGCAGCAGGCTCAGGAACAGGCTTGGCTCCCCAGTTGTGCTATTCAGGTATTTACTGGGAAAGATTTATTCTTCATGCTTCTTTTAAAAAAAAATAGGTCAGGTTATATCCCAGTGCATGTTATACACAAGAAAATATGGTAGCATTTCTTCCTCTCTACTAGAAATGTCTCTTCTCACAGCAGAAGCACATCTGCACCAGCTCATCAGACGTCTGTGATCGACTAGCACACCAAAGGTCTCTTCCTCCTCACTCACTTCCAGCTGATGAGAGCTCCTAGCTTACAGCAAAAGTTTTTATCATTTTTTCCTAAATGCATGACTTTACACTACCAAACTACATCCTATTTCTATTACTCCAGCCTTCAAAGCCATCCTGTAGGATATCCCAAACCTCCTCTACATTCATGTTGTCTCCCATCATCAGATGTGCATGTCTGCTATTTCTGTGAGGCTGTTAATGAAAACATCACACACAAATTGAAAAAATTATCAAGGCTCACATTTGTGAGAGCCCGGCAGGGCAAATTATGCTGAGGGGAAACCAGCACGGGTTTGTGGCGGGCAGATTGTGCCTGACCAACCTAGTCTCTTTCTATGACCAGGTTACGAAATGCCTGGACACAGGAGGAAGGGTGGATGTCGTGTACTTAGACTTCAGGAAGGCCTTCGATACGGTATCCCACCCCATACTCGTGAACAAGTTAAGAGGCTGTGACGTGGATGACTACACAGTCCGCTGGGTGGCGAATTGGCTATAGGGCCGCACCCAGAAATTCGTGGTGGATGGGTCGGTCTCGACCTGGAAGGGTGTGGGCAGTGGGGTCCCGCAGGGCTCAGTCCTTGGACCGATACTCTTTAATGTCTTCATCAGTGACTTGGACGAGGGAGTGAAACGTACTCTGTCCAAGTTTGCAGATGACACAAAGCTATGGGGAGATGTGGACACGCCGGAGGGCAGGGAACAGCTGCAGGCAGACCTGGATAGGTTGCACAAGTGGGCAGAAAACAACAGGATGCAGTTCAACAAGGAGAAATGCAAAGTGCTGCACCTAGGGAGGAAAAATGTCCAGCACACCTACAGCCTAGGGAATGACCTGCTGGGTGGCACAGAGGTGGAAAGGGATCTTGGAGTCCTAGTGGACTCCAAGATGAACATGAGCCGGCAGTGTGACGAAGCCATCAGAAAAGCCCATGGCACTTTATCGTGCATCAGCAGATGCATGACGAATAGGTCCAAGGAGGTGATACTTCCCCTCTATCGGGCGCTGGTCAGACCGCAGTTGGAGTACTGCGTGCAATTCTGGGCGCCGCACTTCAAGAGGGATGCGGATAACCTGGAGAGGGTCCAGAGAAGGGCAACTCGTATGGTTAAGGGCCTGCAGACCAAACTCTACGAGGAGAGACTAGAGAAACTGGATCTTTTCAGCCTCCGCAAGAGAAGGTTGAGAGGCGACCTTGTGGCCGCCTACAAGTTCATCACAGGGGCACAGAAGGGAATTGGTGAGGATTTATTCACCAAGGCACCCCCGGGGGTTACAAGAAATAATGGGCACAAGCTAGCAGAGAGCAGATTTAGATTGGACATTAGGAAGAACTTCTTCACAGTTCGAGTGGCCAAGGTCTGGAACGGGCTCCCAAGGGAGGTGGTGCTCTCCCCTACCCTGGGGGTCTTCAAGAGGAGGTTAGATGAGTATCTAGCTGGGGTCATTTAGACCCAGCACTCTTTCCTGCTTATGCAGGGGGTTGGACTCGATCTATTGAGGTCCCTTCCGACCCTAACATCTATGAATCTATGAAATAGTACAACTTTATATAAGGTATATGGAAAAAGCAGCTATCCTAAATCAATATGCCAAACTACGAGTAACAGAAGTTAAAAGATAACAGCTGATTTGCAACTCCTAACCAAGCACAAATCAAACAAAATTCAAAAATGTGATGAAATCTATCTTTCCCAGACAAAACTCATGGTTCCTCTCCCTGCCCAAAAACCTAACAAATACTTTAGATTTGCAGCAGCATCATCAGTCCAGAAACTAACAGGCACGAAGCTAGTTTGGGGATTTTCCCGCCCTCTTTTTCTTCTTTTACACCACTGTCATTTTATTTCTAAATGATGTGAAAATAAAGTTCTAGATACCATTTGGAAAAGATCTCTCACCCATGCAATATCTTTCTTCAAAGAGATATTGTTGTGTAAGTTGTTTTCAAGACCAGAGCCCAGTACCATGAATATTATACTGCTATTGCAAATAGTCCAAACTCTTCTTAGGATGATGTATTCCATCAACTCTTGGACCTATCCTGGACAGACCAGCCTGGTTACAACATGCCAACCATGTTGCAATTTGCCTTTTTTTTTTTTTTTTTTTTAATCTTAAAGTCTTTTCCCTGTGTTTATGTGAATAAAGCATAAGCACTTGAATGTTCATAGAAAACAAATGCAAGTGTCAGTGTTGCCAACTCAAGAAACTTTACTGCAGGTCTCATAGGCAGACAAGGTTCCTTGGGTGAATTTGATATCTTTTATTAGACCAACGCAAATGGTTGGAGAATAGTTGTTTATTATTATTATTATTATTTTTTTAAGCCAAAAGCTTGCTTAATAACTATTCTCCAACCATTTGGGTTGGTCTAATAAAAGAGATCAAATTCACCCAAGGAACCTTGTCTGCCTATGTCCTTAGACCAACATGGCTACAACCCAAACCCCTGCAGGTCTCATTACATTCATTATTTTTCAGTCCCGCTCCCTGAAGTAAACCTTTAGCTCTCGCTTTGAGAACTTTTAGCCTTTACGACTCCAAAGAAAAAAAAGCTCGAGTGTTATGCAGCATTTGGAAGACTTAAACTTTACTTCTTTTTATTTTCTTTATGATTTATTTTGCCCCCAGCTCAAAGTTATTGAGTTTATACTTGGATTTAGCATTGCTGAGGGTGTGAGTCAGATCTTCAGACAATCCTTCCACAGTTCATTCATCCCCGTTAAGCCCATACACTAAATAAATAGTTTAAAACTGCAATTTAAAATAGTAACTGGGTCTCAGGTCTTATTCCTGCAGTGCAGTCTGTGCAGAAATCCCCCATACTGTATGACTAAGGCTTACAGTGGCAGCATAGCTTGTAAACAGCTTTCCATTTTAGTGAATTGTTATATTCTCTCTACTGATTATTAAAAAGAAAAAAAGAAACAGGAGCCTCAGCAGCATTTCTGTCCATCTCGCATACTCGGAAATCCAGACAACCTCTTTAAGATTTTCCATTCTTCAATAATTTAGGGCTTGACCTAACTCTTATAGTAGCCCATAAAAATATATGCATTTACAACGGCAGCTGAATTAACCCGTTACTCCTATAACATTTATAAATCATTTGTTAGAACCGATTAGACAAAACGTCTCTGTCTCGCAAGCAGGAGGCAAAGCTGCGGAGATGAGCTGGCCTCACCAAATGATTGATGACAGAGGCTCAAGGCAGCCTGTTTTCATCTGAGATCGTTAGGTGAAATTGCATGTGGTTAATTTATTTGGCCACAGGAGGTCAGTATCACAGCACATGTGGCCGGGAGGATAGTTGTATTTAAGTCTATTGTATGTAAAAACAAAAAAACCAAAAACCCCAAATAAAACACCAACTTTTCAAAACTACAGGGGAAAAAAGAAGTCAGAGATAGTGGAAGTAGACACACAAAAATGTATGAGATGCATGGGGAATGCCATTCCACAGAGAGTGGCTATTGTTTCAAAATCAAATTTCAGCGAGTCAGAATTAGCTCTTTTACAAAATTACCTTTTTTCTGATCAACTTTTCCTTGGTGAGCTGCAAGAGGGGTGGAAAGCCTTTGGAATCAAAGGAATTGCATATAGATTTATCCATAGGTTTCTGCCCGTGGTCTGCATTGTAATAACCATGATCTCCCAAGGCAAGGCGTACACCATTAAACTTACCGCTAGTGACCATTAACACAGGAAATGTAGATTTCTAAACATGTTAATAAAAGCCCCAATGAAAATTAAGTCCCCTTAACAACTGCTGTGAAGAATGCTGCCCAGGGTTGCACTGAACAAGCTGCGACACACACGCCTTCCCCTACCCATTCAGAAAGCTTTGGTGCTGAAAGTCTCTTTGGCTCATCCAGCGCTCTTGTTTCGTGCCAGGACACAACTTTCCCACAATGCTTTCTCTTCACGTATGAATAGATACCACAATCACTCTGTATCAATAAAAAAAAAAAAAAAATGTAAAGAGCCCCATCTTTGTCGTTTTGCTTTGTCTTGGTTGAATGCATCTCTTTACCACAGACCAGGCAAACTTCCACTGAAGGCTTTGGTCAAAAGCATATATTCATACAAATGCCAGTCCTGGCACCAGGACAGAACCTGTCTCACCCCATTTAGAGGTTGTAAGGGTTAGGGACTTGCATGGGAAAGGACAAACAAGTCTTCAATTTACACCCCTGATCTAATGATCGTTACAGGGCTGTGAAGGCAGGATTGCGCAGGTCTCATCTAGCCACATCTCCTCCTCCCCATATAGGACTAGTACAGAGCCAGTGCACAAAGCAAGTGGGGTGGGGGTGGGCAGAGGGGTTGTGCCAAGGAGATGGGAATTGCATCTGTTTTGTAGCCCTTTTATAATAAGTGAGCTGGAATAAAGTAGCTGCAGGGCAATACTGAATTAGGTCCCACTCCTGGATGTGGGCTTCCAGATTTGGCTCCATTTTATTTGATTAATCCATGAAGCTTAAAGCTTGTACTAGCAATGGGCTAACTGCAGGGGCCCACAGAAAGCTTTGCTGGAGTCTGTAGTGGTTTCATAATGCCTGCGTTGGCATCTTCAAAAATTAGACCGGACCAGAGGCTAGCTTCTGCCGCAGTGACAGCCCAAGCTGAATGACTGTGTTAGTCCTTGAGGAACAGTCCCGATAAGAAACAGCAATAAGAAATGTCATTTTGACATCACTCTCTCAAATATCAGCTAATGTGATCAGTTCATGGCAATAGAAACAGGAGAGGCAATGCTTTAAAAAGACTTTGACATCTCCAGATAAAACATGGGGACAGTTTGAGGGCTAGTCTCTGTTCGGTAAAAAAAATAAAATAAAAAAAAAAAAACTTTGATGATAGAGGTGTACTTGCAATGGTGAACTGCAGGTTACCCATTTTCAGACGAATGCTGTATTCGTGCAAGATGAGCCTTCGTGGTCTGTACAGATCGTCAACTCACCCGAAGTTCTTTTTATAGCTGATTTTACAGAACTGTGTATTCAGTAAAGTGTCTATTCTTTCACTTTAACACCAAGTAGAGGGTCACATCCATTTGCTGGTTTTGTGTTGCGCAGAGAATTTTAACATTGGTACTAGTGTCCCGCAAAGGCCCCCTTCGGGAAAACATCATTATTTATATTGCTGGATCATTTCAGAGCTCAATCATAGACCAAACCCCACAGTGTAGCACTGTATGTATACAGGATCCAAGGTACTTTCTGCCCAAAGGAGATCACAGTCTAGTGAAAACAGCACTTGAGAATACCGACTTCCCTGGGTATGATGCAAATGTTTAAAGTGAGGGCATGCCCAAGTGCTGTCCTGCATATGAAAACTCCCACATCAGGACCATGAAGCTTTCTGTATTCCTTTATCTGCTAGGTGTTCAGTAGTAGGAAAGGTACAAAAATAAATTGAAAATGAAGAACTCTCTCCCATATGGGCAGAAATCCCACCTGCATACCCATTAGAATGGGACTGAAGCAGTGCAGAGGACTTGTGTTAATCTTACATGCAGGTGCAAAATGATGCTAGGATCATGTCATTGATTTTTCCCTGCCCCAACCTATCCATGCATTGTTAGTATATTTAAAAAAAAAAAAATGAACACTTTAAGTGTTAGGTGACTGGATTTTGCAGTAGCAAAATGAATAAATCCTAGACAGCAAACACTTGGAATAGTGGCCAGCAGGAAGAAGGGAAAAAAAAGACTTATACATGCATGTAAAATAGTTCACATGAACTCCATGGAAATGGTACAGACAAGGTTCTTTGAGTAACCATGATATCTTTTATTAGATCAAATGGTTGGATAAATTTTTTTAACAAGCTTTCAGGCACAAATACCTTTCTTCAGGCATTGGCAGCATCTGCTTGTGTTTGTCTGCTCTTGGGTGGAATAGAAGTTTAAACCAATATGCAAAATGCAGGTCTGCAAAAATGCAAATGCATGGCAGGGAAGATCAGAGGGGATGGGAGTTAATGAGTGCCAGACTCCAGACAGGTAGGTTTGGGGAGGAGAGGGGAAGAATACAAAAGAAGGGAACGTTGATGGAGATAGTGCTTCATTTAAATAAAAATACTTGACTCTTTTGACTGTATGTAACAGAATATTCCATTATTTAAAATCTTGAAACGGTAGCTTTGATAACTTAACAACCTTCTCAGCTCATCAGATATAACTGCTCAACTCACACTAGATATATTAAGGATGCAGCATGCATCGGTAATCGGAAGACATGGTTCTATTCGTGGCTCTTCCAGCGACGTGTTCTGCGACTTTCACAGAGTCACTGAAGCACTCTGTGCCTTGGCTTTAACCATTATGAAATGGAGCTAATAATAATCCCTCCAAAAAAAGTCTGAGCCTCTCAGATGAGAAATGTTACATAAGCACAGGGCATTATTTATTAGCCGCTTGTCACTGCTGCGGAAAGTTCCACGCACATAGGAGTGCAATGAATCCTCATTGCTGCTAAGTGCTGAAAGTACATCCAGGACAGGATGCATCTTCTGCATTGCCAAATCTGTAAATATACCTTCCAAAACACTCAACTGAAAAAAAACAAAACAAAACACCATGCATTGTGGACAGCAGAACAGCCAGCCACTGTGTTGGGGAACGGCATTAAAAAAAAAAAATAAATAAAAACCGCAACATTTCATAGCTCTAGAAGTTGCATAGGCTAATTCTCTTTACATTTCTTTAAAATCTTCTCTTCTCAGCAGCTGCATTTTAGTTTGCTTTGCATAAAATGAGGATGAGTTGCAGCGGATATTTCTAATGAAAAATTCAGTGCGGCCCATTTCCAAATGGACACTTGCTAAGCATGTTAAAGCTGGGGGCTTAAGTACTTTTTCTGTTGAAGACAACAATAAGACTTGCTCATGACCTGAGTGTGGGCAACATCAGTTCCTATAAATTGCCAATTTAGTCATAAGAGGGAAGAAGTTACTTGATTTATTTGTGCATTAAATAAGAAGTTCTTGGGGAAGGAACAGTCATTTTTGTCAGTGTTTGAGCACAATAGGGTCTGGGGACATGTCCAGAGATCCTGAAAACTACTGCAATAGACCTGAACTGTGCTTATATGTAACCACCCGGGTGTTCGCTACTTGCTGTGCATAGCCATTAGGGCTTTGCAAAGCTTTGGATCATGATTCCGATTCGGAGATGATCGAGACAATCTGGAGGCCAAATCTACGAACCCTAATTGAATCGCAGGAAGTTTTAGGCTTTCCAAAATCGATTTGGAGCTTCCAAACCAATTCGGAAAAGATTCGGAGATTCGGCCATAGGGTATAATGGGGAGTCAACGAAATACCTATAACTTTGTTGTCTTTTGTCCGATTCAGATGAAATGTGCAGGGACCCGATTCGGCCCAACTGAAGCAGGAAACCGATTTGGAGCTCCGAATCGAATCGCTGGCATCCGAATTGGCCGAATCCGAACCCAAATCGAATAGTTCCCTATTCGCACAGGCCTCATAGCCATCAGCTGGGAGTAAATGCTTGCTCAGAGAAAGGGCTCATCTAGTTTAAACAGTGTGGTGGCTGCTCTGTACCTACACCACAGCCAAGAAGGAAAAATTCCCTCTGCCACACTCTAGATTCACCCGGTGTAGAGGCCTTGTCCTCAGACGGTGCCAGCCTACATCCCTAAAGGCTCCAGTAGGTCTCACACTCACCCTCTGCACAAGGATGCGTCTCCCCCCACCATGCACAGTTTTTAGGAACTTGGCTGGGCTCAGCAGTGTCCGGTATGCTGGGAGGCATGCAGAAGTGTCCCCCCATTGTATGGCCTCGAACACTACCGGCATCTGCCTGCCTCTCCCCACTGAAAACTGAACGTGAAATCCATTCGCTTGTAATCCAGTCTACACAGATTAGAGAAATCCATGTATATTGGATCAATTCTGCCTTGGGCTTTTTGAATGTCTGCATTTAACCACCCAGTGGACTCCTAGGCTAAGCAAACTGCCTCCCAGATCAGCAAATATTAGCTACAATCTGTGAATGTGGCATCATGCGAGTATATTCAGTTACAAGAACTGCAGTGACCTTTTCCCTTTTCCATGACAAGGCAATTTCCATTAAACTTCTGCTTTCTTGCCTAGTTTATTCTCCATTTTCTTTGCTGGACCCTACAGCGGGGCAGTGCAAGAGTTTGCACAATAAGAGCCGCATCGCAGCATGCCCCGCATTAATAACCACGACGATGAACTAATGATAACTATAGCAGGCTTGAAAGTTGACAAGGCACCAGGGTTGCCATGTGAAATTAAGCTAGGTACAGTAGCACCTGTTTTAGCCAGTTAGCTGGGAAGGACAATCCTGCATTGGGTACTACAACTGGCACTTAAAATGGATATTCGAGGATCCATTAGTGGAAAGAGTGAACTTAATTGTCCATTAGCTCCGTGTTCCCAGACCTTCTCCTGAACACGTGTCATGTGTAAAAGGCAAACTTGTAATATTTATCTGAACAACTCATGACAGCGTGCAACACCACTAAATCAAATAGGGTTCCTATAGCTCAAAGCATACATTTCCACTGCCAGAGTTATCTCACGGACTAGTTTAGTTTGTCCAGAATCTGTAAAGCTGTAAATTAATGTAGTCCTGGCACTAAAGGAGAACTTCACTTACGGTTACTCACTGCAGGTCATCTGAGAGAGGGGCAAGGAGACCTGAAAAAAGGGGAGATGGAGGAGGGTGGACTGAACCTTGGAGTTTCCATAGATATTTTTCTTCTTTCACAAAGTATCAGTGAAGGAAAAAGGAGACCGTCTTCCTCCATCCTCTGAACCAACAGTCTAGCTTGGGGGCTCAGAAATGTGTGGGGATCTCTGCCTCTTTACCTACTCAGCAGCTTCCCCTAAAATTCTTTAAGGGATTTAATGCATTTTTCTCAGAAGTGCCCCTGGTCAGATTTAAAATGATTCTCCATCTGTTTGGCCTCCTGCCAGAATACCCAGGTAAGATGCACAGAGGTAAGGACAGGAGCCTCAGAACAGCACTTTCCCAAACTTCTCCTGGAATAGTATCCTAAACCCCGACAGATCTCAGCATTTTTTTTTTTTTTGGTGCTATTATGACTTCTAACACAAGTCAAGAAGAGTGACAACTTTTGGTGGACCTAAAAAGATCAGGTTGAATTCTTCCTTTGCACATTTAATTATATTCAGATAAGAGAATAACCAGTGGAGAAGCGTCTTCATTTTAGTTTGCAACAGAAATCAGCAACTTTCCAGATGTAGACATGTTGGTCTAAGGAAATAGGTAGGCAAGGTTCTTTGAGTAGATGCAATATCTTTTATTAGAGCAATGGAGTAGTTGGAAAAAAGCTTGGTAAGAAGTTTTTTCCAACTACTCCATTGGTCTAATAAAATATACCACATCTACCCAAAAAACCTTGCCAGCTTTAGATAGTGATTTGATGGCACAACCGACACTAATCATTACTTTTGTAGAGAGGTCAAGGTGAAAGAATCATGGAAGCCCCTCTCCTCCCCTCCCCTCAAAAGGGGAGCAAACAACCAAAAGCAGCTTTAAAAAGGACTATCCAAGCTTTGTCTATTTTGTGTACAAAGGAAGAGATTCATCCCTTAGCAAAGGGCTATTTGCCAGCTCAACCCCACTTAAAGCTTATTTGTGACATGGATCTTTGCCAAGAGGTAAAGTTTACTGCAACCAAAGACTTGAGAGCTGCCAGTACAGCATCTTGCATTGAGACTGTAACTGCTACCACAAATAAGGACTAATTACAAGCGGATATAATCTCTGTTTGAGAATAGACAGAGATACAATTGGGATGCAACTGGGCAAGGTGCTACAAATGCAAAAACGGAGCCAGTCACTGCCCCTCAGAGCATGCAGTTTTATTTGAAGTCCACACCAGATGCTTGCAATGTCCATAGAGAAAGTTAGCAGAACCTACTGAAGAAATTTGAAGGCAATACATAATCAGTTCTAATATCTATCCTTTTCGGGAGCACTGTTCAACATAACCATTTTGCTGAAATCATCACGCAACTAGGGAACACTGTGAAGACCCCTCTGAAATTATATCAACTCTGTTACCCGAGTCCAGCTCTGACGCAAGAGGCAATGAAGCCCCATTGATAATGCATTATAAAAGCAGGTGCAGTCCGACTATGCAAGAATTAGGTGATTAATGAGGAGTCTTTGGCAATTGTTGCAAGATCACCGTCTTAAGTGGGATTCCCAGGAATTGTTATTTCAAGAAGAAATAAAATTACTGTCAGTCTAAGGTGTGACCAGATACGCTGCAGTCTATGAATGAATCCCAGGCAGTAAAAAAAGACAGGCAACACAGTGGCACAGACCAGCTTTACAGTCATGTTTAGCTGCACACAGTCCTTGGGAAGGGGACTATGCACAGTGAAGCAGAGATTGCAGAGTTAGACGACTGCTACCTGTGCCACAATACTTGGGAGGGAAGGAGGGATTCCTTTAAGAACGGACCTTTTTGAAGCATCTGAAAAACTGCCTGACTGAGGGCCGCTCTCACCAACAAATATTGCAGAGGTAAGACAGGGAAAGAGGCAAAAGCAGGAGTAAATAGCCTATGGATTTGTGCTACAAATGCCTTGGTTGCATGGACAGCACACTCGTACGTGGAATTGTTGAACGCACCAGGAGATTGCAGCAATAATTCCTGGAGCGTAGAGACAATAGTCCTATTGCAGACCATCTAATTAGTTCTCCTTGCACCTCAGGAAGGGAGGCTAGTATTTTTAATTTTGCAGAGACACAGACATGTTCAGTGATGTCTCCAAGGTCGTGCAGCAAGTCATTGACATATCGGAGCTTGCAGCTCTGGGATTTCTTTTGCCAGTGCAGTCTATTAGTCTCGGTTATCTTTTTAGCCATACCTCCATGCTTCCTAAGAATAGCATCCTTTACCTCTCACTGAGAGGAAGGATGCCTCTAGGGTTGCCAAACCTCCCGGATTGGCCAGGAGTCTACTGGAATTGGCATCCGGTTCCCGGTGACTACTGAAAGCAATCTGAGCGATTTTAAGAAAAATCTCCCCAAATAGCTTCAGGTCACAGTTGGCAACCCTAGATGGCTCCGATGGTAGCGTGGCACCTGGAACACAGAGTCACTTCCAGGCCTTGCTACACATGATGCGCGACCTTTACCAAGTCCCTTAGTCTCTTGAGATGGGACCCACAGAGGAAGCGAGCTTATTGCTGGTTCCAGATTTCTCGAAATTTGCAGCTCCCCTAACACAGCAGACGCCAACATTTCATTCCCTGTGTGTCCATCCTATTGATGGAGCAGGCTAGAAGTTGTTCCTTAGCTAGTAACAGGTTAACAGGGACTCTATCCAGTCCTGCCAGAAAGTAGCAGGTCCTATACCATCATGGCATCGGTTTGTTCAAGCTCAACAGTTGTCTGGATTTGCTTCCCAGAAATATGCTTCCCTCATCCTAAATTCCCTTTCCATCCACATTGAAACTAAATGGTTTTATAAGATTGAAACAATATATTGAAGCATTGTGTTTCAGAAGCAATTCTGAAATTTCTTTCTTTCCCTATCCTGATTCAGAGTAAAGTTATTTCAAAGCATTGGAATTTCCCATGGCATGGGATCCTGTTTTTATGCATCTCTAGTATTTTGGAATGATAATGCACCCGTGGTAAAGTCAGCTAATCTTCAATTTCAATAATTTATTTACTTGATTATATTCATTAGAATGATAAAAGTATCTAAATGTTTCTGAAATGAGAATATTTTTGTTCCTAGCTTCCCAATGAAAACGGAAGTATTTTGGTCAGATAAAGGGGAAAAAGAAGAGGGGGGGGGATGGGGGAGAAGAGAAAAGAAAAGGAAAGAAAAAGAAAAGAAAAAAGGGAAAATCAGAATCTACCAGTTAAAAATAGCAGTGGGAAATCTTACAGCCAGCCAAAAAGGCATAGTTTTCCATGAAATAAGGCAAGAATCAGACAACATTCCTAATCAACTTCTTTGCTCAGGAGTCACAGTAATGGGTTTCTTCCTCTGCTGCAATTAAAATGCATGAGAAGCACAGAGCTCTTTACAAAAAGGGAATAACTAATTCATGTTTATAGCTTACAAATCCACTCAGACCCATGTACTCAGCTCCTCATTACTGCAGTAATATAAAATATGGTGCATGCTTTCAATTTCAGACACGTTATAATTTCCTTAGACTTGGTTGTTCCCTAACATTAACTGACAAAATTAAATCCTTCCATCAGGAATGGAGATGAATGTTTCCTGTAATTCAATCAGGAGCAAATCAACTGTTTAGCGCACAGATGTTGAAACAATGGATCTCGCTGGTGAATCTAGAGGGAAAAATTCATATATGGGCAAGTACGAAGCCTTCCTTTGGAATACGCACCTGATAAGGATTTATTTGGATTTGGAAAACAGCCATTGAAAAAAATAAGCCTGCACAAGCAAGTAGGTTAGGAATGAACTACCTCGCATTTTTTCCAAGCCTGTTATTTAGCAGTTTATAAACTGTATATATGCAATGTAAGAACCACTGTATCCAGCATGGAAAATCAACTACCTCTATGGCAGAATAGAGAGTTATTTAACTGCACGCACCAGCTATGCAAATGTCCCATATGGGTAATGAAAGGCTCACATATGTGAGAGGCATGCACGTTTGAAGTGTCAAGGACAAATGCGTGTCAGAAAAACGGAAGTACTCAAGTTAGAACTGGATTACATTGCAGAGAAAGCTTCTGTTTTTGCAAACTTCACCCCAACAGCCAGGATTTTCATATGGCCTTTGGCTTCACCCCTTTGCAATCATCTGTGGTATAGAGGGGCCATATGAAAGCCTGCAAAGCAATTATTCTCCCAGGGGAGCACCAAAGTACAGCTGACGTGAAGGGCTCGACAAGGTTTCCCCACGTAGGGTCCCAGTACTACGCAAGAAGAGGATAGGGGTCTGCCTATTGGTCCACGAGCCATTTTGTCCCTCAACAGCCCAAAAACGGGGTGGCACAAAAATAGCCTAGCTCTTTGGCTGTATCTTCTGTGCGGTGTCTCTCTGTGAAGAGAATCCTACATTTCCTTTTGAATTTGAATGAAACTTCTCCAGAGAAGCATTCTCTTGTCTATAGCATGGAAACGGTGCATTTTCTCTTATTTGCTACTCTGCCTGTGCCCTGCAAAGTCACTAAAAACCCAGAGCGATTGTCGACTTTGATTTGCCAGAGGCATCCTGAACATAAAGGATTCACAGCTCTGATTGATTACTGCAGACTTTCAGCTTGAACTGAACAGGCATTGTAGAGCAGCCATTCTTTAGGATGGTAAAGAACAGAGAAAGAGGTGGAGCCCACAGCTACAGCTCACCCAGACACTTCAGCAAGTGGCAAAAAGTCCTGTCCAGTGGCTGACTTCTTAAAAAACTTAACTCATTGATGGGGTGCAGAAGGACTTTATGCAATCTGATAGATGCTTTCACATTCGGTAATGATCTGAATGGCTCAGTGCACGAGTCACTTCCCTTCAGGTTGGACAGCCAACGACAACAGTTCAGGCATCAGAGAATGATGTTCGACAGAAATGCATCTTTCAAAGCTACAGTTAACAGCTCACGTAAAAAGCTGCACCATGCAAATCATTTGCCTGGAGCCCCAGTCAGTTTTGTTGGTCCTACGAAATTCAGCAGTGATGCTACATACTACCAAGTGCCAGCTACTGGCATTTCATTGATGACTGCTGGTATCTTCCTATAGACATGTCTTGTCCCGATTATGGGGATGCATCCTGGCTTCCTTTGTGGCCCATTTGTGCCGTTCTGCTATCAGCTTAATGGGGGCCTTGAGGATTGCCTTGCTATGAGAGAATCCCTGGCTGGTATGGGATGGATATAGTGGCCCTTCTGTTGACCCCTAGAGTAAGGGGCAGACCCATGGAAGTGCTGCCCTGGCTGATTTTCTTTGTGCTGCCACCCATTTAAAAAGAAGCCCAGTACAGATCTTTGCACTTCAAATATATATATCTATTTCCCCCCCCTGTAGGTTACTTAATTTCTACTCCATGCAAAACCCCAGTTAGAAAAATAACTCAAATGCCAACCTTCTTCCCCCTCCACACTCCTGGAAGTGCAATCTAGCATTTACACATTTGTGATCATATGACCCCCAGTGTAGGAGATCACTGACCAGCGAGTTCACAAGTGCTTTTAACTCCCCCCAACCCCCTCCCCCCCACCAAAAAAATCAAGAAAATAAATGAGCAAACCCTTCCATCTTCTGTGCCCACTATACAAATATTTTATTTTGACATGTGTGAATCTTTTAAGCATATAAAAAGTGAAGTCTCTAAAATGACATCCTGTAGTTAGGTTTTCTTCAAAGCAAGATAAGGGAAACAAGTATGCATTAAAAAACAAACAACAACCCCCCCTCGGGAACAAACAAAAAACCCCCCAAAAAACCAAAAGACACATACATCCCAAACCCCATACAGTGCACTATGGGAGTTTGTAATTTAATGGGCAGGGGAGTAGCACACAGGCCCTTTGGACCAAGCAAACAGAAGCCCCACTGGTGCAAAAAAGCCTCTGATAGCAGCAAGAGGTCTAACACATGTGTCCAATAGAAGGCACATGCCATTTACATGGCTAGGAGAACAGACCTACATAAAACTGGAGGGGAAAAGTGATTTTTAAAAGTCCTTAATGTTTATTTGACTTATTTTGTAGATTAGGAAGAGGTATGCAATATTTCCCCATGCGTTTTCTCCATCCCTTTAACCTTTTCCACCACCCCAATTTAGGGAAGTTTCTCACTCTTGACAGCCAGGAACTTGTACCCCTATCAGGGACCACCTCGTTTTATTGCCTTTACACAAGATGTAGTGCATGTGGGTGGAGTAGGAAATGTTTAGACTATTCTGCCCCTCCTTCTTCCAGGATTTAAGTCCTGAAATGCACTTGCTGCAGTCTGCATCAAAACTTGGCATTTATTATACTCTCTCCAAAATATACTTTTTGTTCCCTGACAAAGAGCATGTATGATATAGCATTCCTACCAATCTCTGTGACTCTGGGGATCGTGAAAGGCTTATTTTTCCTCTTTACCAATGGCAATTATAGAACTTAGTCTCTTAACTTTTGCTTGGGGCACGAGGATGGGACCTTAGTGGACCTAGGACCCCTCCTGTGTAGCCCCAGAGAACAGATTCATAACTCTTCTTTTTATTTATTTAAAACTGTTGAAGCTCAACACCATGAAGGCATCAAATCAAAAGGATGCATCAATCCCAAAGAAGATCAAAAAGATCCGTCTAAAAGGGTAGCGGGACTTTGAGAAAAGTGCCAGTAAAACTTCAATGCGGTAATGATCAGGCCCTGATTTTTTATTGCTGCAATAAACAGTTTACTGTCCTGGTTTCCCTAATAACTGGCTGGTAGCCCAACTCTGACGCACACACAAGCACTGAGAACCTGGAGACCAAACCGTGAATCTCTCTCTCTCCACTCATTTGATACTTTTCTCACATCAGATTCACGAACACTAAAAATACCTTATTTGTTGATAAAACTCGAGTCATCACATTCAAATGAGCAAGTCTGCTGCAATCCTACCTTGAAACAAAACCCATTCACAACATGCAACCCAATTCATGTTTCCATGAGATGAAGTAAGGCAACATGTATCATCAAAAATGAACAACTGAGTACTGTGCCTAGGAAACCTAATGCCCTCATTACCAAAGAACACCATACTGATCCAAGGAAAATTTTATTGCTGACTTGATTTGTTGCTGTTGAAACAGGAGCTGTCACAATAGGTTTGGCTCAAGACAGAAGTTGAAAGCAGTTTTAACAAAGTGGTCCTCGGGGAGCCCAAGTGATGCAAACCTTCATGCTGGGTGAAATTCACTCTTGTGCACAGAGGGTGCTCAAGACCTACGCGCTACCAATGTCCCCATAAACATAGGTATGTATAAAGGAGGTTTTTAGTGAAGCAGTCCTGGTGCACATGGATTTCACAGCTTACTAACAGGTGGTTTTGTCCATCTACAACAGAAAGCAGCTATTGCTCCTGCTGGCAATAGATAGGATAGGTCGCTTCCAAGATATTGCAAGCAAAATGGAAGAGACTTTTCAAAATCTGAGTTTGTCATATGTTATAGGTAGAAAAGTATCAAATCACTGCATTTTGTTTTTCACTCAGAAGTGGAACCATTTCTGAGCAAAGACAGGTTTACAGAGTAAATGCAAGGTTTTGTGAAGAAAGGTTTGCCTTATTTTGATGGAGGGGAGGAGAGGAGAGGAAAGAGTCCTCTACTTGTACATGCATAATTCCTGTTAAGGTGAATAGACACCAAACCTGGCACCTGAGGGAAAAGTCACCACTTCAAGAAGCAGACAACTCAGGAAACCCATGAGGGACACAACTGTTCCTTATTGCTCCTTGCTGGTGCCTTTGCAATAGTTGCCAAGCTGCAGTTTGATCTGGCAGCAATTAAAATTTCACTGCACACTAGATTTACAGCTACAGCAAAAGTGCTAGAGAATTACATGGTACTGTTTTGAGACAACAGCCTTACAATAGCATCACACCGTGGTGTTGTTATCTGTTGCCTGGAATGCTACAGTATTTTTAAGAAGGTTTGTCTACTAACCCTCCTCCAGGTTAACCAGCTCTAACCAAATCCTCTCTAGCTTCCTTCCACACTGCTTCTGAACTATTTTGTATTACTGCCCATATCTCTGTGAAATGTCTCAGATGCTCTGCCTCACAATCAGCCAGTCCGCAGGCAGACTGAGTATCATATGCAAGTCAGAGTCTCACTTAATTTAGATTACAGTTACTTCAGTGACCTGGGTCAAGCCAATGCAACTCTTACATACTGGATTGTAGGTCTAAGTCTGTCTTAGACTGCAAGCCCTCCAGGGCAGGGGACTGGTACATTTCTATGGCATCTAGCACATCAGCATCTCTTCTTAGCTGGTAGAGCTTTCTCCTTTGTGCAGTAGGTACTCAGCATCACTTACAAGTGGTGAGACTTGTTGCTCCACTTGCAAGTCAACGGCTTTCTGGAGACCATCTGTGGGGACTGAAACCCATCTGCTTAATGTGCCCGTTGTGCAGAGATGCAGCATATGAGAGCTTCATCTTTCTGTTATATCAGCAATCCCTTCCCACCAATAACTGGCCTTGTGTGTGGACTTAGGCAAATAACTCCACCCCTCTGCTTCTTTCCTCTCCTCTCCCATTTCTAGCTTATCTACTGAAGAGTGTATGGGCCTGAAGGCAGGGAGTATTTCTTACTGTGAGGATGTAAAGTACAGAACATACTAACCTGTTGGGATCTCCAGCTGGTTTTGCTATAACAACAACAGTAGCAACAGCTAGAGATGGAGGACACTAGGAATGATTTTTAGGTTTTCAGGCTAGATCATTCTTAACTGCTTGTACAATGTTGTAATGAAAAGCCGATTCTACATGGCTCCAAACTAATCCCTGCTATAGAAGAGAGGGGCCTACAAACATCCCAGCACACCAGTGCTGAAAAACCCATTAAGGGGGAACCAAGATGATGCTTCTCTTTGCATTTCCTTACTAGTCGTTACACTTCATGCCAGATATAAACAGCATTTGGTCTGTTGGCTGCACACTGAATACCAGTCTCTTTAGAAAAGACATACTCCATAACGACACAAGAAGATCAATTGTACCAGCCTCAGCTAGGTAATGCAGCTTTGATACAAGCCCATTAAATCGTCTCCATTGAGTCTATTTCTTTGGCAAAGAAGAGATTACAAATGTCTGCACATGGCTTTTGAACAACACTGATGATCACCATTAACCTTAGGCCATTTGGATAAGAATAAACGTTATCTATCTATACCACTTGAATTCCACTTTAGGCCCGGGTTAGAGGTTTTTGAGAAAAGTGGTAGTTTCATAGACATTAAGGCTGGAAGGGACCTCAGAAGATCATTGGAGTCTAGCCCCCTGCCCCCAGGGCAGGAAGTCAGCAGGGGTCGTAGGCTCCCAGCAAAATAAACATCCAAATGTCTCTTGAAGGCATTCAAAGTAGGTGCTTGAACCACCTTCAGTGGCAGTCTAGTTCTCTGCCCAGTAGTTAATTAAAACTCTGCAAGAACACAGAATGGTTTTTAAAAAGGCGCACACAAATCCCCACACACCCAGATAAAGGAAGTTGTTAGTAAACTTTCATAAACTCTTTTACATTATTCTGGAATACCACCATTTCCATTTAGCAGTCTGTTAAATGGAGAAGCTCTCTCAAGTTTTGCATTAAATTGCATAAGGCATTATCTAGATCTGGGTCAAAGTTCTTCTGACAGAAGTCCGAGTTCAAGTAATTTGGATGAGGAGTCCTGCATGACAGCTTACCAGACTGTAGATAAACCGTGATTTGTGGTTCCACTTAAAAGATGGAACCACAGTTGTGGTTCCACGTACAATGTGGTTCCATGCACAAAACAAATGAAAAACAACCCCTACCTCCCAAAACATCTTGTTCAGTTCAGCCTCAGTTCTGGCCCTTTATTAGCAGATTGGTCAGTGGTTTGCTTTAGGGCGATTCTGAAGCCATGACCTCAGAAGTAGCCTCCAGTGACTTCAGTTTGAGAACATTACGTCACGGCCCAGAAAAGACAACCAAGTACATTATGCAGTGAAGGTAGGAAAACAAAACTGCAGAAGTAGTGATAAATAAACTCTCTCCCCATGCAAATAGTTAAACAAAATGGTCACTCTGGATAAGTATGGACAGTCAAAAACCTGAGGCCAAATCGATTTAATCGTCACAGGTTAGTCTAAGCTGCATAGATTGAACCAATCAGCAAGTGAACAAACATTCACTTGTGATTCTGGAAATGCAGCCACATGCCTGCAGTGGCCCAGGCCAGAAGCCGGGGGGCACGAAAGCACACCTGCTTGGTTGGATGGAGTAGGCAGCTTGGGCCAAGGCTAGCCCACCCACCCTGTGAGGGAAGGGTTGCAGGGGAGATGCAAAGCATCCTGGGATGCTGGGAGGGACTGTGAGTTAATTTGAATCTGGATGAGATCTGGAACAGGAGAAGTTCAATAAAACTGATGCAACTGAAAACAGTTAAGTCTGATACTGCATCTTAAACCAGTTTGGGCCATTTTGAAAGTGGTTTATATGCACTGAACTTCTGGACCACGTCCAGACGAATGTGGCTGTGGGGCAGACACCTCTGTGGTGCCACATACTGCACATTCAGCTGTTCTCTGTACTGCCAAGTAGCAGCGTGCGTGCATGTGGGGGGGGGGGGGGGGTTGATTCCAAGTGATCCCAATTATGTCCAAATTATACTTGATTTCTGAATACAGAAAGTCTGTCTGGCTGTCATTTTAATGCACTCTTAAAAAAAAAAAAGGAGAAGACACTAATTTTCTTAATATTTACTGGTCCAGAAACTCTTCCAAAAGTAATGAACCCAAGCAGCAGATGACTGTTGCACACATTTACCCATCAAGTGAATTACTGCATCACAAGAGCATCAAAATTTCCCCTGAACTAGAAAGTGAAGGGTATCTTACTGAGCTCTGCTAACATGCCTCCACTTACTGCTGACAGCGGGGAAAAAAAAATCTCTTTTGCCATGGGCATTCCTCTGCTGCAGAGAAGAAAATTATAAAAAGCCCAAACTAGAAAACTGTTCAAAGAAATTGCATCACAAGTGAACTCGCCTTAAGGATAGTCTCTGCACAGAAAAAGCCCATAATATATTTAGCTTCATTATGTCCACTCCAGTCTTGCTGGGCTGAGTGATTTGCTTTCACACCAAGTGATTTTGTTTAGACTGGTGCTTTCCGGTTGATGAAGAGGAGAAAACCAATACATGTCTGGGAGCTGAATAAGATTGCATGATAAAGCGTAGACTAGAAAGGGAAGCATGCAGCTTGGACCCATGTAAGGCAATGCACTACTTCAGCTCATTGTCACGCAACAGGTAGGGAAACACATCTCCTAGGAGGTTCCTTTCTCATAGTCTCCAGATCACCATATCACTTCCTTGTGACTGGCGACTGGGCATGCCCTTCCCGCTCTGCCTAAGTCTTCTGCCGCAGATCAGAGATCCACAAGGTAGACACAGCAGACTCCAAGCTGTACCAAGAATAATCCTTTTTCTGACTTGCTTTTGATTCAGCCACCCCAGTGCTGCCCTCACCAGTTAACATGCTGCCAATGGGTAGGGGCCTCCCAACTCCCAACATCTTAAACTGAAGTACTGCTGCTAGTAGTATCAGCTACTCATGATACACTTTTGAGAGTGGCTCTGCCCATTTACCCCATGAGCCATGCAAGACTTCTGCATAGTGCAGCACTGGAATATGGAGAGGCAAAAGACTTAGTCAAAAGAAAGAAGGAAGGAGTTGCTATATAAGTCATTGATGCAGCACAGTCATTGAAGGTGATGGGAAGTCACCCACAGACTTCAGTAGGCTTTACATTAGACTGTACTTCCACTCAATATTTTTCTCCAGAAGCTGATTGCATTTTCCTGCAAACCGTCTATCAGGAGAGGCCAGTTATATGCACTAGAAAATCTAGCATCTTTCTGTTTAATAGTTAATATTAAGAAGCCCTTGTTTTTTAAATAATAAAAAGCCCATCCATGATCCTAAGCCCAGAGACTACACTTAGTTGTTCATTTATTCAGTGCTGAGAATAAAATCACTTTCTACAGCATCCAGTTCATTAATTTAGAGAGCTGTCTTACTGATACACAGATGGTGCTAAAAGCAATCAGTCCTGATATTGTTCATTTCTCTTAAGCCGTGCAGTTTTACAAAAACATGAGTCAGTGAAAGTGGCAGTACATCTATGAACGCTAAAAAAAGGACGTTTAGCAGAACTGTGGATCTGAGTCATAAAAGTTCAAGGCAATTTTTTAATTTCCAGGCACAAGCTTTGTACTTCTCCACTCTTAAGGTTGCCACAAATCATAAATTAAGTCTCTGTCAAAACCAGAGTTGCACAACTGATCCTTTCCCAGTGCTAGTTTTACACATTTTGTAATTGAAATTACCAACTGGCCCAAAGAAGCTTATGGCCATTTTTAGGAATCTAGCATGGAAATAGGATTGGAGATCAGGTGAGGTTCAGGTTCTCTCAGGTTGCACCGTGAATATTTTGTACACCACTACACGTTCCAAGCCAACTTTAGCATGTTTTGTCTAATAAGAGTCACGCTCCAGCATCACTGGGAATTGGACCCAAGATCTCTTGTACTAAAATCATAAACCTCTTCATTTTGAGCCAAAGGTCTAAGGTTGAATCACAGCCCATTAACATCCATAAAGCATGCCCATAAATTTGACATCAGGCCCTTATTCCCTACACTGAAAATGAAAGACTCATCTTTTGTTGACCAGCCATGGAGGAGCGTGTGTTACTTAACAGGCCAACTGAACACTTGGTTAGAGCGTGTACGACGGGTAGGCAATATAAATGTATCAACTATGCATCCAAAAGCTTGAGCACCTTTTCAGATACCGGAGTTTTAGATATCTTTGCCCATTCAAATCATCCAGATATTTGATTTACTTGTCCTAACTCCATGGGGGCCAACCTTCCAGGGATGCTACAAATTAGCCTGCACTCTCCAAGCGCAACTCCAATCCCCTTTCTCTGCTGCTTTGCTCTGCTTCCTGTCCCATCTACTGCTTTCCGTCACTGTGCTGACTGTCCCCTCCTTGATCTGCCACATCCCACCCACACAGGCTGCCTGCGCAACTTGCAGAATGCATGCTGCAGGTTGGTCACCCCTGCTGTAGCTGCCAACCTTAAAATATTATAGGCCAGCAAGATGGATATTTGTGAGCCAAAGTAGAACTAATGGAAGATGACAATTAACTTAATACAGAACATATTTATGGAGCAGTGAGTCAGAGGATGAGATACAGCAACCAGCCCTGTGAAGTGCATCATGCAGAATGACAGCTAACCCAGACTTTCAGAAACACTCAGCAGTTGTATTGGTGTGTTTGATGCTGCAGGGTGCTACGTAGCTCCTGCGTGAAAGCCCCACCAACTCCCACCGAAATCAGAGGGAGTTGAGAGCGTTCAGCATCTCGTATTAGAAAAGGTTTGGACCCACTTCAAGCAATAGTAGATGAATGGGTCAGGGCATAGGCAGAGGTTTGACTAAATGGTGAGCATCAAAATGATGATTTGAACTGAAAACTTGAAAAAGTTATCATTTTGACATGGGTTGAAAAAAATTGTTTCCTTATTTACCATCCTTCCCCCCTTCAGCCACTTTGTTCTCCTTTTCCATTAAGTTTCTGTGGAAGTCCCATCAATTCCCAGTTTCATACCAATGAACAGATTCAGCTCTGTGCCCTTATGCACAACCCAGATGATTAAAAAAGGCCAGCCCTCATGGCAAAGGGTTAAGAGGATCCATTTCCTCTTAAGGATCCCCGTGGTGATTTTGAATTAATGCCTTCTTTTGAAGAAGTACTCAATTGGACTAGTTGTGCATCTCAAACAGATCTCCCCTGCATCAGACCTACTAAGCACATTTCATAAAGAGGAGTTTTTATCTTGGGAAGCTGGAGCTGAAACAGGGAGTTACCTTTTTCAATATAGCTAGTGTAAGTGTCCAAAAAGACTGCAAGTAAACAGTATCTCAGAGGTTAAGTAAAAAGCAAACATTTATGCAAGAGGCTTGACTTTGCAGTGCTGCTCCCTTGTGACAACATGCTATTTAGACTAATAACACAATTGCCATAGTACAGCCTCAGGAATTATGCAAATGTGCAATAACTATGCATTAATAATTAGCAGATTATGCAAAATCAGTGGCACAGAAAAAATTGTTTTGTTGCAAGTTTTGCATGAAAAAAAAAAAAAAAGTGATGCAAGGCAGGCTAGAGCAAATGTACCTGTTATCAAATTAAACAATTGGTTTTAAGGAAAAGATGTACAGCAGTACAGTATTAGGGGAAGGCACAAAGGCCAAGGCACTTGCCAATGAGGAGGTCTTCACTCAGACATTTAACAGCTGCAGAAAGGAGGGGTTGGGTTCCCAGCCAGCCACGGGTCACCAGGGATTCTCCCAGATGTTCACACAGTCAAACTAAAGCCCACAAAGCCCAGAACTTCCCTCAGATAGTGAGAGATGCAATCAACCAAGGCCACACTCCTTCCCTGAACACCAACAAGGAAAGGAGTCAGGATGGAAATCCCGACTGAGGCTTTTTCTGCGATGGCTTGTGTTCAAGTTGTCTACCTCCCCCAACCCCCAATACAAATATTCCAGTGCAAAACCCTTGCGGCTGACGTCCTACTGGCAGGAATCCACGTTATGACCAAGAAGGGCTGGATTTTTTCTCTTGACCTTGGTACAAAATTTGAGCCCGTTATCCCTGGTGGGTGGGTGGGGGACAGGGGACAGACCGTCTTCCTTGAACCCGATCAAAATGCTGAAAGAAAGCCGAGTCAGGGCTCCCTGCAATGGGACTAGGACCGAAGGGTGCGGGTGGGTTTGTACAACTCTGAAAAGCAAAACCCTCCTTGTTACAACTAGGTTCTACCATTCTGAACACAAAAAAGCCATAGAAAAATTCTAACAGCTTGCACATGACTTGAAAAGGGTCAACTAGAAGTGTACTGCCAAGTCTAGGGACTTATTTGGAGTTCGGTATTTCCTTAGGTGCACTGTTTGATGTTCTGGATAGGTCATGACTTATCATGTAAGTACAGCACGTTGTTGAAACAAAAAGTCATTGAACTAGAGTGATGTGATCAAGGGAGCCAATGCTAGGAGGTAAATGCATGCAGTCCCAGTAAAGTCAGCGGTGCAGATGTGTGACGGAAAGCAGAATTTAACCTAAAAGTTTCTTAAGGTACTTGCATAGCCCTGCCACTTGTAATTAAGCACACCACACACAAAATGTCTTCCCAGAACCCCTCTGAGAAGTTAGTGCTGTTGTTTCTCATTTGTAAAGTGAGATTAGGCAGACAGGTCTAAGAAGGAGTCACAAAAGGACTCCAGCACTTAAATAGCATCTTACTACCATGGTAGGCACCCAGATGAAAGATGCAGATTCACTGGATACCAGCTAAACCTGGAGCCACATAAGTTTCCAAAAATAAAGTTCCCCAGGGTCCTCCACATCTATTGGCCATGTAGGGAAGCACCCAAATCTCAACCGCAAGGAGAAGGAAGGTACCGTAACTCACACTTAAACACTGCCGAGATCCAAAACCAGACCATCCTTTGTCTTGCTTGCCAATGTGGTAAGTACTCTCAGGGAATATATGACAGACTGGATCTGGCATAAAAATGCCGAGTGATTAGAGCACTCCCTTGAGATGGAGGGTGAGGGCACGATATAATTGCCTCTTCTGCTTCAAAGAACTTGAACCCATATCTTCCGCTTCCCAAGGGAATGCTCTAAGCACAACACTATAGGACAAGGGCACTCAACACCTGGACCATGGGCTTGATCTGCCCCACCAGTGCTGTGCCATCTGTCTTGCAGGGCTCCTTATGGAGCTTGCATGGGGGGAGCTCTGGGGGTCATGGCCCTGCACGCTAAATTGGGCTAAATCAGACCCAGGAAGATTGAAGAACTCAATCTTGTTGCCCTGAGCTTGAGCCCAATTGTCTAACCTCAGGGGCATCCTTCCTCTTCCCAGCTGAATGATTTTGACACCGAAATACAGTAGCTAGTTCTGTAGGGATAGCAGACCCATACACATGCATACCGACATTTTGCCTTTAAACTATGCCAACCATTCTTATCCAGAAGAGGAGACATGAAGCACACACAGACAAGATACATGCTTGTTTGAGTGATAACGCTCTTTAACCAGTCAGGATTTTTTTTTTTTTTTTTATTACTATTACTACACACTGCTCCGTGCTACATATTCAGAGTAAGGTGCCATGCAAAGAGTCACAGAAAAGTTCTGCTTCAAGTGGCTGGTTTGCATTCAATGAGAAAGATTTCTGTGACTGTTTTCCTGTTTGTTGCATGGTAAATAGGTTGAATCTGTGGCATGTTACCATTTATCATATAATTAATCTATGAACTGAATGATAACCATAATGTATGCCAGCAACCACATTTTCTGCAAGCAAAACACTCCCTAGTTACACCTAGGCAGCAAAGAAATGAGACACCAATAGACTAAAAAGGTCTCATGGTCAGGTTACTAAACTGGAATTCAAAAGCCCTGGGTTCATATGCTGGCTCTTCCAAAGACTGTGTGTATGAAGTAGACAACCCTACATGTTTCAGACCCCCATTTTAAAACCAGAATGATACTAAATACTTACTCTTACAACTTCTATGCATCATTTCCATTGGAGTGCAAATTCCTCGAGGCACAGACCTCCCATGCTGTATTTAAATACAGTGCCAGGTGCAAGAGGACCACAGATCTGGTATAAATTGATAACATGGCCTATGCTGTCCATGGATGACTAACCAGCCTGCTTCAAAACTCCTGAAGATTTGTTTTAACAGCCCAATGACATCACAGGCTAGAAAAGGAAACTCAGAGTGTATCATCTAGTTTACTTTAAACCCATTTGAAATTTCTCTCACACGTGGGAGATAAAAAGAGGTTTGTAACAACATGGTGCAAACATAAGTGAATATAAGAGTTAGGCAAAACTTTTCAAAATGATCGTATGGGAGCAGGGAGGTGGAAAAAGTGGCAGAGAAGCAACACACATTTGAGTATATCCTACAGAATAAATCCTGTATATATACACACACGATTTAGCTGCTGTTGCTTAATATTACCAAGACTCACTGGTACTTTCTCCATAGCATCCGTGACATGTATATGTATATATATGTATGTGTATGTATATATGTCACGGGCGCTATGGAGAAAGTACCAGTGAGTCTTGGTAATATTAAGCAGCAGCACCCAAGTAAAACACAATACATGATCAAGGAGATTCACATGCAGCAACCAAGCCCCATTCTATCCTTCCCTCCCACCCACCTCCTCCCGCAGAGGATGGGGATGCCCATGAAATTCAGGACAGACTCAGATGGTTTGACAATGGTGATGAGCACAAGATACGAAGCTACACAGTAGCAATGGGCCCAATTCATTATAGCTTTGTACTTTGGGTAGTTAGTCATTTGAATGGGTGCAGAATGAATGTAGGGAGGTGGGGGAGATCGACAGGGGAGTTGGGAAAAGCAGGAGTGTAGAATCCTATTTTATTTAGATTTAAATAACTCCATAAGATGCAGGATATCAGAAGATCAGACCTAGTCTAGAAAATTTGTTACTCAGTAAAAAATCTTTGGGGGCTGGGACTTATTTTTGTTCTAAATTTGTACAGCACTTTGCATAGGGGGGTGGAAGGGAAAGAACAGGGGATGACAAGGGGGACCCTAATCCACGTGTGGGACATTTGAATACTGCAACAAACAGAAAAACCACCCCCACCAAGTCCTTTATGGCATGCAACGCCTAAACCATAGATCACATCACCCAGAGATGCATCATGCTTCAATAATCACTCCCAAGGCAGCACTGATAAGTTATGACATATCATTTACTGTTCCAAGCATAGCTCAAGTGGGATGTCACTACCAGGTTCAAAACAGCTAAATTTCAAACCAAGTCACCACCCACAGTCTAATTTGGGACTATTTGGTTTTAGGGCTCTTTGTATGGGATTATTAAAAAAAGAGGTAAAAGGCATTGCTCAGACAAATCCAAAGGTCATTTGGTATTTTAAACCTTTAGGATCCTTATCAAAGGTGGATTCTCCCCCTACCCCCCTCATCCCGATACCGGTAAGTTGTTAAAGGAAGCAATTTACCAGTTACTGGGGATGAAGTTTGGGGTGAAATACATATGAGGACGTATAGAAATTTCGCTTACCTGCTTCCATAAGTTGACATTGCTGCCCAAAAACCTGCGAGAAGGTAACAGGGCCTGCTGCAGAGTTGGAGGTCACTGGCGAAGAGTCCATGGCTCTCTTAGGGTCCTTCGTGTTAGTCATGTGGCACAATCCAGGACCTCTGAAGTTTCCGACTCCCCCCCCAGTCTGAGGTTGAGGACCTCTATGGGTAGAAGACGGTCAGACACCTGGTAAGGTTGCTTGTGCTAGACACCCGAGGGATTTCTCTCTTCAGTGGGTAGAACGACACCAACGTCCAGACGCTCACTCAGAGCATCATTTGTGTCTGATTTGAGACTAGTCTTTCTCCAGGGCCGTTGTATGCATTTGAAGCAGGTCCAGAGGGCCTCATCAGCCAGTTAAGAAAGAAAAATCAGGTTATAGGAAATGTGCACGTTTCACCCCCAAAAAGCAGATGTCTGCTATACTTGTGCCACTTAAGTGTCTAATTGTGCAATTACCTTGTCCATGAGCCTTGGCACATTTCCACCTGGGGGTGGTGAAGAGAGTATTTCTCTTCTTCCCCAGTGGTTTGGTTCTTGTTCCTGGCAGGGGTATTAACCCTTCGCCATTTCAGTCTGCTAGCCAGACACTCAGGGATCCTTGCACCAATTCAGCAACGCATGTTACCAGGAAGATCCATCACTGTCCAGCTTTTCTAACGTGAAGCTCGGACCCAGAACTGAAGAATGAAATATTCTGTTTTCAGCCTATGAACTTAATGCCTGATCTGGGCTTCAGGGAACCTGCCTACCTGCAGCAGTGTTCAAAAGATGGTATCCTTCCTCTCCAGGTGGTCTGACTGAATTCCTTGCTCCGTCTCCCTTTCCAAATCCAGCAGCAATCTGCAGTAGGCAGCTTCTGCTGTCAGGAGCTGTACTGGCTCTTGGCGTTAGTCCCTGCTTAATTCCTTCACTACAAATCTTTCTCTTTCACCCAGCAAAACAGGAAAGTGGGAGGAGATTGGAGCCATCGTTAAATAACGCTTCCTCTGACCTGCTGCAGTGTTCCCCCCCACCCTTCTGTGATGCAAAGGCTGTTACTTAGAGTCATTCTGGAAGCACATGGAAGTGCTAACTCAGCCAGGCAGGAGAGAGCCTGGTTGCTTTAACTCTCTCACGTCCATTTGCAATCATCAAAGACCAACAATATTATAAGAGAAAGGGGGAAAGAAGATGTGGGCTGGAGCATACCTCCACATATTTAACTCCAGCTGTCATGTCACATGTAGCTGCTGCTGTTCCACAATTATATTTCAGTGTAAAAATGGCAAGCAAGGCTATTTCTGCAGAAGAGGGACCAAGCATTAACTCCCAGCAAAGTCTGTGACAGCCGATTCATCTGTATTTTCAAAATCCCATCTGGCAGCGTAGAGGATGCCGACTTCAGAGAGCTTTGTCCGTTGTGCAGCACAGGGACCCCCTAGGAGCCCTACAGGGAGACAGGTTCAAATTGTGTGAGCACACATCACAACTTGAGCTCAAATACAAGAATTGCCTGGTTATTGCAATAGAAACTACAGAGAGAGAAAGTGTGCGGCTCTGTTGTGTGCGTGCGCAGAGTTCAGCTCTGGCCAACTTCTATGCACCGTTTTAGAGGAGCATAAGGGCAAACTAACCCACTTGCCTTCAGTACTTACACGGCTGCCACCGCTCTGCTAACTGACCATGTCATGATCATTGACATTTTCCCTCCAGCCCTGCAAGACAGCCAAGTATTATTTCCCATTGGAGAATGGGGATAACCAAGGCAGAGAGACAAGGGTATGTCTGCCTGTAGCTGCTCAGGCTGCCTTCACTCATGTGTGCCAACCACCTACACTGAAAACCCTTGAGCTCAGACTGGCCTCCAGCACCTGCCCAGCTCATCCCTCAACATTACAGCTTGAGGGCGAGGCCACCCTTCCCTCTTCCCCGTGTGTGGTCAGAGTTCACTCAGCTCTTGAAAGCCACAAACAGCGAATCCATCAGCAGCTTCCCATACTTGACTTTTGGCCCTTTATACCCCACTTCCAGACAGAAAGAGGTCCTGTTGGTTTGTTTAAAATACAAAAGATTTTGGACCTAATTCTGGTTGTGTGTGTGCGTGCATGGCATAGGCGAGTGTGTGCACACATGCATTTGCTAGTGAGGAGAGCAGAATTTGGCCCCCATAAGAGAGTTGCTGGAGGACAGGGCTTCCCCTGCATCAGCTCCTGCAGTAGCTGCCTGTGTACATTCATTTACCCTGGGAGAAAACCCCTGGTAATTTAGCCTTCATCAAAAGAGAGGTAAACCCTACCCTTACTGCTTCCAGGTGAAACTGTGCTTTTCTTCAGCTCCCATTATCACAGCAGAAAGTGTTGAGCCCAGCTACAGCGTTTTGGCTGGGAGGAAAAGGAAGGAAAGGAGCTGGGGAAATGCTAATTTCGAAGCCTAGATTAAATTGAACTGCTTTACCCAGGCCTCATTACCAAAAAAGTCATATGAACCCTGTGCCTCAGTTTCCCCCTCTAAAATTTAAAGATAATGGTGTTCTTGACTTCCAAAGGACTTTAAGGTTCACGAAGGAAAAAAAAAAAAAAAGAATATATACATTTTGATGCATATATTTATGCATAATATAATTGCTACGTATAATGTATAGTTATAATACATTTATAAATATGTATACAATACAGTTAGATACTATCATATTGTATTATATTATATACTAATTGGTTATACAAGTTATAATTTTTATAACATATTCTAGTTGCATATATAGTACGATGTTATAACATATTCTAGTTGCATATATAGTACGATGTTATAACATATTCTAGTTGCATATATATTATAATATAGTATTAGTTGAATATATCTATCTATAGATAGCTACATCTATAGATAGAAAATTGCTGTGTGTGTGTTGGGCAATGGCTATAGAGCTATATACACATATTTATATCCATCTATCTATATTTATATATAGATCTAGAGAGTTATGTCTATATCTATAGATATAGATATGTGTATATAGCTCTATAGCCATTGCCCAACACACGTGTAGCAATTTTCTGGTCCCTTTTAAAGAAGATTACCAGAAAAAATGGTAGTCAGGACTAGAACTTAGTTAAAGAAAAACCAAACGATATGCTGCTATATGATGATAGTTTTCAGACGACGCCAGACCGCAGCACCAGCTTTAAATGCAAGAGACTGGCACGGCCTCCCTGGGCTGAGGTAAGTCCCCTTCACCTACCTGGCACGACTCTGCAGAGAAACACTAGGGGATGCAGACACGTAGCAGCAGTGCCCCCGTGTCCAAGCAAATCCAAGAACGGAGGTGTTTTGTAGGAGCTGGGTGACCTCCGAACACCACCAAGCTTTGCTCGGGCTGAGCCCCGGGTGTTCAGGGATCACTCTGAGGCAGCGCTCCGCAGGCCCTCGCTGCTGCGGGCCCCAACTGTCGAGTTACACAACAGGAGCGCCCGCCGTACTTCACCGCTCTCTCTTCCATAGCCAGACATAACCCCGGCCGCTTCGCATGTTTAGAGGCCGCTCTCTTGCTGCCCTCGTGACCGGCAGACGGTTATTTTCAGTGGTTAGACTAGGTTTGAGGGGGGAGGAAAGTCTTCCCGTGCGAAGAGCCCAGCAGCTCGCCAGCTGAGGAGAGCGACGACCAGGCTTCCGGAGAATTCCACAGCAGCAGAACCAGGGGACCCCCCCACCCCCCCCACCGCCCCCCGCCCCGAGAGACCTTCACCTGCAAAACTGAGGTCTAAACACGCAGCTAGGACAGTGCTGTGATCCCGTCTTCATGAATGCATATAAAAGGAGAGGGCCCCAACGCTGCTTGCTATTTTCATAGAAGTCAGGAGGGTTTTTGGTTTGGTTTTTTTTTTAACTTGGAGAAACCTTGGCTCACACCAAGTTCCCCCTTTTGAACATGCTCGATAGATGAAAGCGGGTCATTGCACAAGTCATTTGTCTTATGACAGAAACAACGTACCAGGAACGGGATCTGGTCGAGAAATAGCCTGGGTTCGGCGCCTGGCTCTCCGCAGCTTGCCGTGTGATTTGCTTCACTTCTGTGCCTCGGTTTCCCCATCTGCAAAAAAAGTTTAAAGAATTTAAATGCTTTGCAGCATAGAGCCATGTTGATTAGAGAAATTCAGAGCCTTTTTTTTTTTTTTAAACAAGTTTGGGGACCTTTAACAGTGGGTCTTGAAACTGTGCAAAAGAAAGCGGAGAGGATAAAACCAGAAGAAGTTTTTCTTTTGACTTCGAAGTACAAATATAAGTTTTAAAAAAAGGGAGGGGAGGGGAGGGGCGGCTTTCATGAATCACGAGTTTTTCATATCTTTTATAGGCATTAGGGCTAGATGGGACCTCACAAGATCATTGGGTCCAGCCCCAATAGATTTCAAATCTGAAAAAAAAAAAAAAAAAATCTTAAAATTCAGAAGAGGTTGGGGAGAATACAAGAGAAGTTTTTGCCTTCTTTGAGCTCCAAGGAAACATCGACTCGAACCAAAAGCTCAGGAAAAACATGACCCGAGTATTTTGGAAAACATCCTGCAATCATTACGAGTCCTGCGATGGTAGTAGGGTGGGAGGATGACGACCCAGATTTCTTCTCTCCAAAAGAGGAAGATTTTGCAAAACAAAAAGAAACACCCTCAGAGCACGGGGGTGATGGAAGTGTTAATACTGGTCAGGGTTTTTTGATGGCTGAACATGCTTTGGTCCACAGTCCCGGGCAGATAGGTGGGGGATCCGCATCTTCCTGCCCGGTCTGTTCAGCAGCGTCCCCCAGCAGGAGCAGAGCTCAGTGGTTACACACTGCACGCAGCACCGAGTGATTATACAACACCCGTCTCTGTGCACACCAGGTGGCTCTGCTACATTTAACGGCATTGGTCACAGCTGGCCACAATTAGATCAAGCCAGCACATGTCCCTAAATGCAAAGAAAAGGAAGAAAATAATGATCTGGCTGGGCTGATTTGGAAGCATACCGCCAGCAAGTTCCCTCCTTACCCAGGTCAGCATCAGAAGCAAGCTCAGGATTGGAGACAATCCTGCCTTGAGCAGTGGGCTGGACTAGACGACCTCGCAAGGTCCCTTTCTAGCTCCACTTTCCTATGAGGCTAGAAAAGGAAAATGGCACAAAGATACCTCATCTTCATCCTGCACTGCAGGCATAGAGCTAATGCCATGATTTAGTGCATTTTGCCCCATAGAGGTGCACATTGCTGCATTTGGGCAGCCCTCCGAGAGCGTGTTTTCCCCTCGGTGATATTTCCTGTGGTGCGCACACAGCTATAGGCTTCACTGCAGCTGTCTGAACTTTTCCTTCCCCGGCACAGCTGACAGCTCCTGGCTTCTATCCCCAACTGCATTTCACCGAGGGAGGTTACAATAACCCCAGGTTTCCCTTTCTGCAACATGTCAATATTACCCGGTTACCAATGCAGGTTTAAGGTTTGATTAGCACATTTAACATCCTTCAAGCTCTTCAGAGGAAAAGCACAGTGAAAATGCTGTCTATTTTTTTTTTTTAATTTATTTTACAGCAGAGGGCATTTCTTCCTGCTGCTGATCAAGCAGATTTCAGGAATCCTACTGCTGGGTTATGCTTTTTGAAGCTAACTCTTAATTACCATTACAGGCTGCACATCTATTTCCTTCCCTGGAACCATAAACCTGAACAAAGAGCCCGCTGCTTCAAACGGTAACTTCTGTTTGAGGGCCAAGGTGTAAATGTCACTGCTGCCTTTGTTATCCTCGGATGGTTTCCTGATAAAACTTTAAAGCCGCTGTCAGAGGCACCATGTTCTACATCACTTCATTCCTGCTTCTGCTACGACTCGGTAGGTGCCCTGAATTTAGGATGGATGTGCTTGTTTTGCTCAGCTCTGAATCTGTTTGGATGGCTACTGTATACTGCAGATTCAACAGTTCGGCTCATTCATGCGTGAATAAGGAGAAGTTACAGTGACTTTGTGTTGTCTCTAAACTGAAAAATCAGAGAGGGAAAAAAAAAAATACAAGGGAAAAATGGGACAAAGGAGGAATTGGCCAAGGCACCATAAAACAACTAGCTGCTCAACTCCCATTAAAAAGACAGCAAGTGCTGGGCTGGGACTTTCCATTCTCAAGAGTAGCTTACCAAGCCATTCCCAGTGAAAGTCGCTAGTTCTCGGGGCAAAATTATTTAAATTGTATCTAATAAGTGGAGCCTCTAACTCTTTCTGTAAGTTTGTCCGGCACTTGGTAACGATTGTATTCCATTTCTTACATCATTTGCCAAAGGTTAAGCATTTTGGATAAAGTAGTCCATGCCCGATATCCACCCCAGGTAGACAGCTTTTGTTTAATTGGCAGGTAGTAAGACTGAACAGTTAACATGAAGAGACTAAGAAAAAAAAAAAAACAACACCACTCATGAACAAACCAACACCATTTTAACCACAGCAAGAGAGATTATGGCAACCATTTCTTTCAAAAGTTTCAGTTTACTTGTACATTGGGGCAGAGACTTCATTTATCAAGGGGCTAACCTGCATCATGGATGTGCACCTTTTTGTGTGTGTGTGTGTGTGTGTGCGCGCGCACGCGTGCGCGCATTCCTTGTGAAAATAAACTGCTCAAGTCTGGCCAAGTTTCAGCTTCTTTTTCAAAGCAATCCATTTGTTCATTCAATAAAGACTGATTTTCTTATCAGCTAAAGTCACCAGAGCGGAGAGTAGATTTAGGTTAGACACTAGGAAGATTTTTATTTCACAGTAAGGGTGGCCAGGATCTGGAATGGGCTTCTAAGAGAGATGGTGCTATCACCTAGCCTGGAGGTCTGCAAGAGGAGGCTTGATAGTCACCTGGCTGGGGTCATCCAACCTCAGTCCTGTTTCCTGCCAGGGGCAGGGGGTCGGACACGATGATCCTTTGTGGGCCCTTCTGACTGTAATCTATTAATCTGTCTGATTTTCTCTGCGACTGATGCTCTGGGGTGCAGCCACAGGGATCTAGGCTCCTAAACTGCAAAACTTTTAGCTTGCTCTCGAATGCTGAGCACTGCGACCCTATTCCCACAAACGCGCCCTTTCTTTTCAGTGCGCAAATTAAATTCGGCAGAACTGTTGCACCAGATTCTCACCTGTTGCAGCCCTGCAGCTTTCTCCAGTTTGAAGCATCACTTGTATAACACTTCTTACAAGTAAGTTACTAGTAAGCAGAGACTCCCCATGACTGAAGGGCGATTGCACCCAAAAGCGTGCAAAACACTTTTTTCCAACTACTCTGTTGGTCTAATAAAAGATACCACATCTACCCAAAGAACCTTGCCTGCTAGTGTAACACATACATTAGAAGCTAAATTAAAATCAACTCCTGTGGTGCAGCTACAGATTAAAGCCCACCTGCACAATTAAGTTCTTAGGGGAAAAAGCAAACAAACAAAAACACAACTCTAACCTGAAAGAGTTAAACCTTTTCACTCGTTTTGGGGACAACTGGAAAGCATACTTCGATATTTCAAAGTGAACGCTTTGTGAGTGACGTAGTTGCAGAGCAGGGTCCATGATGCAGATTATCAACGTTTAGAAAACAGATAGTAACAAACATGGTTTTAACCACACACAAAAATTAAGTTTTCAGACTGACACTAAAACTCCTGGGTTTGGACTAGTTTTCCAGGAACTGGCATATGACCCCACATGTTCAAGAGCAAAAAGGAAACAAACTGGGAAGTGGTTTCAGCTCTGGAACATTTTCAATATTTTTCAACTTAAGTTGTCGTGGAGTTTGATCAGCTGTTATGATGTCCTAGATTTACAACAATTCCTGCCAATACAAAAGCGTGCTCAGATCATTTCTACACATACCTATTTTCACTATTCGAAGGAAAGAACAGGGGTCAGGCTTCAAAGTTTTATATTCATAGTGACCTGAAGGCTCTTGGAGTTTCACTCTGCCTGGATAGAGGAATGTCAGTGACTTTTGACTGACGTTTCTCAGCTAAAAAGATGTGCAAGTGCCCATGTGGAGTGTTTGCTATGGATCGACTACCTGCAGGTTATTACCGCACTAATGACTATTGATGGAATTCTGTTCATACAGTAAAGTATTTCTTATGAAGTGACAGATGTTGGGACTTGACCATGCTTATTTTATTTAGTCCGTGAAGCTTGTTGCTCCTATGGACTGGTAGAAGTCTCAAGGCAAAGCCTCCAACCCTTGCAGGTGCTTGTGTGTGTGGGGCTGCTCAGATGAGAAGCAGGTGGAGCAAGCTGCTCTACAGGAGTTTTCCCCACCCCACACAAAACAGCAGCTCAAGTGGGAAAACTTGTTGTGCAACACACACACACACACACACACACACACACACACACACACACACAGTCAAACCGGAGCAAAAGACTTGGGTGAGACACCCGGCAGTCATCTCCCATACAGACCCTATGCATTATAGTACAAACATGGTTGGCTAACAGGCTGATAGAGCACTTCTTCGTTACACATTGATTGAGTGGAGCATTTGCAAGTATGAGGGATAATTTACTATTAAGAGTAAAAAAAAAAACAAAAACAAAACCTCTTGAAAACATCACGAGAAAGACTAAAAAGCCCCTAGAGCTCCTAGAGCCCCATATTATCTTAAGCTGGTAAAACATTATGCAATTCATTTTCCTTTGAACAGTCTTTTCTTGCAATGGGTACGACTTAATGCTTTATTCAGTGGGTTTCTATTATGTCCTCTACCACAGCAACTGAGCCCTTGAAACACGTTTTTAAATTCAGAATACCTCTTCCCTCTCCAGAGGTGGGATGATCCAGTGGTTAAGGTGTTAGCCTGTGTTTCAGAAGGTTTGGGTTCAACTCCCAATTCTGCTACAGACTTACACCATCTTGGGCAACTCCCTTAGCCCTTCTGTGCTCCAGTTCTCCGTATCTGGAATAAAGCAAGTTCTTGCAGCTTTAGAGCTGCACAATTCTGTGCAGAGCTGCTGCCTGTGCTGGCACAGGAGGGGTTATCTTTCTACCTTCAGTAAACAGGGTTGATTTGAGACTTGCTTTTTTCTCTCTTTGTTTTGAAGATGCCCATCTCCCTGGGTAGTTTGCTACGGGTTTTCTTTCATTGCAAGATCAGACGAGCAGGATTTTACCCTTGAATATTCTAGCACAAGCAAGAATCAGTGGTGCCTGGTGATCTCGTTCAATTCCCCAGTCTCACAGGCACTTAGAGGAGGATTTCTATTCTTGGCATGCAGTGAACCACAGCAGTAATAGTGGAACCAACATGCTGCCTTAAAGTGGAAGAAAGCAAGAAGGCAGTAGTGGCCAGCCGCCAGGGCCTTTGCATTGCAAATACCCTGCACTCGTGTTTTCTGTAAGATAAAGGGAGAAAATGTTTCAGATCATGTGTAGAAAGGGTGGAAACAGCAGCAGCTGCAGTCACAAGTAGCCACAGCAATATTTCCTGCTCACATGGTCTTAAGCCAGAGACCATGGGCTAGGACTGGCCTCCAGTACTGCTCGAGTAGGGGCTGCCCTTGAAAGCAGCAAAGCTATTTGGTGCCATGCAGTGCATGGGAAAAAATAAATCCTCTGTGTGCAAAGGTGATCATTTAAAAAACAGATTGGGGAGTTTGCTTGTTGCTATTGATTGCGTGTGGAAAGCATGTCAGATACTATGATGATGAGCAATAGTATGGAGCTACAAAATCAATAGAAAAATATTACCCCTCCTACCCAGCTCCTTTACCTGCTAAGCTAAGGAAACAGAAATGGTCTTGAAAGATCTCTTCTCCCATCCTACTCAGGAGGTGCAGAAAGAGGAGGAGTAGGCATCTCAGTAGTTATGGGCTGATGGCTGCCGGTTATGGTCATTTTTAACTCCTGTCACTGGATAGTTTTCTTTACAACCAAGGGTTCAATTTTCAGGAGGCTTGTAAAAATATTAGTGGCCCCATTTTAATTAGTGCACTAGTCGTATCAGTTCAAGTCAATGGAACTTAAATTTGCTCAGCTTTTAGCTATTGAAATCATTACTGCATGTTCTGTCCCTAAGTGCCACAATTGTTCTTCCAGGTAAGTGCACTTGTAGGACATTACAGCGCGTCTCCAAGCCCAATGAGCCATGGAAGTGATGACATTGTTCTTAGCAGAAGTCTATAGGGTGCAGAGAAAGGAGATTTGGTCACAAGACTGTCATCTGAATTTAGTTCTTAAGTTGGTTGATACCGTTTCTTGGGACAGGGATGGCCTTGCATGTATGGTCATACACTAGCCAAATAGCAGGGTATACCCAGTGGGGCTTGTAGTTGCTAGAAGGTTAAAAATAGCAAATAATGTTCAAAGTATATTGCTGCACACCTGAACACACACGTATTGCATTTTTGTCTGTTTAAAAACCAGTGCATAACCACGTTGCATCCCTGGGACTTATGTCTGCCCAAGGTAGAGGACTCCAATCTGTTTGGTACAAATGTGCAAAGGAAATCTCTTTGCTGTTACTTCTGGAGGTGTTCATACAAGGTAGAATAATGCAGAGTCCCAACCAGTGCGATATCCCAGAGGTGACAGCAGACATTCATAACCTGAACTTGCCCTCTCTCAGGGATTAGTATGGACTCACGTGCTACTGCTGGTTTAGAAACACTTTGTCCAATCCACCTTGATGCTCTCAGCCAACACATACATTGGGAGGCCAAGCCACCAAAAGCATCTGAAACAACAGGGCTTTTAACCTTTCCCCTAGGGGAAGAGACCAGGACAACATCCAATAGATATGTCCATCAGAAAGTCCTACCTCCCACCCCCCAGGACATTAGTCCAGTCTGTTTGGAAACAGAGTAGCCAAGTGATTATAAAACTGGATGATTTGATAAAGAGTAAATTTAGCTATTTAATCTTGAGTAGCATTCTGTCTGAACCGACTAACATTCCCACTGACAAGGCCCCTAATGTCATTTTATGAAGATGTAACAACTTATTTTCTTCTTATTGAGGTTCAGTTGATCTGACAGGGAGTTGAGAAGCCTTGCCACACAGCTTTCTGCAGATCTGGCCAAGAGAGTCTTATGCAGCTGCAGAGTAGAAGGAAAGTGCACAAAAACAACCTGGGCCTAGGTAAGTACAAGCTATTTGGTACTCATTTCTCTTCCATGGTTAGAAAAATATACTAATAGCCAAGGTTGTAACAGGACAGAGAGAAGGTCATAACAAAATGAAGAACCTCCAAGAGAGCAGACAAAGTATTTAATACATATCTGTGCATGAAAAAGCCCATTTTTGACAAACCGGGAAGAATAAGCTATGTACTGGTCTGGGACAGAAGTTTCATAAACCATTTTGACCTAATTCAGTTAAATCTGAGACTATATTCAGCCAGGTTTATCTTCAGCCATTTTAAAACTGGTTTTTAATTGCACCGAACTTTTGTTCCGCTACAGGTTTAAAACAGTTTCTGATCACTTAAACTGGCGTATGTGCAACTCCTGTCACTAGTGTTGTGTTACAGGTTTCAGCCAGTTTCTGATCACTTGTATTGATTTATGTGCAATTTCTGTCCCTAGCCATAGAGGAAAGAGCACTGGAAGCAGAGGACAATCAAAACAGGGCAGAATTAATCCATTTATCTAAAATGAAGTTCACCAGCAAAATATGACAATAAACATTTTGAAGTAGGATTCACATGTGTGCGTGGCTTCTTAAACATCAAACAAGATCAAATACAGACGAGGGGGGAAATTACTGGACATTTAAAGACGACATCCTGGAATTTAGTTGATGTGTTCCAGAAATCAATATTGCATTTAAGACTTGCAGTTAGAGAAGAAAGGGAAGGGAGAAAGGGCCATGTAATTACCATGATAGCTACCCTCCGGAAGTAGAACAGCTATAGTTTCCATAAAGGTAACCAAGGGGACCATCTAACTCATGGGAGTTGACTCATTTAAGAAACATGTGAAAATGGGATTAAACTAGGCTGTTTGAATGCTCCTGAACTCCAAGAAAGTAGCATTTGGGGCTAGCACTTCTTAAGACGTTCCAGTCTCTTTGAGCTCTTAAGTCTCAAATCATTTGTTCTAGCAGATGCAACGCTGTCTGTGAACACTAATATAACCTCTCCTCCAGAGCATCATTTACTCTTATGTAAAGCTAATTTAAAAGGCTTCACAATTAAGTCATCCTGAAAAACAGCAGTCATTTCAGTGTGTGTGTGATACATCTACAACACACACTTTAAGAAAAGAAAGGGACAAACATAATTAACCTTTTGTATAGAAAGCATTACCAAAAAACAGACTAGATAGCTCTTGTGGTTCCCTTCAAGAGAAAGATATTAAATAACTAACTACATAGCAAAGCCACATCTTAATAAAATAGTTTGTAGCTAGTTGGAAGACCAGAAATAATTATTTCTGTGCAAAAAGCAGTCCAGTACTTTTTCCATCTTTCAGAAGAGCAACACAGCAGAAATTCACACCCTTTCCCGTTGCTCCAGCCACTGGTTTAAGAGTTTAAGGTGTAAATTCAAAGAATTACATTCCCCTTCCTCAACACAATCACCAAACAGGTGTTTGGGCTCACCTGTTCTGCCTTTATAATGATCTGACCAATACAGGTGCTGCCACTTATCATCCACAGCGAAGCACACACCCTTCGTTGTCTGAAGAGCACTCTGTTATGCAGCAAGCTTCCTCCTGGCCCCCTTTCCGAGCTATTTCCTCCCTGACCTGGAGAGATGCAGCCAGGACATGGTGTGCCAGTTTTGCGTGCACACCAGTGTCCTTGAGAGACTGGTCTAAACACACCCCTCTACATTTCACAAAGGCTCCTACTGGTTAGTTATCAGCTGGTCGGGACTTTTCAACACTGAGCTCTGCAGGATTCAGACCTGTTGCCTTGAGGGGAAAAGGCTTTATTCTTTGTATGCAAGGAAAACACACTACCCCACAGAGCTTCATTTTTGCATTGTGTTCCCATTTCTGTCCTTTGCCTTCGGTTGCTATCCCAGTATCCGAGATGAGATAATAGACTGAGGGGATCCCAGACTTACTGTGCTGGCCAATAGATCTCCTCCTATTTTCTTTCACCTTTGTGCATGCTGTTCTCTAGCTACCATCCAGAAGCACCTGAGCATAGACATCAAAGGCTATAAGAGTTAACAGGATTTCTCTCTTCTGAATGTATCTGACCTACATCAGTACTTACACACAAGGCTGAGATTCTTTTTCCAAAGGGATTGTCATCGTTGGCTCTTTCAAAATCGCCATATCCTTTTATCTCCCTGGAGGCTGCAAGTGTGCATAATATATATCACGCAACACAAAATGCCAAAAGAGCAGTCACATTAATATTAGGAGGGTCTTTCTTCTCACCTCTTCCACGAGGCCTTTAAAAGGGAGAATGAGTGCTGCTGTTCTGATGGCACTTGCGGATGAAAGACAATTAGGTAACTAGCTGAAGAACACTTCAAAGAAAGCACCCAGGCAGTGAATGATGTGTGGTTCAGAGAAGTTTGCCATTACTCATGTAATTGAAACTAGATGTTATTAAAAACCATCAAGGCTACAGCAGGGAAGAGGAAGCCTGCTGATTTTGTACCTGGCTGCAAATGAGGGAATCAAGGAGAACATAAAGCAGTGACTCTAAGTAATAGGCTACATTTATGGGGCATGAAAGAAACTCCGTATTTCTGGGGGGGAAAATGGATCTTTCACCTCATGTGAAATTCTAAAAAACTTGCCCTGAGTTGCTCCCAAGGGTGTTAATCAGATCAGCCGTTTGAATGAAGGATGCTGCACAAATAATGCACTCTCCCACCACCACCTTTTTAAGAAAGAGAAGACCCAGTTGCCCATATACAGCCCTTCATTCAGAAAAGCAGTTTCCGCCTCAAGAGGCTAGACTCCATCATGGCTCTCCTCCTGTAATAGAGGGATAAACTTGGGGCTGTGTCTTTCAGGCAGCTGTACAGGAGAACTCAGGGTATGCACACAGCATTTTTGTGGCAGGATCGGCTGTGCTGGGACATGTTTTGCACCATTGATCCAATGGATTGGCACAGACAGGCACTGCCTGGGACTGCTGTCTTATAGGATCAGACCCTTGCCACTCCCAGGGCTTATGGGCAAGATCCTGGCCCTACGGGGTTTCCTTGCTTTGCAGCACGAGATGTGCAGTCTGGGATCCCAAGGGAATCCCCTGCAAGCATCGAGTGGGGAATACATGGGGTACCTTGAGGTGCCCCTGGGCTGGGGCTGGACAAACAGTGCCATTATGGCACAGGATCAGACCCCTGGAGCACTGGGAGTGCCTGCCTAGGGTGGTTGGAGACTGCGGTCAGGCTTGGGCTATCTACTTGTGTTCTTGCTCCAGAAGTGAACAAATATCCACTGCAAAAAGTCAGCATAAATTGCTACTAAGAATTGTTGTTCCACCATTTTGGAGCATTTGGGATGCAATGAGGGGCAGAGATATCCGCTCACTTGGGTTTTGTGCAGCCTCAGAGAACATGGGTGGGAAGCACTTAAAACCACCATCTCACCCTTCATCCACCTCTCTCCCAACTATTCTACAATGCCTCCTTTTCTTTTCCTTGGCTGGCAGCCCTCCTTGAGTTAGAGGCGATCACAAGGTCTTTTTGACTTGTTCTGACCCCTCTACGTTCTTTATATTTGAGCCTGTCTTGCCTTGCAAAGTGTCCCTTAACAGGTGAGATTTATTGTGCTCTTGGTTGTTTAATTCATGTCATTCTACTCACATGGCTAGCAGAGGTGCCCTCCTGTATCCTATGGATACCTGTCTCGGATGAACTGGACTGAGACCCCCGCAAGCTCATGATCGTGACTCTTGTCACTAGACCCTTCTGTCAGGCTTTAAGGCAAGTTTTTTAGCTGAAATTCTGGTGCAAGCTGGGAATATTTCTCTCTCCCTGATACTGAGGGCATGAGCTACATAATGTAGGATGAGATGTATGCCCAGTACAAGCAATGAAGGCATCATTACAGAAACACCAACAATGCAGATGCTTCATCAGACGCAGCTTTTCCTGTTTAAATGTTGAAACGTCCAACTAAATGCCAACATACGATCATAATTAAAAGGCTAGCAGCATATACTCTGCAGAGTTCATTTTCAAGGCTTCTTAACTCCAAGCTAGGGGTGGATTTGGGAATAAATAATGGAAGAGAAAAACTCACCCTGGCTCTGACATATGGCTATGCCCAGATGTCTGATTTATAATTCTTTGCCACACTTTTGAATGTCTGGATTTCTCTGTATGAACAGCATGGATTTGTCCTAGCCCTACAGCTCCCAGAGTTCAGAACAATATCAGATGTGTGCACAGAAACAGGTTGAGCTAATGATTTGTTTTCTTGAGAAATATGGCAGTGCACAAGGGATAATAAAGGATAGAAAAATGTGTTTGGGGAGAAGGAATGAAGACTTCCAGGCAGGTAAGGGTGGATTTAGACAGAAGAAGAGCTTTGAGTTCTCTTTATGGAAGGTCACTTCCCGACACGGGGAAGCACAAGCAGTGTGCAAGGGCAATCGCAATGGTTGACAAGGGTTGGCCTCAACTGATAGTCACCAGAATCTCTCATAATATAGGAAATCATCTAAGCTTCGCAACTGAAACTCTCCAACTCAGACTCAAGCAGCTCTCTATTATCCGTGCCTAGATGACAGACTCTGTAAAGGCTTGTTTCTTCAGGATTTTTCTTAAACTTTATCCTATTTGGTTTATTTTGGCAGTACCTGTTGGGATGGAAGGACATCATAAGCTCATTCAGGAGTGGACCGTCTCTTACAGTCTAACCACATCATGGGTTAGAGAAGAAAGAGTGGCAGAGAGAAGTGATTTGTTGAATGTCACAAAGCAGATTGGTGTTAGGGTCACAAAGAGCATGTCTACACGTGCATTCAGGTGCTTTTTCTAATGAGCATTACATTTAGTACCTCCAGTGTTAGGTACTAACGAAATGCACATTAGGTTGCCTTAATGTGCAGTAATGAATGTGCACGGTTTTTAAGTGACGTTTAATGCACAGTAGCCTATTTTACTGTGCATTAGCATAATCGCAGTTTTTACGTGATTTTATATAAAGTAGGCTACTGCACATTAAAACGCACATGTAGATGCACCCAAACAGAACCCAGGGATCCCCAAGTCCCAGTGCAATGGCTCATGGCATGCAATGTCCCCATACTGTGATGTCCCTGGAAAGGGATGGGCTGAAGAGGTAGAGTAAAACGCATTTGGGTGGAACGCCCAAAGACCAGAGAGGCTAGTGTGATGCTTTGGTCTTGTTCAAAGAGATGGCAGACTGATACAAAAGAAGCAGTCAGACTGTACCATTGATTGCAATTATTAGTGCACACAGGGCACAATGGCCCCTCTTACACTGTTGGAATACTCATTTACTTACAAGTTTTCTCCCCTCCCTCTTCTTCCAGCTTCCCTCAGAAAAAAAAGAGACTCCACAACACTCCAAAACAAAATCCTTTGGTTATTTTTAAGGAGGTAACAACTTCCATTAGCAGTTTCAGGGTGGTAACAAGAAACTGATTCTCTGTTTCCAACAATCTGTTTTTGCACCGTTGGGATTCAAAGTCGGTGGCATGATTGACAATGCTGAGAAGTCAGTACATGTCCCCAGGTTGAAGTTCATCACATTAGTTTATTGTTTTTCGTTACAATGGCAGACAGACAGCAGAGCCTTTCGTTTTCCAAAGGAATGCTCATAATCCGAGCACCCAACCAGGTCACATCGTATCTCTACTTGTCTTTTTTTTAATACCCATCTCAATATTCACATCGTCACAGGGCACTGCAGAGCTTCCAGTGTCAGCCTTGCAAAATTCTACATGCAAAAACCTGAGTTTTTTTTTTTCCCTTGAATTTTCATGAGAATTGGTGATATTAGTCAAAGACAAAATTTCACACATTTCACCAGCAGGCACGGGGGAGGTTAGGAAGTTTGCTGCAAAACTGTGAAATTCTGCCCCTGGGAGAAAAAAAGAAAATGGTGATTTTTCCTGAATTGACTGTGGTGAAGTTATCCTCATCATCAGAGAGAAATAATACCATTTTGGATTGCCAAGTTTTGTGGGAAAATAGACTCCATCACCTCCCCCTTTAAAGAATCTGCTTTTGTTGTCTGAGAATCATCAGTGACAAGTTTGGTGCAATAATGGGATATTTCTTGTTCACGGTGTGGATATTTTTCTACCACAGTTCAGACTGTAATGGATCCTTTGAGTGGACAAATACAATATCAAGCTGTGTGTGCTGTGGTCTCTTGGTTAAATAACACGTTATAAAACTTTAAAAACGGAGCATTTACAATCAGGGATGTAAAGACGTGCTTTTAAAATTGTAAATACATATTTACAGGTTTGTGTGATAAACCAGAATTGCTCTGGGAAAAATGTTCATATATCATAGTAATTTACACATTTTTCTCCTTGAGTTTGTCGATTATTATTGTTAATATCCCTCTAAAAAACCCAAAGGAAATTAAGCTGCACAAAATGGAACTGGAATAACCTCATTGGTTTGCCGTAAAGGCACTAAACCCAGCAGAATCCGTGCCAGAAACTCCATCCTTAACTTACCATACTGTCCATAGCTAATTCGGGGCACCTCAAAAGAGTTGGCTGAGTATAATTCAGGCTGTGACGCAACGACATTTCTCCTGAGCAACAACCCCCAAGTGACCAGTGGAAATTCTCCGCTGAGTAAATGCGATCTCTAACTAAAAACCCAGCAAACACTATTGGAAAACTTGGGGATACTTTAAAGTTATGCTTTAGGATGGAGGTTATTTATTGGAGTTGGTCTCTTACTGATAGCACTTGTTTGCGCGACAAGCTAGTTGTGGTCCAAAGACAGATCATAGTCCCTGTCCTAAAGAACTCGGGTGCAGGTTTACCACGCTAATTCTGGATCAGGAAAGAAAGCGGGAGAAAATGAAAGAAAGGATTAGTCACTACCCAGAAGAGAGCAGAGTGAATTATAGAGAGCTGCAGGGGAAGCTACGTGACTGTATTTTGAGGTCAGGTGCTGTTAGGCAGATCTAATGCTGACAAACTGTTGGTTTTTTCCTCTGCAATCAGGCTGAGACTTTCAAACCAGCCTATCGAATTTGGACACCAAATTCCCAGTAATTCTAAAGAGTGTAAGGCACCTAAATCTCTTAGGCAGCTGTGAAAATCTCAGTCTTAATTTGTAATTATTATTTTTTCTTTATGTGTATATATACATATACAAATGTACATATAAAGAGAATTGAGTGCTGGCAGAAGCAGCCAGATGGCTGGGGATTTCTCCACAAAGCCTCCTCTCAAAGGTCCCCTTGGTTACTTTGAAAGGAGTAAGGGACCTGGCTCTTTATGGCTCATTCAGTCCTTGGTATCTCACATAATGTCTCTCCTAAGACTTCTCTCTGTGACAACTGCACTGGAAAAGTAATCAGGCTGGGATTTTCAAAGCAGCCAGAGACTCCAAATATTTTCCTCTATGCTTTTATTTAGTGGTTGTTGTGTTTTGTTTTTTTAAATTTAAAATGGCTTTTGGCTTCCATCCTCTCACAAATCTAGTTCTTTTTAAACAAAACAATTCTGCTGTCCAGAATAAATAAATAAAAATCAGGTTTTCACTGAAAACACAAAAAATGATCAGTTTTTGGGACCCCTAAAATGGTCGTTAAAAGTCAAATGTCTTTGTTCTTCTTGACCTCTTGGGATTGTGAAAAAGGTTGAGGTGTTTGGTTTTTCAAAAGCCCTCTCAAATTTTGGAAAGAAACATAACCTTATAAAATGTTGTTTTCTTGACATTTGGGGAGACAGGGGAGCAAGGAGGGACAGGGAAGCACATTTTCATCTGTCTTTGGAGTCAGTCACCCAGCTTCTAGTAACATTTAATGGGAGCTGGGCATTCAACTGCCTAAAACTCCTTTGAAAATCCCAAATTTATGCTCCACTGGTGCAGGCCTGTGGATAATGTAAAAGGACCCCCTTTGACTCTATACCACTGAAGTGAAGCTTGTAGAGGACAGCATCTCTTCCATAGGATATTTCTGTATGTGTTGTGGGCATGTTTTAGCAAGAAAACATCTGTTTGCACAAGCTGCAGGACTTGCAGCTTCCTGAACCTCCATCCTCATCAGCTGCCGGCCATCATCACACACCCACTCTTGCTAAGCCCACTGAAACTGGACTCGTTCCTTCTGGAGGTCACAAACACTATTTTTGGGGAAGATGCTGCTTGATACAGTGCACAGCAATGGGCATTTTAGAAATGCTGGCAAAGACAAATCGTGAATAACGATGGCACTGAGAATAATGGAGACTTGCAAAATGGATACTTGTCCCATGAGAAAAAAAAACGGGCTGAGACCATCATTGCATTTCACAAAAGCCACTTCACAAGAGATGTAGATCCTACCACACTTTAAAAGCGATGGCATCCAAACTTTTACAATGCCCCAGGCTCTTAAAGCTCACGATACAAAGTTGGGAGACTAGGGCTCCCAAAGATTTGGGATGTAAAAACCTCTGTAAAATGTAACCGCTCCTTTGGTGGGGTTTCTTGTGTTGCCCAGTTCTATACTTCACAGCATCTAAAGTAACGTTGAAGCTAAAATAATTTAACAGTCTTTTTTTTTTTGAAAATTTAATTGCATAGTATGTCAAACTTCTCTAGGCTTCACCAGAAAGAGGAAACTCACCCAAATCTATCAACCCTCACACATGGTCAATCAGCCTGCAATTGTCTCTGAACATTTTTCCATGATACTCCACTGGGTCTTGATGGATGGGACTTCACACTGCAGGGACTGTTATGAAATCATCCTCACATCAGCCTTCATAGTTAATGACTCTCTTGAGAAGGCAGGAGCCCTGCATTGATCTCTTTCCCTGGAAGGAAGGACAATATGACAAGAGCATGCCAGTGCTTCTGGCAGAGGAAATCGCTGGCCCCTTTGTCTCCTGAGGAACCGGTCTCACCTCAGCGGAGGAGAAACAGAACAGATGATGGTGTTTGAGGATAATTTTGCCTCCTCATTTCAGGTCAGCATTGTCCTGTGCCTGCAAATACACACACACACACACACAAACACAGTCATATGCAAGGGTCTCCATCAGACAGCCACTTTCACTTTGCAAGGAGCAGCTGTGGGTTTTTTATTTTATTGATATTTTCCCCTGATTTAAATTGCTCATTGGCAGTTTGTTGTGCGAACAAACACGTCTCTGGGATCAGGACCCATCCCTTGTTCAAGGCATGCTAGCACATGCACACGAGTAATCGCTGCTCACACGACCATTCGTATTTCCTAGGCTCTCGGCTAGAGCTTTGCACTGCTACAGTCTGAAAGTGGTTGGTGTCCCCATTTCAGATGGGGAAACAGAAGCACAGAAAGATCAAGTGCCATGCCTGGAGTCACCCCACAGGCCAGCTGAAGAGGCAGGGAATCAACACAGGCTTCCCAAGTCCCTTTCCAGTGCAAAATCAGAACCTGAGCAGCTTTCAGTAAACTTTGACTAATAAGTTGGGCTTTGGCAGCCCACCAGTCTAGTCAAAATTTCTTGAGTTCAGGGAGAAGCAAGTCATGCCGGGAGCACTAGGGGTGTTGGGCCACAAGCACCATAGTCACTGTAAGTGCATGTAGCTGACTTCCACTGATTTCCCTCAGCTGAAAATCGAAGCAATGCATTTATAATGTATCATGGCACTGTACTTTTGTATTAGAAATGTCTCTCTACAAAGCAAGTATTAAATATGTAAATGAATATGCAAACTAGGCATGATTTTTGCATTCGGGCACTCTGCCAAGGCAACTCTCAGTAATACAGGATTTCGATGCAGCTGCTTTAATAATATTTGACATTCAGCATTTGGCTCTTATGTCCCAAAGGATCTGACAACGCTTCAGAAACTACCAATAGCATAAATTAAATGCAGCCCCCTCCGAGGCCAAGGAGGCAACCGAAGGACACACACGGCACCCTGCATCCAGACTGGAGGGGAGTTATGGGCAAAACCCCCTGGCTTTCCCAGGGTCGCTGCGGGCTTTCTCATCTGCCACGCAAGACGTGCAGGAGCAGCACTCTGGGTTTTAAAGCCTGTTTGTTCCCCGAGGTTCATGCACCACACGTGGAATGGAAGTCAGTTTACAGGAGTATAAAGAGTACAGTATGTACTGCTGGGACTTGGATGAAAACACGAGTCCAGGTGTTTCAGAGCAGGAGGGCAGCATCTGTCTATGACAAAAGAAAAGAACCAGGACCCAAGAAACCTAGTTCCACCCCAGGCTCTCTTGGTTGCCTTGCGAAGGTTGTTTACCCAACACGTCTTGCTTTTCTCACCCGTGCCTTGGGATAGTACTTATTAACTGGCTGACAGGGATGCCTGTGAGGCTTGGTTAATATTTGCAAAGCACATTGTGATCTTTGGCTACAGAGATGACATCTGTCCTAAAGTCCTGATTGGTCTCTTTTACCTGCACACGACTGTACCTGTTTTGGTTTGATGCGCAGAGGAGTCTATTCCTTGAAGAAGTGGGTGGTAGTGCAGCTGGATTTCTTGCATTGCCTGGTGCTGGTGTTATGAGAAGAGGAGGAGGGACATCTAGAGGCCACGCGGAGTCTGTAACTGTATAAAGAGGCAGGAGAAACTCTCACCCACATGTCATATTAGAAAGAAAAGCAGAGACAGGGATACAATTCTCAGTTCAAACATTTACCCCAAACAGCTGGCCAAGCTGGTAGCCCACCATTATCAGAACACCCTTCCTGGTCCTGCTCCTCTGTGTCCTGAACCTAACAGGACTGTAGGCAATGGGAGACCTTCTGTTGACTTCAGCAGGCTTCAGATAAGGGCCCTACGCTCCAGGTAGGCAGTACTGTGAGGCCACTCATGATTTACACTGTTCTGCCATCTCACCTAAATTGAATAATGGGGTAAAGTGAAAAGGCGCAAGAGGGGTTAGACTCCAGCCTCCCCCCGCATAGACACGGCATCCAGGGTTGGACAAGCATGAGAAGAAACCAGTGAATGGGGCTCAAACTAATTGCAGCAAGCCACCTGTACCGAACACCGGACAGTGCCAGGATCCGTTTTCCCATATACCCCACGGCAGACTTTTGCCTGGACTCTTATGACAATATAAGGAGCTCAGCATTCATTTAGAAATGAACCTTTCTAACTTTTGTGGTCACAAGGAAAAGTTTGAAAACATGACCCACGCACACGGTAAACACCTCGCACCAAAAGACAAGGATAAAAACGACCTCAGCCTATTATTTCTTTAAAAAAACCCCCCAAAACTCTCATGTCTTTGAAGTCAGCTCCAACTATAACATTACAATCCATTAACATTAGTCTTCAAATAGGAGCAGGATTAGTTTATTTATAGCTTTTGCTAAAACAATACAATAAAATGCAAAATAAAATTGTATAATATATATAAATATCATGTAATAGCATTTATAATTTTTGCTAAAAGCATATAATTGGATTCCACCTTCTACCAGTTTAAAAAAAGATTGAAACAGAACATAGTGTATGATGATTTTAAAAATAGATAAAAGCAGCAGTGGAGAACTAGGAGAAACAGGGGAATTCAATTTAATTTTAGCCTTTATTCTTTGTGCAAGTAGTGCAAATACATCTAGGGAGTATAGGAGAGACATCAGTTGTTAAAGAGAAGCCAGTTGTTCTCTTCTTCATTAGTTCAGAATTTAAAAATTTCCACTAATGTAGGTTTTTCAACCCCCCACCCCCAGCATCCATAAAAGTAAATGGGAAAGGGTGAACAGTTTTCACGCCATTTCATCAAATCTGAAAAGGGCATCAAAATTTTAAAAGGAAAAATTTCCACCCGCTCCAAAAAAGCATTGTCAGGGATGCCTAGAAATGGGCCATCAAAATATTTTTGTTTGTATTCGGTCCTCCTGTGGAGCAACTGCAGTTAACTGAGGAAACTCAAAAATAAAAATGACCAGAAACAGAGTCCAACTTTCATTGTGAAAAATAAAGTTAAAAGTAAACCTGAGTTAGAAAGTTCCTTCGGTTTCAGTATTAAAACAATTATTGCTAGCCCCAAATCAGGAAAAACATAGTGGTGAATCAGAACGTGTCCATTTAAGTACTGTATAATGTCAAGGACATGCTGTGATTTTGAGTCCTTATTAAATTAATGAAATAAAAATACACTTTCACATGCAAGGCATCTGCATCTGAGGACCTATGGCCACCTTAACATAGAGAACTCAAAAGTCAAACTGCAGCACAAAATGGCAATGAGGCTGAAAAAAAAAAAAAAATCTATCCCCCTCTTTTTTGAAATTCAATCTAAACCAGAGCACTCGGTATTGCTACATGGCGCTGCACTATGCACTTAAGACTTATCCTAAGCCCAGGTTAAAGAAACAGACTGCTAGTTAATAATTGCAGTTGCTGGAAACCCTCAACTGAGAAGGACCAAGCGGCACTATGATTTTGCTACGCTATGCAATCCAACATTTGAATAAAAACAACTGGAGTCCCATAGAGTCAGCCAATAAAGAGGGAAAGAAGAAAACTCTTCCCAGCAAAAGAAATATTGCCTTAAAACCAGAGGGAAGCGCCAGCAGTGATCTGATCAAAAGAACAAAGGAATTCTTGCGTTTTAAGTTGTGTGGCAACATAGGGCCTTTTCAGAAAGGCAAAACATTTGGAGTATCTCGTGACCGCCCACTCGTGCGGGATAGACCCTCTGCTTCTCCCATTCAGCTCCTCTTACCTCGCAACAAAAGTCGTATTTAGAGAAGTTCACGTAAGGATCTCCCACATGGTGGTGCCCTTGCCTCCCCATGAAGAAAGTGCAGGGTTGCCTATAGCTAGGAGAGATGACGGCACAAACAGGTGCCAGCTGACCTTAATGTAGCAGCCTGGTGTTACACCAGGAACGACAGACAAAATGACGTGGGGACCACGTCCCAAACTCAGTACAAAGCCCAGACCAAATCATATACTTTATCTTCCTCCAGCAAGGACATGAAGGTCTTCCATGCATCTGACATTTGAGCAACATTTATGCAGCTTGCCTTGCCGAGAAATAGTAGTGGATGGGTTAGGGCGAATCCCCGTGTTGTCATGAACAGTTTCAATGCAAAAATTAAAACAGGACTCTACTGATCTTAAATTAGCTTCTTGGGACTCTGGTCCTGGTGTCACAGCTCCATTCTTGAGATGGAGACATCAGTAAGCAAGGAAGAGAGCAATCAAGATGTCACTAGAAACAAACTTACTCCCTATATAGTTTTAATTTATACTTTAGCTCTTCAGTCTACACCTAACTCCTTTGGCCAACGCTTGCCTCGTCTACCCTGGGCATTTGCTGAAACACTCCCACCAGAGTTACTTCCTCATATGGAACCAGTTTTGTGGCTCGGGCCCTACTATTTTTAACACTGTCACTAAATACCTGCTCTTACCATTGCTAGTAATAGTAGGGCTAAACAAAGGTGAGAACAAAAGGCTGAAAATTTTGAAGGCGTCCATTGTGGAGGCAGTCTTAGTAGCGTATCAAATGCACAGTATAACAGTAACTCAAGGAACTCTTCTCCTGGCTGCAGGAGAGCACCCTTCAGAAAAGACACTTACCATGCAGAAAATGGGAAAAGCAGCCAAAATAGTAGCATGTAACACTTTTTTCCCCCCTAGTGATGTAGTGGGATTTATATAGAAATAGTTTACGTGCGTAAATTTACTGAAGTCCTAAATTGCCTCAAGATAAATCATAAGCCACTTCTTCAACTGAAATAAAATGGCCCACACACGGTGTGCACCATAATACTAACTAGTTCCTCTCCAAGGTGCCACCCTGCTCCGACATGGCAAACCACTTCTCTACCATATGATTTGAATCAACTGAAAAAACAGAGTTGTTGAACAGTGCAAATTTCTCATATAAACAAAAACCTACGTTGTCTCTTGGCAAATTAGGGGCATAACCCCAGGGGTGTAAGAGTGATGTTGCAGCTGTGACGGTCCAGAAATTATACGAGAGGCAAGGATTTTTTAGGGTGGCATCTTCTAACGGCCTGACTATACTGTCGGGATAAAATTAGACAGTCTTTTGAATGCACGGCATTCTTCACATTTCTGATCAGAAAGCCAGGCCCAACAGTGAAATACAGCAGATGGGAGGGGCTGAGAAAATTCTCAGGGGTAGCAGGGATGAACACATGTGCTTTAATGGGAATGATAATACTAAAAGAATAGAAGAAAGCAACTCATCGCTTTTATAGCATTTTCCATATTGCTTTACCAAGGAGGACAGGATCCTTATCCCTAGTTTCCGGATAGGGAAACTGAGACACAGGACAGGGAAGTGACTTGCCCAAGGTTATCAAGTCAGTGGCATAGTGAGGAAATCAAAGAGAAATGGAGCTAGAAGGGACCTCAAGAGGTCATCTAGTCCAGTGGTTCTCAACCTTTTTTGTACCAGGACCTACTTGTAAACACCGATAGCCAGTCCCAATCCAGTGCACCTCTATCCTGACCTGCTGCCTCCCGCCCCCAGCCCTCCAAGCAGCCCCTTGCAGGCTGCAACTCTGCCAGCCTGCAAGGGAAAAGTCAGTTTTCTACATTTTCCTCCTTTAAAAGAGAATCCATTTTTAAAGTTTGTTCGCAAACCTTTCACATATTGTTGCGACCCACAGGTTGAGATACCTTGATCTAGTCCAACCCGCTGCCTGAAGCAGGAAAGGTCTTGTGTCCCCCTATGAAAATTGGACCTGTGACCTTTGTGCTATTAGCACCAGGCTCGAACAAAGCTAAAAAAATGACCATCTCCCGAGTTCCTGCCCTGCATCCTATCTGAGAAGTCTTGTTGCCTCCTGACAGATATGAAAGGTCTCACTTTTCTGCACAAGGTGATATTTTTCTAAATCAAATTTCTGCTTTTTATATCTACACAGGTCCTTGAACTCTGGCAGGGAAGCAGAAGGCTGTCATCCAGCTCACCAATTAGGTAAAACAGACTGAGTGCATGCAACCCTCCTTTACATGCACTCTAAATGCATTTAGTATTTCTCATGCAAATTACCTTGTATTCCCCCCCTCCCCGCACTAAAGTGATTTAGATTCTTGTAAAGTGTAAGCCCTCCACATTACCCAATTAAGCCCAGAAACATCCATCCAGTTACTTATGGGAATGAAGCCCTGAGGCAATTTGATAGGGTTGCTAGACACACTGGGATCCAGAAGACTGAGAGATCCTGATAAGATATAATGAATGGAACATTATGGTGACAACATACCAAGTGTTAGTCCATGGAGCAAAAAGGGAAATTTTAAAGAGAAAGTACTGAGGATTTCAGAGCTTGACACACTCTTTTCAGTTAGGGCTTGTTTCCAATTCCCAAATTTAACAACTAAACCTGTAGGGTCAGAATTTGGACATACATAAAATCACTTCCTACATTTGCATTTAATTGTTCACATAAAGAGGGTGACAAAAGCAAGCTGAGTTTTTAACTGATGGGGACTGATATCAATAGCTCCTCTATGCAGATTTACATCAAAGCTCCTCTATGGGAACTCATGCAGCAATTTGGATGTTTTAAGTGAAACTTCTCCAAATGATCTAAACTTCCTGGTCTATTTGCAAAACTGAGCTGGTTAATCTTTTGAAAGCAAGATTTTCAGTAAGATTTCTGCTGCTTCCTGTTCTTGGTCAGAGATGAAATACTATGAGAACATTGCATGGCTAAGCTAAATGACTTGCTTTTGAATTGTTTTTATTGGGAAAGCGAGTATGCAGACAGCCATTAGGGGACATGAAGAAATAGCAGCCATTAATACCAGATGCACAAGTAGCATTGCAGCCCAGGGAGATTTTCAAAGTGGAGTATCTAATGGGACAAAAGGAGTTTTATGATTTTTTTGTACATTTTATTCAATAGCCACTGAGTTAGAAAATAAAAACCACTTCTTGTGTCTAAAAGGGGGGTGGGGGGGAGGGAAGTGATCTTCAATCATTACACTGTGCTTACTTTGAGAGTTGATTGATTTAAAAAAAGCGACAGTGAGGTTGGGTTAGAGGGCAGGAGTCTATCTTTGCAATCACAGGACATAGAGGTATACTGCAAGGGCATGACCCAGATAATGTTATATCATGGCCAGATCTCTCATGAACTACCGAGGCTATAAAAGCCTTTAACTTTGGGAGTTTAGGGTTTTCATTTTTCTAGGGGGAAAGAGCAGGAGAGTCTAGCTATGAATGCCCACAAGCCACCATATCTTTGCAATGGTTTCTGCTTCTCTGCTTATTCAGACCAACCCTCAAAATATCTAGGCTATTTAAATTTTCAAGCTCTGCTCCAGGTGTAGCATTTTAAGCGTGCTCAGTATCAGCCTAACCCCGGCCAGTCAGTAAAATCCATACTGACTTCAGAGATGGGATTAGCATTTGTCTGGTGCTGAGACCTTTTCAAAATCTCATCCTGTATTTAAAACTTGATGTGGCTTTTGGAACTCTTGCTCTGAGTCTATAAATTTAGATGGGCTGTATCATTTCAGCGATTTATCTCCCTGCCCTTTTAAAGCAGCACACTGAGTTCTGAGCACCAAGAGGTGAAGAACGTTTGATCACAAACAGCAATCCTCAAATGAGTCTTCTTTACTGCCACAAAATATAATCTGATAGTTTGATAAAAAGCTTTCATGTCTACCAAATCACCCTCCTGGCTGTGGAAAAAGCATAAGGTTCATTATTTACTATTAAACAGAAAGTATATCATAGATAGGGAACATTTAATATGGGGTTTTTTTTATATAGATGTGCTTGCCCTGGGTGAGTTATATAAAGAACTCTGCAGGTTAATACTAAGGGGTTAGCAGAACTGAAACAGCTGCTTCAGCCCTGCAGGTCTTCTTGTATAATTTGCTACACAAAACAATATGCACAGATAAAGGAGCAGTAAAACAAAACACGCTACGATTTAAAAAACACGCTTCGATGCGACACATATGGTTGCAATAGTGCAGGGGGGTGTAGTCAATCCAGTTGCTGGTGTGATAAGCATCACCTTGATTGTCACTGGGGATTGCACCAGGGCCCTGCTGTGATAAAGGAAGCCAAGTCCGTTAGCTGGTAGCTGTAGCAGAATCACATCCTCTGCAGATCAGGCACAGGAGAGGTGACATTAAGAAGAGCAGTGGGTTATGCTCAACTCTGGGGCTTGCGTCCAAGGGAATCTGTAAATATATTAAACTAGTTCAAACAGCACCTTGATGTAGGAATTGTTAATCGCATGTCACAGCAGCTCTTGTCATCCTATGCTGCGTTAACAGACGAACCGGTACCCAAATGAAACGCAGAACCAGTTCTGCTAACACTACATAGCAGCCTCACTGCAGGCAAATTAAGCATCTTGCTTCCAGTTTGAATGGCAATCTGCACCAGCTACCATGGGAGTGAATACCCTCAAAAAGGTCATGAAGCAGCACAAGGTGCCTATGTTTTTCCCACCAGGTGAACGGGTAGAAGCAAGGACACTGATTTAGTCCCTGCTGCTGCTGCCGCCATTGGCAGGCCTCCTTGAAAAGCTTCAGGCAAGGAATAAAGCTTTCTTTCTTCCCCAGAATTTTTAAGGAAGATGGGACAGGGTGGAGAGCCACCCTGAAAACAGCTCCTGGCCTCTCCAAGATGTAAATGTCTACTTTAGGCTACAGCAGCCCTCACCTGTTCCCTACTCAGTAACACTACCCAAAAGCTAAGCACAGACAGTCAAAAAGCCCAAGGCTGAATTGAATCAATCTTTGAAAGTTAGTCTCAAGCTGCAAAGATTGAACCGATAAGTAAACAGACATTCACTTTTTGATTCTGGAAATGCAGCCACATGCCTGCAGTGGCCCAGGCCAAAGGCTGGGGGGCGCTAGAGCACACCTCCCTGCTCAGCTGGAGCAGACAGCTTGGGCATAGGCTAGCCTGCCCACCCAGCAAGGAGAGGAGGGGGTAGAGTTTGCAGGGGAGGTGCAAAGCATCCCAGGATGCTGGGGGACTTGAATCTGGATCTGGGACAGAAGTACCATAAACTGATTTAACCTAAATCAGTTCAATCTGATACTACATCCATCCAGGTTTGTCTTAAACCAGTTTCAGCCATTTTGAAAGTGGTTTATGTGCACTTAACTTCTGTTGTGTTACAGATTTGAACCAGTTTCAGATCACTTATACCAGTTTACGTGCACTTTCTATCCCTAGCCAAATAATTCAGACAGGAAGAGAGACCAACAAAACGCTCAACGTTAGGTGAAACGGACTCCTGGCTCTAGCAGTACCTAGCCCAGACGCCAGAATTAACTTCATCACCCCTTACTGATGCCAGATGTAAGTGTTCAGAGCCTCAATGTTCCTTCTCAGAGAAGTGACACACCTCTGGAAGCAGAAGACCATACAGTCCCCGAGCCAATAATGACTCAGAAGAAGAATCGTCTACTGAAATACCGATGCCAGATCTCTCAAACCGTTGGCAGGTTCTTGGAGTTCTCCCATTCAAGTAATGATTGGCCAATGCTGCTTTGTGATACTTAACCACAACGCAGACGTGGCATACCTATTTTGAAATTTGCTACGCTGGCTCCCAGATTAGAATCTACAAATCACTCGCTCTGAGGTGTTGTAACTGTCTAGATGGCAAAATATCAGGCAAACTTCTAAGACCTTCCTTGCTACCCTACCTGATGCTCCCTTACAGACCCCTGTGTCCGGAGATGGTTTTTAACCTAAGAAATCAAGTATTTCCACACAGTACCGTGAATGCTTTCGTGTCGTACTTTGGCAGAAGCACAACCAAAACCAAGTTTACAGAAGACACTGACAGAGGAGCAGACATACAGATGAAACAAGGTTCAAATGACCTGCCATAGGCTTGAAGCAGTGGGGAAAGAGAACATAAGATGCTAAAAACTTTCTGTCCCAAGAGAGAAGCAAAATGGCATGGGGGTACCTGCCCCAGCTGCTATACCCTGTCAAAAGGATTTTTTTCTCTCTTCAAAATCCTAATATTACTACTTCACAGAACCAAAAGCTATAGATATGACAGAAAACATGTGGCAGTGGTAACTGGAAAGAGAGTTTGCATGATCCTGTGGCAAGGAAAGAGGACAGGAAATCAGGAGCCCTGGACTCTATTCTTGCCTTGGCAATGAACAGCTGTTTGACCTTAAACAAACTAGATCCCCTCCGTTTCCCCACCCATCTTTGGCTTCAGTCTATTTTCAAACTCTTCTGGGCATGGACAGTCTCTTCTCTGTGGTATCTAGTACAACAAGGCTTTGATTGCAGCTGGAGCCTCTAGATATTACCTAGATTTTAATTATGCACAAAACATTACATTAAGGGAACATTATTCATGTTGTACAGTCAAACACCGAAATGTTAGGAAATGCTAAAGTTAAAAGTCACGCGCAACCCCAATTTAGCCCTCTTGTGCATATGCTTTCTGGTGCAGTCTTCAATTACACGAACACATATTTTTATACTGTCCCATTCACTGAATAGAATGACTCACTGAATGAACTGCTATCTGGTATCTTCTTATTCTCATTATTCACCGTCTCTCCGTGCCTTATTTACTCAACATTATTCAAATCCTGCTCTGAGGATGGAATCATTAATTTCCTTGCGGGCTTTTGTATGATGCTTTGTAGATTTGTATCCAAGTGCTTCACAAGCATGAAATTAATGCATCTATACAAAATCCCTGCGAGGCACAGGCTTGATGTTATTTTATAGCTGGGGAACTGAAGCACAACTCCCATTGGCTTCACTTGCAGTTGCGAGTAGCCGGTACTTCTGCAAATTAAACCCCAGAGCATTGAGTTGAGCACTCAGGAAATAAAAGGAAAAGCTAATTAGTGACCCACTGAACTTTGATTTGGGTGACTTGTCCAGGATCACATAGGAACTTTGTGGCTTAGGGGCAGGATACAATCCTGTTCTCCATGACAGGACCCACTACGAGACTTTTCCTTCTCTTCCTGCAGTCCCAGGCCTCATTCGCTGTGCTATACTACACACTATAGTGCACTATACAACAATAAATGAGGCTAGGGTCCGATAATCTCCTTCACGACACAACCCTGATTCATCCCCAATGCAGGCCCACTGTGGCCATGGCTGGGGGAGAGATCTGGGCACGTAACTGAAGACTGTGTTGTAACATATGCACGAAGAAGCTGAACCTGGATGATGTTAATCATGTACTTCATGTAATTTTGTGCATAAATTTCCTAGGTTTAAAAAAAAAGGGGGGGGGGGGGGGGAAATCCAGAAATTCCATCGCGTGGCATCATACCGAGATGCACAAGGCATCTGTTGGCATGCAGCCTTTAAAACCACCGTACAGACCTTGTCACCAGATGTCACGGTACACGATGGCAATAGCATGTTGTCACCCTTTGCATGCACCAGCACTGATGCGGCATCCACTGACAGCAGAGAAATAGGTCAAGATCCTGGGCTGCCACTGCAGACAGCAGGGGCCAGCATATTACCTGCCGTCATTCTCCTTTCATGAATCTCCCTCAAGCTTGACCATGCCCGTCTCATGCTTTTCAATCTGTCCCATTTTGGATCTTTCCCTCAGTTTGTTTGCATCTTGTTCTCTTTGTCTGCCCAACCCGTCTCACACTGGGACCTCTGCCTCCGTGCGCAAGAGGGACCTGCACTGAGGATCCACTGGGTCACACAGTGCTTCATTTGACTCAGATTGGCCCAGTTACTTATAAATCTCCCAAACGTTAAAGCGTTTGCAATAAAACAGTCCACGTCAGCTATCAGACTAGTTTATCATCATAGGGTGTGCTGTAAGAATCCCACCTATATTCCTTAAATGCTCCGCAACATTAGCAATCTGTGATTTGAACATATAAACCATTTGAGGCATGGCGAAAAGCATGAGTACGTGGCAGGGAGTTATACCACACATCAGCTGCTCCATGGGGACTACTTCTATACATGCTCTTACCCCATGGTAAATGGAAGCTGAACTGCAGCAACTTACTTGTCCTTCCTTCACTGATGTCTAGGCTCTCATGGTTTGACTTCCACTTACCACACGATGCATTACCATGCAGCAGCCAATGTGCACAGTTCCACCCCGCTTTACCCTGCAGTAATTTTTTTCTACGTTCATACTTTCGTGCACATTTGATAAGGATGAGGAATGGATCCGAATTATAAATGGCTGAAGATCAGGCCCATTTCATTACTTTTCAGGGTGACACTACATTATTTACCAAACTTTTTGTGGCCACATGCTGCTTTTTCATTTAACTGTGCCCCACTATACTTCAACGTTATGGAAACTGGGAAAAAATAACACCTCACATCAATACAACTACACTGTAACCTCTCCAACAACCTATGTTTTATTTTGCTTTATTTTCCTCCATTTGCATATCCCTTCTCTCTCCTGCTTTTCCATTTTTTCCTCTCATGCACCCTTTAGAAGTTCATTGTATACCAGAGATAACAGGAACTCCAGTCTGAGAAGACCGTTGGGACATGCCATGAATATACACATCTACGAAGTGAAGGTCAGAAGACTTGAGTTCAAGCACCAAATTCAGCAGAACAAAATAACCATTTGCTTTTCATACTGTGATCAATTATTCAACTAACTTACTACTGCACACTAAAACATGGTTTGTCACCACCCAAACCTCTTATAAAGATTAATTTTCTTATATATTTCATTTCAGACTATTCCTAGTGTTCTGCAGGCAGTTTTATGGATAAATGGTATGTTGTTACTCCAGGAACGTACTCTGAAATGGCTAACCCATCCATTTCCCTCAAACTAAACTCTCATATTCACCAGGCTCTCCACATTACTAAACCAGATTGTGGGGTTGATAGATGCATGCGAAACCTGATTGGTGACAGCAATGAAAAAGGTTCTCTATTGAATGTGCAATAGATGGATAGTGAAAAATACTTTACATCAATGCAATGTGACATTACACATGCTCTAGCTGAGTGGTGAAACCAATTGCAAAGTCTATTTTATACATACATATACATATATACACACAAAACATTTCCCGTGGACAATATCACAATGCAATAAAATACCCTTCAAATTTACAAAATTCGGACAAACTATTTGAAATAGACAACTATTTTCAAATGCAGGTACCTAGAATAGGGTAATTAATCCAGATTTGGTGGCCTTTCAGGGATGACACAAAAGACTAGTTAATCTTTGCCTCCGAGAACAATGAAAGGGTAAAAGGGATAGCCTTCTTGTCACTGGTAGGTTGGCAGAATATTAGAATATGCTATTTCTGCTGGGCTGTTGTAGGATTAATTGGGTGTCAGGACATCTGAAGCTGCGTGTAGACATCTTTTTATTATTTCAGTTGAAATAAAAATATTCAAGGCACTTTAATACAGTGGCCAGATTTCCAGAGATGCTCAACTTTTGTATGTCCTGAAGATTTCAATGACTGTTGTAGCTCCTCCGTTTTTTTCACGCAGATGCTTACATAGGGATTTAGGAACCAACTATAGGCCCACAGGTTGGAGATTTTCCCGGGAAGCTACTAGCTCATTTCTACTTACAGTTTTTCTATGAACTATGCCTCTCTCTACCAATTGGAAACCAGAACAAAATTTGGACACCATTAAAACTCCCTAGGGAAGTAGCTCTACCCAAACTGGGATTTTCCAAAGCTTCTAGGGTTTTGTATAGGCACACAAACACCTTATCACAAGCATGTAAAAGGTATCCACTTACACCTGTAAGCTACACTGCTATAAATGCCCATGTACACACTCTTCGCCCGTGGCAAATCAGAAGCATCTTGCCCCTCAATGAACGTAAAGAAACCCTTACTTGACCACAGGATAAGACTGCACAAAAGGGGTAGTTGCCACACCATAGCTGACGTACTTGACTTTCAAATCTCAATCTACCTCTGGTAACTTGGTTACATGCCCAAGTCAAAAATGGTTCTCTAAACAGACAAGGTTCCTTGGGTGAACTTGATATCTTTTATTAGACCAACCCAAATGGTTGGAGAATAGTTATTAAGCAAGTTTTCGAGTTCAAAAACCCTTCGTCAAGCTAAGGAAGTTTCAGCAGTTGGTGTGTGCTCTTCCTGGATGGAAACAGAGACACTTAGGAAAATTACCCCAAATTAAGGTCTTGGCTATAAATAGGCAAAATCATGAGAGTGACAGCTTGAAGTATAACCACGGAGTAAAGTGCCTCATGGCAGCCACACGTAAGTGAGCAGATTGTGTTCATTTGCCATCTGAAAATTTTGAGGAAAATCCATCTGGGAGTAAAATACTCCACAGTGGAGGAAAGTTGGGGGGGGAGGGGAGGGGGGCGAGGGATTTACATCAATATTAGTGCCTTTTTTTCTATTTAAATTATTGCAACATTTCAGTGGCCAAAAGTTAATGTTTATGGTCCAATGGTATGAATTTCAAGTGGACTATTTAAACTGCAGCGAGCTTCTCTATGAACACAATCACTTTTAATTAAAAGCAGCCTTAACGCCATTTTGTTTCCTTTGGAATAAGTGTGTATCACGGGGGCTGGAATGTAGCTAAGCCATCCACTTGAAAAGTTCATTCAAATCAAATTCCCCAAGAACCCACACGTACACAAGCCTGTAAAAACATGCTCCCAATTTCCAATGAATAGAGAAACATAATGCACAGGAGCAGTTTTCATGTGGCTCATTTTTCTGAGGTGAAGGCAAACTGCAACTCTACTAATCTATCTGGGACTTGATGAAGGCGTTAGCATTGCCACTGTGAGGATATCACGCAGTCTCCTAACCACTTAGTAATGTAGGGAGGCAGATGCGGCATTGTGAGATCCTAGCATCAAGAACTGCTGGAGCGCAGGGTTGCTCAAAACTATTTACATGGCATATATAAACCACGGCCCACAGGAGAAACAATTGGTTTAATTTGACCGCGTTCAGGACTATTTTCAAAGGTGTGGGCCAGCTGCAACTCCCTCCGAGTTAAATAGGAGCTGCAAGCACTCATCTCCCCTGAAGAACAGTCTAACAACTTATACATGCCCTTAAATAGGAATTGTGTTGATAAAGGACAAGCTAGAAGGATCTTGGATAGAAATCCCAGGTCATTTGTTGTTGACTCACTGTGCAACCTTGCCAAAGTCACTCGACTTTCCTGCACCACTGGCTGCCCATAAGGTGACTGGGTGAAAACACGAGCTGCCACCAACAACCAGGTGCTGCCGCTAACCTGACTCGTGTGTGGTAACTGAAATATGAAATGGAAAGGAAAATACACAATAGATATGGGAAAGGCATGAAAATGTTAAACCATCCGAATGAAAGCTTGAGAATCAATATAAAATTTTACAGCACAACCGAAAAGGAATTCTAAAAGAAAAATAAGGTTCATCTCTATATACAATTTAACTACAAGATATTCAGTATAGCTTTGTTCCTTACTTTGAAAAAGGGGCTGAAGACTGTTTGCCCAACATTTTCAGTTATTTGTTCTTAGTGACATGGAACGGACAAAGGACCCAGGCATTAAGAGAATAAAGCCCTCTCTACATTTTAGAGGCATAGGCAATTAACTGGTTAATTGTGCAATTACCTTAAGATCAGCTAGATGTGCAAAGCAGCTATCACACCACAAAAAACTCCAACCAGCTATACAGTTAGACCTTGAAAAGGTGTATTAATTTTATAGCTGGTTGTTATTGAACTTTAATTTGCACGTGTAGCATGGTTTCCCCCCCATGGCTAGGATACCTATCAACTGCTGGGCTCCCAGGTGCGAGGGTGCACCATGCTTAGCTGGAGCTGGGAGGTCCAGAACACCCAACACCAGCAGCTGCTGACTCAGGGTCCTAGCAGCACAGGGGCCCAGTCCTGCAGCTAGTCCCAGCAGCCAAGGGGCAGTTGTCACAATCCCCCAGGCTCAGGGGTGCATGAAAACCTTTTCCCCCTTGTACTATGTCATGCATAAATCTGGTTTCTGAAATATGTCAGAGTGAGAGCAGCCCGAGAGAAGGATTCAGTCGCAGAAGGCAGCAAACGACACAGGCACTAGATTTTTCTACCACAATGTAAACCAGTAACAGAAAGGGCGCTTGCCTCTGAGGCAATTTCAATGCTGGATCCGACCACTGAATAGGCTCATGAGGGTCCCAAACTGTGGTAGATGATATACAGTAGACTGACACCGCCAAGCAGGCATCTAATGGTCACAAGTTGAAGTTGGTGAAAATGCAAGTAGAACTTGACATGGTGATTGAAGTATGAACAGATCTATCTGTGCACACCATGCAACGATGACATTACCAACTTAATATCTGAGATACAGGATGTTTTCTAAACTTGCTTCACACTTGATGTGTCCATGCAACTATACTGTTGCAATTATTACAAAATGTTTTCATTCAGCCAAAATAGCCAATTTAACTGACAGTTGTTCTAAAATTTGCAGTATGCTACTTTATGTAAATTAAGATAATTATACGTTTGGCTAATGGTATCCACACTAACCATGCACCTCTGTCTCAATCTAATGTCTAGACCACACTAGGTATCAAACTACAGCAATTATTACACCACAGTAAGAAAAAAAAATCCCTTAAAAGTACCTGGGATGTACTGGCTTGGTGGCACAATTTATTTGTAGCATGCTGATGAGAATAAAAACAACGATCAGGAACAAAACTGATGCATCACTGATGTGTATCCTCAGCACAGTTATCCCCAATCATCACTGCAATTAAGTGGTTAGAGTGGCTCATATACTGCTGAATGGAACAGCTCAAATACTTTGCATGTGTAAAGTCTGTAACAGTTTATCGTGCGCTTTATGACTCTTGGAGCTGATTCCTATAGGATACTGCTGTTTGGACAATATAAGGGAAATACTTGTAGCAACGAATCTACTTCCACAAAATAAAATAAACATGTAATTTTTGCTTGCGTATCTCATTCAAATGAACACGACTATCTATTTGAATAGGCAAACGTGCGTTGGTGTTGGCTCTCTCTCACCAGCCACTGGCAAGCTAGCGTGCACAGTGAAAGAAACCATGGGATATCATCACATGCCATCTTGTGCTGTTTCCATCCACCAAAAAGTATCAATTAGCTTTTTCCTTCAGGGCTAGTGGTAGGATGTTCCAATAGGTGTATTAACTTCCTACAGTTTCAGTATGATCCATGACATGATCATTTAAAATTACTTAAATGTCACACCAGCATGAACAGGCTTTAAGATACAAAAACACCACTATGGAAGGATTTTATTTGGATGGTCAGGTGTGTCATAGTTCCTCCTTGTTTTGGAACATTATGTTCTAAACAAAAAGAATAAAAATAACCTGTCCTACAAGACTTAAAATGCACTTGGATTTTAAATTAGTTCAATGAGCTAGAAATATCAATCAGAGCATAAAATGTACGTAGACCAAGTATTTTATGACACTCTTACAGCTAGTCAATCATTACACGATACTTTTAACTATTGCTTTTGAATCTGTAGCTATATTGTTAAATTGATTGTTAATAGCACTTACATAAGTAATTATTAAAAAACAAAACACAGTAAGACAGAATTTATTCACATTTGCTTTGATAAGTTGCATGTAATTATCTAAAGGATGCAAGCACACTTAATTCCCTCTAGATGTACATTGTTGTTCCTCATAGTCCACGTTTAGATACAAAAGGCAAGTTTTCCACCAGTTTTTAAAAAGTTTACTTTATTGGTTACAGTTATATAAAATGTATCACAGTAGTCCCATCTAGCTGGTCATTAAGTGCTTGCAAGAGCGTAGGGTTTTTTTAATACATTGGATGAATTCTCAATGTTCATTTCATGCCAGAGTGAAAAAGAGAACACCTCTCTTCATTTGCTTACCTGCACTTAAAACATCTCCGAGAAGTCTACAATGTTCAAAAGCAAGGACAACCCCATTTGTATGTCAAACTGTAATTTTTAATGTTTTAATTAGAATAGTCTTTATATCACTCTCCAACAAAAGAACAATATAACTAACAGCAAACTTTAATACAAGAACACTCTCCAGATTAACAACCCAAAATAAAAACAAAAATGAAATTAATGTAAAATGTAAATCACATATATAATACAATTGAAGTGTCCAAAACAATTTAAATAATTTTAAATATTTTATTTTTTAAACTTGCTACAAATGCTTTATACAATATTTCAACATAAAGTCCCCATAACAGAAATGTAACAAAATGGGAATGATAGTGAAAGTGAAAGTTAAAGTGGCACAAATTCACCAAACAAGTATTAAACTACAAATTTTAAGAGGTAGATTACTTTTTAAGTCAAGGAAAAACAAAACAAAAAAAGAGGGGCAAGGGGGTGCATAATGATACTAGCCACTTTCCATGAACTCAGTCATTAAACCTGAAGGCTATATAAATGCATGACAAATTGTTTTTCCATGAAAAAAAAAATGTTTATGATCTGTAGGTCAATGTGTTGCTTTCAGTTACTAGAAAATGATGCATAAGATCTTTTACAGTAATTATATATTTAACTTGCAAACTGTACATGTACATAGCCCCATTTCTGGCCTATTTATTAATAAAATGGTATCCACTTCTATAATATTCACAAATTGGTGCCAGTATTTTGTTGCCATGGGAGGTTATTTGCATGTATAAAAGGAGATGGGGAAATTCATAAAATGTCCAAATCTGTTTTTTCCCCCATGTTTATGTTGGCCAATTAAAAATGGGGAGAGGATGGCAAGAAAAAGTAAATGCTGTCAGCCTAGGTCCTTCTCTACTTGAAGCATTTAAAAGAAAAGCTTCAAGAGACTCAACACATGACAAAAATACTTTGAGTGCAGCAATATTAGTTGTCCCTGAATCTACGCTGAATCACTAATAAAACAGGGAACCTGCTCCGCAAAGTTGAAATTGAACTTCTGTGTGTGTGCCTTTCATGAAGGTATGGACTAAACGAGCAATCTGAGCTAGCAGGGAGGTCAATGGCAGCCAATTCTGTTTAGTCTAACCCATTTTGTTTCTTTTTTTTAGTACCCTTTTCTTTTCTGTGAGTCATCCGGTAGCCCAGCATGTGTCAGGCACCAAAGAAGAAAACGTATGCCTGGCACTAAATGTTAGCAAGAAGCCTGCAGGCAATCAGCTGCATTTTATGATTGTGAGTCAGCTTCAGCTGGTTTCGCAAGCTTGGTGTATTTCACATCCATTGTCGTAGTGCTTATCTTAAGTGGAGCATGCAACAGCTCTACCTTGTCATTTAGGGATTTTTGTTTTGTTTTTACAGGAGGTTCCTAGAAAATAAGAAACAAAAACTGAAGATAAATGACAAAAATAATAAACTGTCTGTGAAAGGGATATGCTTACAAAGGGAAAACAAAACAAACTGAAGGGTGAAAAACAGACTTGAACACAATTTCAGAGTGAAGCAGATGGTTTGGAAATGCTTCTTAAGTTAAAATTTCCTGGGAAAGACAGAAATGTCGGTATGAAGAACAGAATCAGAGTCTGCCCACTAGTACCTGAGGGTCAACTAGTGCATCAAGCAGGGAGGATACACAGAACCCTTGATTCTTGGCATATATACCAACGGTGAATATTAGGGTTGTGCGAAGCTTCGGGTAGCGATTCGATTCGGAGGAGATTCGGCCCAATTCAGTGGCCAAATCTCCGAATCCGAATCAAATCAGGGACCAATTTAAAGGTCCGAATCAATTCAAAGCTCTCCGAATCTTTGGAAAAGCTTTGGTGATTCGGGCAGTCCGCGGTGGATGCAGCAGGGAGCTGCAGCTGACTCAGAACTGGTAAGTACTAGGGGTGGGGGAGGGACCATGGGGGGGGGCCCCTGCCAGCCCCCCCCATGGCTGCCCCCGCCTGCCCTAGCTCAGTACTTTAAAGAAAAGTCCTGGGGCTCACCAGGTGCTGCTGGGTGGGGGGGATCCCCACTGCCCCCCACTGCATGGGGGGCTCTGGCATGAGCCCCCCCACTCCCTCCCTAGCCCCCCCCCCGAGGTGCCCCACCTGGGCCAGCTCTGACCCTTTAAGAAAAAAAAAAGCTGAGAAAAGCCCCAAGACTCACCGCTCCTGGAGTGGCCTTGGGGGCTCGTGCACAGCCCCCCACGTGGCACGGAGCAGTGGGGCACAGTGGGGGTCGCCCCCTGCTGGCAGGAGCCATGAGTTCAGAGGGTTTTTTTCAGTTTGTTTTTTTCTTAAAGGGCCAGAGCTGGCCTGTGCAGGACACCTTGGGGGGGGGGGGAAGAGGGAGGGGGTCAGAGGGCTCATGCAGGGCCCCCGTTCCAGCGTGAGGCAGTGGGGAGCAGCAGGGATCGCCCCCTGCCCAGCAGCACCTGGTAATCTGAGGCTTTTAATTTTTATTTACTTATTTATGTATGCATACAAGTGCCGAATCAGATTCAGCTGAATCGAATCGGGACAGTGATTCGAGTCACTGAACCGAACCACTGCCCCCCGAATCCGCCAAATTCAAATTGAATACTAGCCGCTTCACACAGGCCTAGTGAATATGCAAAATCTAGTGTTAGGAATTCAGAAGAAATACTCCCACAAGATACCAATTGTCCCTTTTTAGCAAAACCATTCATAAGACTAGCCCAGAACGTATGCTGCAATGGGGAACGTGAGCGATTGGTGCTTTCCAAGTTGGGGGGGGGGGGGGTGTCAGGTCGTCGGCTCCACAGCGGCCCATTCCCAAGCCAGCGGTGAAACCGGAAGTGCGCTTCTCCTGGCACTTCCGGTTTTGCGGCTGGAGCTTCCAGGGGGTGCATGTGCACCCCCTATACATCGCCAATGATGGGGAACATACCCTATTTGAGACATAATGTCAAAGCTCTCCTTCAGTAACTCCTTGTTCCCTTCAGAAACATGAAACACCTTAAGTATTTACAATAATTTACAGAGGATCACTTTGCACTGCAGCTTAAATCGTTCATCTTGATGCAAAGATGTGTGCCTCTAGGTCCAAATTCCTCTCATCTCCACTATAGTGTCTCATGAAAAATCTTTGGCTAGTAAAAACAGTCTGTTACAGACAGCACTATAAGAAAGCAACTAATTTAGAGGCAAGTAATAGAGACATTAAAGTACTGGGATAATTAGGGCTGGTTGATTTCTCTTGTTCTTTGAAGACTTTGAATATATTATTTGTCTAAAAATTCAAACCTTTTCTTGCTTCAATTTCTTTCTTTCTTGTGTACGTGCATATCCTTGTTATTCTTTTATGGTTCAAAAGAACTGCCATCTACTTCCCTTATAACCCACAGACCCGTGCTGAAACCTCTTTTTCCAAACAAAATATTTCCTTAAAACTGCATTGGAAGGTATTTAAATCACAAGCACTGTACTGTAATCAGGGGAAAAAAGGCAACTCTGCTACCACTAAGTCTTGGAATAGTTTATTTGGATAGGAAAGAAATAAGACTCAGTAGCTTATTTGTCCATCACATTTGAGTTTTGAAATACCCAGAGAAAGCAACTTTGCTATTGGAAATCCTTGTTAACTTTTGCAAAGATATATTAGTGATTCAGGAGTCAACAGGACAACTTTTAATGGGATTCCAACTTCCAAAATACTGAAGTATGCTTCAAACTCTTCTGGTGATCAAGAAAGCAGGTTTGCTCAAATTGAAACTAGTATATCACCTTAATTCCAAGCCTCAAATTTCCATTTAAGATAGTGTACCAGATTTTTGACAAAGGGGAGCATTCACATATATTATCTGATAAGCTGTATTTGACCACGTTATCCCTAATCAAAATGTATGACACTTTCAATCTCTCTCAATTCTTTGAAAAAATCCTTTTTTTAACTGTTCCCTGCTTAAATGCTTTACTGTCGTTTTCTCAAACTGTTTGCTTGCAAACAGGTAAACAGGAGAACATAATGAATGGTTCCAGAAAGGTTTCATAGCTTATTAAACCTGAAGTGACTTTTACTCTGCATAATCTCTAAAAAAACAAACAAAACAAAACCCAAACCCCCCCCCAACTCCTCCCCACCCTGCCAGAAAATAACAAACCACTACTAAATCAAATTTAAAAGAAAGCTCTTTGGCCATATAAATGCAATGAGAATTTTTGGTTGAAGATCAAACTCCCTCTCTCTGCATAAGCTTTTGGATACACTCAAGTTAAATATGGAAACTCAGCAGCTTTGAGGCAGAGCACTCCGGGGACTGACTGGCATTAAAGGATGAGGACACCGAGCCCTCCAGTACAATAGGTATCCCAAGAGGTGGGGAGGGAAGCAGAATAGAGTATGATGGGATGTTGGAGGACCTAGCAAACCCGTCACACTTTTTAGAGCACTTCAAAGATGTTGCTCATTTTCTGAGGATCGTTTTTGAAGCACTACTTCAGCTTATGAACATCTGTCCGCTGTCTGGAGTGCTCCAAATGCTACGTCTCTGCAGAGTCTGAGAGAACTAGTTAACATAGTTTAATAAATGAATGCATAGCAAGTATGTAATTATTGGCCAAACTATCTGTATTACCCTTCACATTAGGCACAGAAGACTTGCAGAGATCATCCACACTATTAGGTCAATGGATGAGAAAGAACCCTGACATACATATTTAATCCAGAATTTTTCATGTATAATTGCATATGGGATGTTAAAGCAAGGTCCTATCTCAAATGACATACAAACTTTGTTTTAATTTAATTAGCCCTCACACTGACTGGTTTCCCCCCCCAGGATTTCCGTTTCAGTTTGCAATTCAACCTCTTTCTTCAGATGACGTTCATGGCACGACGTGAACAAATGCATAAAGCATGTACAACATACTCAGCCTGACTGAACTGCTAACCATGCTGCAAGTTTTGTAAAATTTGAGATAAACTTGAAAAAGAGCTGGAGAGAACCCCGGGTATAAAACATGTTCCTCTTTTAGTCAAACTGAGTGAAGAGCTTACCTGAAGTCTTTTAGTTCTTGTTTTGCACTTTCATCTCTCTTGCTTTCTATTGTGTCTGCATTAGCTGCCTGCTGTAAGCTCCGAGTGACAGGTCCTCCAATCCTCTCCCTATATTTTACACTGAACCTGTCTGCCTTCTTCTTGCTTGCCACAGCAGACTTATTTGGCAAAACGGCTTTATTCCTCTGTAGTCTTACATGCAACTTCCGAGACGCTTTGCTCGAGATTCCAGAACTGTTCTTAGCTACCGCTTTAGTTTTTTTCCCTTCAGCATGAGTCATTTTGGACACTCTCATGGGGCTGGAGTTCCTTAATGAAGATGATGAATTTGGCTTTTTCGATCTAAGCGGCGATATGAATTTTACATTTTGCTTGGATTTGAAAGATGCAGAGGGCAACTGAATCTGCGTGGGCCCCGAGGTTCGTGCTCTCGTTTTTCCCAAATGAGCCTGCATACTCTGCATTTTGATTTCGGCGTCTGCTGTTCGCCTACGCTGGTTGTTGCCTTTATCACTGCTTGCAAGTGATGAGGAACTTCCAGCTTTTTTTGATGAGCTTTTTTTCGAGGATGGGGAGACGGGTTTTTTGGGGCAACTATACGATGCGTGTTTGTTCAAACTTCCAATGTAAGTGAACTCTCTATTACAGTATGGGCAGATGTGAGAGTCCGACTCGGATGCGCTATTTTTCAAGTCGGCCTTCTGTTGTGCAGATTTCTTTTTTTGCAAGATTGCTTTCTGGACAAGCTGATTTTTCTTCTTCAATGCGCTTAATTTTAGTTTACTAGAGGACATTTTGCTAATTTCAACATTGAAATTAAGTCTCTTAGGTTGTCCCATTCGCCTGAAAGCGTTCTTTCCAGTGCCAGCTATAACTACCACACCATTTTTAGGCTGAACAGTCTGTTTCAGCGGTACTGGATTTTTTTTGGGTGTATATCTCTTTTTATCGCTGGCAGAGGCACATGCCAAGATGTGTTTGTGTAATTCAGGCATGTTATCAACACTTTTCCCACATTTTGTACAACGAATGGCAGTAGTGAAGGTCTGTGGGATATTGTGGGTTGTGAAATTTGTAGCAGTGGTGCCAATACCCATAGGATTTCGGTGGTGATACTGAAATGGAGGTGGCTTAAAACTCGGATAGTGCTGATTGAGGCCCATACGGACATCTGGGTCTTTTGACTTTACTCCAGAAGCCATTATTTTTATGGTTGTATAAAGCTCTTCAGAGGAGTCATTTAGGTCTTCATCCTCCTCCTCTTTAGAGAGTTCTAAGGAATCTTCTGGTAGACTTTGCATATGTTCGATATTCGCTTTAGTAGGATCTGTAAAATTCTGGGGTCTAAGGGTGCCACTTTCAAATTCGTGATGTGTACATTCTTTATCCGGATGGAGATCTCGTTGATGCTGTTGCAAATTGCATAAAAAAGCAAATTCCTTTTTACATACTGAGCAAACAAAGATATTTCCTACCCCATGAAGCAAAAAGCGATGCTCTGACAAGTCCATTTTATCTCTAAACAGCTGTACACAGAATTCACATTTGAAGGGCCATTCTTCAGCATGGACAGATAAATGCTTAGTTAGGTCTTTAATAGAAAGAAAGGGTGAATCACAAACATTGCACACAAAGCTTTTATTGAATGTTTCTTGAACTACACCTGCTTCACTTGAAGTCTGTGGATCTTCTCTTGGTTTCTCATGTTCACTCTCCATTTCTTCTTGCTTAAAAGCTATAATGGGCAGGGGGGTTTCTAGATTATCAGCAGGGGAAACAACAGAAGAAACTACTGAGAGAGGAGGAGGAGAAGGAGATGAAGTGGATGAGGAGGAAGAAAAGGAGGAGGAAGGTGATGACGAGGAGGAGGAGTGCGAAGAGGAAGAAGAGGAAGATGAGGAGGAGGAAGAGGAGGAGGACGACGAGGAGGAAGAAGAGGAGGAGGAGGAAGAAGAGGAGGAGGAAGAGGAGGACGAGGAGGGAGAGGAGGAGGGAGAGGAGGAGGAGAGTGTAGGAGGACCAGGTGAAACAGCAGAAGTGAGAGGTTCAACAGAAGGTGCAGGGGATGGAGAGGGGGATACTGTGGGTGAAAGGACTGGAAGTGGGGACTGTGTTGTAGCATTTGAAAGTGGTGATGGGCAAGGAGTGTGAGTGACACTGGCAGAGGCATCTGAAAGGGGTAAAGGAACAGTGGGAAGGAGTGGAGGGGGTGATGTAGCAACTGTTAAAACAGGGGGACAAGGTGGTGGGGAAGGAGGATTTGTTGGAGTTAGGAGAGGGGGCAGCTGGCATGAGGATGATGCAGAAGACATCTGAGGCAAAGGTGAAGTACAGGAACTAAGTGAATGAGCCTCAACAGAAGGCGCAGACAGACTAAGCTCAGTGTCGGGCTCTGGTTGTAGTTCTGTCGATTTACACGGACTGAGGGTCCTATTCAAATCTGGTGCGTTTTCCGCAGCTGCATCCATCCCGTTATATTCGTTCAGTAGAACTTTTTCCAACATGCACGTCGTCGGTTTCTTCTTAATACTACTACATGCTGGCTGCACCAGATTATTTTCTTTATAGTCTCTAACTTCGGTGTCACTGCAAGGTTTCTTATGCACACTTAAATCTAATACAGATTCCCAAGGAACCTGGTTCTTACTTTTGACATCAGACCTTTGCTTTACACCACTGGACAAATCTAATGGCTGCTGGTTGCACACATTACCAAAGGTAGGAGGGCCTGCCCATTCCTTAGATATTTTGTAGTCTTCAAAGCAAAGAGGGCTCATGGTTTCTTTTTCCTCCCTTCCAGTCAAGCTCCATGCAGGCGAGTTGCTGTGGCTTTCTAACTTTGGCATCTTTGAACCTAGAACTGTATCATTCCACACAGTTTTCCCATCACCCGGTTTGCCAAAGTCCCGAAGGGCTGGACTGTGCTGCGGAGAACTAGGAGGAGAGCTGGTTCTTCTCTTAAACCTACTAGAAACTGGAGGCAAAATGGGTGAAGATGCAGCAGGTCCTAATTTAGGGATTTCAGTTGATGGAGTTATCTTATTACCATCCTGTGTCTGAAGCAGTTGTTTTAATTTAGATGACAAATACACACTTTTTTCTTTGTGAAAAGGTAAACTCTCAGCTGTTGAAATGCTAAGAGGAAGATTTAATGAACCTGATGGCGTTACAGGTTCTGGATCTACTTCCGTTTTTATTTTTGGTATAAGAGGAGGACTAGCTGTTCTTCTCTTCTTTGATTCATTGCTTCCACTGCTTGAGGGCTCCTTGGGAAGATCATTCACATGCACCTGCGTAACCTTTACATTTTGAGAAATTTCCACTGTGACTGGAGTAATTAAACAATTTAATCCATACAACTCTGCCGAGTTGGATTCCATCTCAATCACATCACAATTGCTAGTGCTGCTATTGGACTGAATTTTACCATCAATATAGTAGTTTAAATTTTCAGAAATATTGCTGGAAATATCCATAATGTATACATCGTCTGCTTCACCTTCTTCTTCTAACTCTGTATTTGCTATATACACATTCTGGGCTGGTTGGGCCTGCTCTGTTTGAAGTTGTGGTTCTTCAATAAAGTATCCTTTTCTCCTGACACCTTTGGGAATAAGATGACGTTCATGAACCCTACGCTGGTGCCTACGCATGTTGGTGTGAGTTCCAAAAACCTTTTTACAATATTTGCAAGGATGCAATTCTTTGGGTTCCTTGTTCTCTTCCACAAAAGCACAATTTGACATTTCTTGGGAGACCTTCTCAGGATCCAAGATTGCAGAGTCTTGTGCAAGATTAGAAACATTTAGTTCATCTTTTAGACCATCATCTACAAGTATTTGGTTATCAGCAATATTCTCTGACTGCTGCGAGGAAGCTAACGTTAAGAATGGTTTCCTTTTTGGCCCTGCCTCATGACGCCGCTCATGCCTTCGCCGGTTAATCTGAGTACCAAAGGCTTTCCCACAGTATCGGCATTTGAAAGCATGATGGACAGTAGATATGTGGATATGCATGTGACGTTCAAGTCCTTGCTTTGTTGTAAATTTCCTCTCGCAATGCTGACAGGGAAACATGAAGGTTTCCTGGAGGTCACCATTGGATTCGCCTCTTACTTTAGGAATTTTCACAACAGGCGTTTTTTTTGGAGAGCTTTCTGGAGAGTCTTCTGACATACTTCTTTGCTCTTCCGGAGAGTCCAACTTCTCTTCGCACAGGAGAGACTCTTTTCCACCACTTCCGATGGACATAGCGGCATCTTCCATCTCCTCTTCATCTTCGTCGTCCTCATCTTCCTCCTCCTCTTCCTCCAAATCGTCTGATGTAATAGCTTCTGATTTCTCTTCAGACATGATTTGTTGCTCACTTGTAAGACTGGGGATCACCAGTTTTGGAAGTGCATCTTGATTTACCATCTCCTGAATCACAGCTGTTTGTTCCAATGAAAGCACAGCAGAAACAGAAGGCTTTTCATCTTCCTCTTTATGGCCTAACAAAGTCAGCAGAGAAAAACAATAGTTAGTTTACTAATTCACAGTATTTAGTTCCTTTCTTCTATTCTTTACCCTCACACAAGATATTTAACATGCACAATTCCTGGAACATTACTCATTCTAGTCATATGATGTAGTCTAGAACAAAACTGTATTCCGTTTCTTTTTCTGGACTTTTACTTGGCAAAATGTAGGGGGTTCCTTTCATCCAAATACACTAAGGAAATATGAAATCCTGTGACAGCCACACCTATTCCAAGAAACACACTACTTGCTTTTGGTTTAATTTCATTTTGAAATGTTGTATGTTCTGTTCTGTTCAAAAGTCTTGGATTAAATTCAATTAACTTTTCTTATCGCTTTTTAATGAAGGGAAGCAAAACAATAAGCAGAAGTTTTGCTCTTCAGACCTCAGCACAGATTACACCAACATTAAAGAGTCTGGAAAATTAGTTTGAAAGGTTATTTTTCAAATATTTTTACCCAAAGCTATTTGGATTTTTGTTTGACCTTGAATGATATAAAACCCCAGTCTGGGTTTTTGCTTTTAAAAACACAGTGTAATGCTTTTCTCATTAAACCAATTTTCCATTTCCTAGCTTCTGGTTCCCAATTAGACGTAAAATAGACTTTTGAATCAAACAACACAGACTCCTCTTGCTAATGTAAACTGTCTCCGAAAGCACACGTGCATGCCAGTTTCATAGATTCATATTCATAGATGTTAGGGTCAGAAGGGACCTCAATAGATCATCGAGTCCGACCCCCTGCATAGGCAGGAAAGAGTGCTGGGTCTAGATGACCCCAGCTAGACGCTCATCTAACCTCCTCTTGAAGACCCCCAGGGGAGGGGAGAGCACCACCTCCCTTGGGAGCCCGTTCCAGGCCTTGGCCACTCGAACTGTGAAGAAGTTCTTCCTAATGTCCAATCTAAATCTGCTCTCTGCTAGCTTGTGGCCATTGTTTCTTGTAACCTCCGGGGGTGCCTTGGTGAATAAATACTCACCAATTCCCTTCTGTGCCCCCGTGATGAACTTAAGGGCAGCCACAAGGTCGCCTCTCAACCTTCTCTTGCGGAGGCTGAAAAGGTCCAGTTTCTCTAGTCTCTCCTCGTAGGGCTTGGTCTGCAGGCCCTTGACCATACGAGTGGCCCTTCTCTGGACCCTCTCCAGGTTATCCGCATCCTTGTTGAAGTGTGGCGCCCAGAATTGCACGCAGTACTCCAACTGCGGTCTGACCAGCGCCCGATAGAGGGGAAGTATCACCTCCCTGGACCTATTCGTCATGCATCTGCTGATGCACGATAAAGTGCCATTGGCTTTTTTGATGGCTTCGTCACACTGCCGGCTCACGTTCATCTTGGAGTCCACTAGGACTCCAAGATTCCTTTCCACTTCCGTGCCACCCAGCCGGTCATTCCCTAGGCTGTAGGTGTGCTGGACATTTTTCCTCCCTAGGTGCAGCACTTTGCATTTCTCCTTGTTGAACTGCATCCTGTTGTTTTCTGCCCACTTGTCCAGCCTATCCAGGTCTGCCTGCAGCTGTTCCCTGCCCTCCGGCGTGTCCACTTCTCCCCATAGCTTTGTGTCATCTGCAAACTTGGACAGAGTACATTTGACTCCCTCGTCCAAGTCGCTGATGAAGACATTAAAGAGTATCGGTCCAAGGACCGAGCCTTGCGGGACCCCACTGCCCACACCCTTCCAGGTCGAGACCGACCCATCCACCACGACTCTCTGGGTGCGACCCTCTAGCCAATTCGCCACCCACCGGACTGTGCAGTCATCCACATCACAGCCTCTTAGCTTGTTCACCAGTATGGGGTGGGATACCGTATCGAAGGCCTTCCTGAAGTCTAAGTGTATGACATCCACCCCTCCTCCTGTGTCCAGGCGTTTCGTAACCTGGTCATAGAAAGAGACCAGATTGGTCAGGCACGATCTGCCCGCCACAAACCCGTGCTGGTTTCCCCTCAGCATAATTTGCCCTGCCGGGCTCTCACAAACGTGAGCCTTGATAATTTCATCTACCTGCTTCCAGATGCAAGTATCATCCGCAGAACAACCGGCTGCTGACAAGTAGCGTGCTAACAAGTTATCCATAAAATTCCCCTTTTGCCACTTCCTGCAGGAGCTTGTCAGATGCACAGATTATTATTATTATTATTTTGGTGAGTGACAAGGGGAAATGGGATGAAAGGAACCTGAATGAAAGTTAGTAATTGCTGCCCTCACCACCTTCACTTATACCTCCCCCTGTTCCAGCAGTGCTAGGGAAGACAATCTTTACATTCCTGATATTTTTAAACTAAACCCCCCTCCCCCCAACAAAAACCCCAACAAACCACAAGTGGAAAAGAATCATACGAACCTTTAGGTATTTTAGTTGCACCAGAAAGTGAAAAAGGGCATAAAGCCAATTTTTTAAATAATCTTTGCAGGTTGCCATTTAGATAAATCATCCTTGGTGTTTGTGGCTAGTGTTTTATTCTGTTTGCATTATATTACATTTTACGTGTTGTACGTTAGCCCTAATGGCTAGACAAGACACCAGGGCAGGCAGCTGCTGCACAATGCAATTAATCTACCAGGATTCCAAAAGACTGAGTTGCATCGTTGTCCTGTTTCTAGGTCCTCTTCTATAAAATCCTATATTTGAAGGTACTAGATTTTGTTTAACTTCCATATTAAACTAAATGTTCTACATTGTGAGAGAGTTACAAACTCATGATAAATTCTTCTGAAAACAAACTGGATTAAATAAGCTACCTACCACTTTAATAGTTGCGCAAACAGTGTAAAACTACTTCTTGTCTTAACAGATAATAAATGCAATGAATTCCTTTAAAATATAAATAACAAAAATAAAGAAGTCAGATGCTTGAAATCTCTTACCGTCTTTAGAGTCCTTCATATCTATGGAAGTAAAATCTAAATCAGTCTTGTTCTGCTTTGTATCTGTTGCCTTCTTTCCTTTGTTTTTACCCTCTTGGGCTTTTTTCTTCCCTGAAAGAAAGAGGGAAAAAAAAGTGTATTGCTGCTCAGAAAAGTGTGCAAGAGAGTGAGTGTGTTCCCAGCCTCAAAAAATGGCACATAATTGATTTAAAAAAAATATCTAAAACTAAAACCAACATTCAGAGAATGAATAAAGCATATGCAAAAAAGCACTAAAGGGCAAAGCACAGAATGAAGAAAGAGAAAAAGGTAAAAAATGACATATCCAGCTTCATTTGATACCATGTCAATTACTGTCAATTGATAAAGCAGTAAGTGAGGGGCTAGAAGAAAATTAAATGAAAAGCAATGCTACAATGAGCTCTCCAGTAACAGAAGATTAAAATAACTTTTTTCTTTGACAACACAAACTCAGAGGACAGAAGTAATTGAGTTTATATAAGTAACTCTCTTAGATCCAGTTACATGACACTTTCACTGGGATACCTAGATATCACTACCATACAAGGAATATAAAATTGCCTCAAATATTAATGCTTTACATCAATCTGGGGGCACTCAAGTGAGGATCGACAGGTCTCTCATTCTGCATCCTGTATGCTTCTATGTAGATTTTTTTAAATTAACGAATTTGTAGATGTAGGGAAGATATCAAAAGCAAAAACTGCATAGGTATTACAAAGAACCCCCCCCCCCCCCATATGATCTTGAGGAACTACAGAAAAAGATATAGAATAAAACTTACATAAAGAGTGACAAAATCTGCAGAAGCAAAAATCATGTAATGAAGGGAATAGGTGATGGTTAGCAGAATTACAGACTTAGCAGTCTGTTGCAGACATAGTAGATGCTTAACATAAGCAGGAATAAATCAAATGACGACACAATGCCAAAAAATGCCAAAGAAACACCAAAACAGAATAAACTATTTATCCATATTGCATAAAACCTCTGAGCAGCACTCTGATAAATCTGACAAACCTAACGAGACAGGAAGGGGAAAAAAACCCAAAACAAACCCTTATTTCTAAAGTAAGACCTATCAAGGCAAGTGAAGACCTGAACACTGTCACTCTAGATGACAAGACAAATAATTCACTGTTCAAAAAAATAGCCCACGTGTGGCAACAAAAAACCCCAGAGAACTTCTCCCAGAAGAAAAATGCCAAGGAAAGCAAGACTCTAACGATGTGATTTTGGAAACTGCTGAATAAAAGGAAAACCCAAATATGGCATTATCCAAATTCTTATAGTCATTTAAGCCCGATACAGCATCTATGAAATGGCTCTGTGGTATGCACTCCAAATTTTTCTCCTTGTTTGCAAACATGGACTCTTGCCATGCACAAAATAATCAAAAGGGTAGGGATACTTGCAGTGTAGGGTAGAAACATGTTTTCCTTACGTCTTCATTCAGTATACATCCTTGACAGCCTCATACTTCTATATTACATTGTTCCCTTCAAGCATCTATACACCCAGGCATTGGAATGATGCCACCACTTCTCTGCTAGCCCTCTCAGACAAAAAAATAACACGCTGGCCTTCCTTTGGCCACTGAAACACAGGATTTAGAAATATATTCTGATACTCAAACAGTGGACTTACCTGGCGTGACATGGTCTGAATGTTATCTGAAGTTGTTCCTTTACTCCTTAAGGTATTTTGTACTTCTGCTAATGTTTTGTTACCTCTGAACAAACTTTAAGAAATGTGTTGTTACTGTAATTGTCAAAGGATGCTGCTATAGCATCACTCAAAGTCACCTTTCCATCACAAAAGAATAATTATTATTTTTATTTGGATCCCAAAATATCAATTTGTTTCTTTAAGAAGGATGGAGAAAATATGGATTCAAGTTTAATTTGTTCTCCAAACCTTTCTTAGTGCGCTTCAGATTTTTTTGAGTCACTCTTGTTTTTCTTTCACCTTACCAGTCTTCCGTCGCATTAAGAAATGACCTACGCAACCGAAACCAAGCACAGGTTTACACCTATGGGCTGTTCATTAATACAGTATATGCAATACTCCTTCTCTAAACCGAAGTCATATGTTTCATTACATTGTCCCAAACTGTAATATTTTGTCTCTATGGAATTTCCCTGCTCCTACGATCATGAGAGGAGCCACCAAAACCTGGGAAAGTGGGGCTGGAAAATGTCCAATGTTTCAGTGTGCTCTCTTATGTTCACAGACTGACTGAAATGAATTTAAGCACATCTCTGCCTGCCAACCTTGACAATTCAATACTACATCAGGTCATGATTCTCGCAACCTTTGCTGTTGTGTTAGAACTGCAGACTAAAGGACTCAAAGCTGGATACCATCAGCCATCTCTGCTAAGCCAGCTGTGATTCCTGTTAAAAGTTGACAGCAGCGTAGCTGATGCTCCTGTAGCTCTAGCACATGCATTAAAGAAAATGTCAAATTACAGTATTTAGAGAGGCCCAAACACTCAGCACAATAGGGTTAAAAAAAAAATCACTTTGTTCGTACATCCTCACGTGTTCCAATTTTTATACAACCTTTGGATAAAGCCTCCAAGTCTCTGAAGCAACTTTGGCATTGAGGCCTAATAACAGCCTAATAACAGCTCCTTGAAAACACCAGCAGAATGCTACAGCTCCCTCTCTCACTCCAGATCAAGTCAGGTTTGGAGTGATCTCTTGATTTACAGATGTGTTTACCAAGTGTTCTGGCACCCAACAGAGATATTCTACGATAACAAAAAGTGCTCTTAAAACCTGGAGTCTCTCAGGTCCTCACCTCTGTATCAAATGCATCAGTGGCTTCAGACTGCATTTTCCTTGGCTTACATCTTACTACAGGCTATTTGAGTGAGACAAATTACTGGGTGGACACTTTTAAACTTAGAGGGCTACATTTCAGCCTACTGCCAAACTGTTGTAAGAACTCTGAAATGGAAGCACAGACGTGTATTTTGGTAATTAAGCTGTTAGGTAAAATTATGTGGAAACCAGTCACAAGGAGTTTGCTCTTACTTTTATTATATGTTCAAATAATATAAACTTCACAAAACTGTCCCTTTACAGAAGAAAAAAAAAGAAAAAATGCAATCCCAAAACTATGATTCTGAATTGGGAAATCATCAATAGGAGAGTAGGCTTCATAAATGAATTTTAGCTACTTCCTCATCAGTTACTCTATGTCACTGAACTGCTTGTGATGTACTAAAAGTCCTCTTAGTTTCAGGGTGGAAAGAAGGTAATTTGGAAGTTCCCTGTTGACAGCCTCCTGCTTTAAAAAAAAGCCTAGTTGATACAGTTGGAAGTTTTTCAAGTTTGTGACCTTTAAACTTAAATACACTGGATGTGAAGATTCATCTAGTACTTAACTTGCCCTTGTGCTCAGAATAGCCAGCAAGATGATTTGCATGCACATATAATTTTAGATTTGTCAGATCAATTTCTGAAGAGGAATAAAAGATAATCAACCGCTTCTCTCAAGTTTTCCTCCGATGTAGAAACTAGCCTCATCTTGCCATCTCTTTCTGGTTCTTAATTCTTTTCTAAAGGTCAATTAGACTCTTCATGTTCAAGCAAGACAAACCTGAAGACTGCCATGCTTTGCCCACTACATTTCCAAGCAAAAGCAATACCTGCAACACTCAAAAAGACGGATACCAAGTGATTAGCCAATGATTTTTGTCCCTTAATATTCTTTCAATTACAGAGTTCAGGAGCCAACAGAAGCCCGTGGAGGACAAAACACAGAACAGAACCTGGTGGAAGCCTGAGTATAAGTACACACGTGCACTTACCATCAGGTTCCTGAAGGGTCCTACATGGCTGCTACTGCCAGCTGGATCCTCCACTTGGTCTAAACAAGAAAGATACAGGAATGAAACACAGGGAAAGTGAAATGGAAACAATGACAAAAGGGTAAATGAAAGGCAGAACTCGATCTGTATGCGTGTGTATAAAAGGAATCGCAAAAGAGAGATGCAAAAGAAAACCGAGTGAAAGAAACAGATGGAGAACAGCCGAATTTCCTACAGTGACACAGGTCAAAAGGGGAATGGCCAACATGTATATTTTTTTGACTTTCAGTGGTGTTTCCATTTTCTCTTGCCACATTCAGTTAATAGCAAATGTGCTTCTCATCTCTTTCTCTCCCTCTCTCTCTCTCTTTGCCTATGTTTTTGTAATTAGTCAGGCCAAGTGCACTGATAGCATGTACGCTATTACAACATCCGTGTAGTGTTGGCTATCAATCACTGACATACCGTATTTACTTACATATCACAAGCATATTTTCCCCAAAAGTCATCCCTCCAAAACAGGAGGCAGTCTTAAGCGGGAGGCTGATTTTTCTCCGGTAGACCAGAAACATGGAGACACTGTGCTTCAAGATGACCACCAGCTTAGCTTCTCTTAGGGGCAGCAAGGGGGGGGTCCAGTCTCAACCTTTTCACAGCCACTTGCAAGTTAGCAGGTTTTTTGGCTGCCAATTTGAGAGCAGATGTGAAAGGGTTCAGCCTGGACTCTGTCTCTCCTGCTTGCTGTCCTTGAGAGAAGCTGGCAACCACCATCATGAAAAAGCCAGCTGTAGGCAGGACTCTGGGGGCACGTGGCATGCAAGATAATATGGTAGGCACAGGAAGTCCTACATGACTGATGTAAATCAACGGAGGTTGCCTGATTTCAGTAGGGTTGGGCCGATTCACAGACTTCTATATCCAGAGTTGCTGCAAGGATCAGATAAACTTGAATGCTACCTAGCAAAAAACAACCCCCAAAATCAGTAATATGCATGTGTCCATAATATACAGGAATAGCAAGTGTCATTGCTCAGACCAACAGAAGACTCAAAAACAGTCTACAAGATTTATGCAAACTGCAAATATCCAAAAAAATTTTAAAAAAGTGGCTGTAACTATCCACAGCTGATAGTGTTTATGAACAAATGGAATGATTATTTATATGCAAGAAAGGCGGAGGGGGAAATTAAACTCAGTCTTTCGCTAAAGTTGGAGATGCAGCAGATAATCAAGACTAGCTTTTAAGAAAACTGTTTTAAAAAGAATATCCAACGAAAAAAAAAAATGCTTCAATACCTAATTAAGAGTGCCTGATCATTTACTACAAGAATGGAACGTACTTCTCTACAACAACCCTGAAACAATGCAAGACAAAAAAAACCTAACACTGGTAGCAGAAGATTAGGTATTTCCTTGAAGCCTAAAGCCAAGGGTCATGTTGCAGTTGGCTACATAGATGGACAATAGCAAAGGAATACTTTACCAATTTGTGCTGCTGCAGCAGCACATTTAGAGAATGGCTCCTAAAAGCCCAGCTCCCCTGAACACTACTTTATCCACTCTCCTCAAAACCAACCTCAGAAGATCAATACTAGGAGCAATTATAGAATGGGGTGGGCATCTTTGTACTTATTTACTCTGGCTGCAGTGGCCACAGTGCCCAGTCTGTGGTTTTAAAACATTTCTACTCTGAATAACAACAGGTTGGCCCATAAAGGAAGGAGGACCACATGCATCCAAAACGTATGCACACTAATTTTACAGTTTGTGCACACGTCTGAGTTTAGTGGCAAACGAACTGCCCCATCACCCAGGCACCTGCAACAGTCAGAACAATTGTTTACAGAAAGGTATGCCTTTTACACATAAGAAAGGCCAAGGTCAAAACATTGGAAAAACTGCATCAAAAACGTTAATTCCAATTTAGCCATATTACAATAGCATCTTCCAAGTTCCATGCAACTGAAAATACAGTAAATGTTGCAATGTCTCAGATTCGATGAAACTTGGTAAGGCAGGGAAAGTTAATCTTCTTTTTAACACTATTTTCCTTTTCTTCCTCTTGAATAAGTCATTCTTCCTTTTTGCTAACCAGAAAAGGTTACAACGTAGGTGGGAAAATTCTATGATGCTAATCCCTGCGCTTTAAAGTTCACAAAAAAAATTAAGAATTTTTTTAAGAATCCACAAATTAAGAAAAAGTTATAAAATCAGCCTGAATTAGGGCCTCACATATTTAATAACTGAGATTATGGGATTAGGTAAAAATTAAAAATAGTTATGTGCAGTACTGTGCTAGCAAAAAATTAAATATCTACCCTGGTAGCAGAACTGTGTTAACAAGATAGTTATGCCAGCTGGGCATGAAAAATGAGCACACATGTTGTGGCAATCGAGAAAGTTAGAGATAAAAATATTACCCATGACGAAATGCCAGGTCCTAGAGACAAATACTTTAAGGCCATTTCTTTCAATGCATATTTTCTTGCTGTCAACACTTATTTTGACATAATGAAATCCCAATGATAAAATCTTTATAGGAATCTATCACAAAACAAGCTAAACCACTCTTATGAGTTAAAAAGGCTGCTTACAGCTGGCAATTTCTTGCATTTTTTTTTAAGGCATGTCATACAAATGTTGTGTATGCAGTGTCTAAAATACTCCATAGTAGGTTGTTTTTTTTGGTGGGGTGGGGGGTTGTACAACTGCAGACTTTAGCAAGGAATGAAACTTGATGACAGATTCTAAAGATTCTACTTTACGACACTGAAAGCTTAAAGGAATCAGTCATATTTAAATACATACAGCATGGGGGTGGGGGGCTGTTTTGGGTTTTTTTCCTTTTAGATCACTTGTGGGTGGAGGAAGCCCTGCAGACCTACACATCCATCAATTCTGCTGAACTGAAAAATAAATTTTAAAAAACTAAAGCAGGCATCAAAAGCTGTCAATATTTTCTAGCTGTCTGATGGAGGCTGGGCTAATTCTACAACATGAAGCACTTAGAAGTAACATGCCAATCCACCCAGGCTGGGAATGAGATGCTACACTGCAACTGCTTGGAAAAAGAGAACCTATAAGGATAAGTTCTTCTATATCAGGCAGAGGAAAGGCAAAAATCCCCCAATTCTGCCTATACAGAGAAAAATATTAATGAATCTATAATGTTCTGACATTAACTCCAAATATCCCTCACTAAACTATACAGATATTGCCACAATGTGACAGAAATATACTTTCATCTAAGTTACTATTTGGAGACTTATTTGATTGAGGCAAGTTCTATGACAAATTCCCTGGGCATATAGTTTTGAACATGTATGCAAACTATGCAGACATTCCCTGGCTCATCTGGGCGTTTTTGAAGCTCAAAACTATCTACCTCATGAAAGAAAAGCCTGAAACTCCAGAACAAAAGCAACAACACACTAGGAAATGCACTGCAGGGAATATTCCTGGATCAGGAAGTGAATTGCCTGGAACTCTGTCCGCCTGAAAAGGCATGCTCACAAGTGTCTGACATGCTGAAAATCGTATTTTGGATTCATGATATTTGCTAAAATTCGTGTGTGTGTACACACACACACACACACACACACACTCAAAATATAGAACTAAAACTGTAGACAAAAAAAAGCCAAAATTAGATTAAAATATTATCCCAGCTTTCTCTACTACTACGTGCAGCTAAACAAATAACTACAAATGTACTCCACATCCAATAAATATCACTGAGGCCATGACTTCTTTGCTGAAATAACAGTATTGACAGGGGGGCAGAATTTTGGTAATATTTCTATACCAGCAAAACATCCTAAGTTAGATGCAGCTTTTACTAGTATAAAAAGGATTGTCAGCAGAGCTTATTTCATGCACTGATTCAGTACAAACTGACAGCAAAAGCGTACCTTTGCTGCTTTCAGTGGTTATACTTGGAGGGTCTGTATGTACATGGATATAAGCACTCTTTTTCTAGCACTGAACTGCCTTGAGTCAACTAAAGTATTCTCCTGCAACCTCCCCTATTGCCCTTTAAGTTAAGGTTCATGTGGCTGTTTCTATCTTGCCCCTTCTGAGGATCATGCTAAACTAGGGGGTGCTCAAGGCCCCAGCCCATGGGCCAGATCCAGCCCCCGTTTCCTTGTCATCTGGTCCGTGGGGAGCCCCATACAGCATGGCCCTGAGCACTAGATCTGATATGCAGGGCAGCACAGGGCCTGATCCTTGCATGCAGGGCCCAGGGCTAGGTAGGGACAGCGCACAGTCCTGATCCCAGCACGCAGAGCTGGGCAGATGTGGTGCAGGGTTCCTGGTCCCTCAGGGCAGCGTGGTCCAGACCCAGGTGTGTGGGCCCAATCTCCTGATCTGGCCCACAGACCAGTCCTACACCACTCTTTTAGCCCATGGAGCCAAAAGGTTGAACGCTACTGTCCCAAATCAAGAGAATCTTCCATGATAAAGCCTTGGCCTAGCACAGGTCACACTCTTTGGAGACCCAAAACTTAGCAGTTCAAAAAAGCTTTGACAAAATGCAACCTTCTGACCCTATGCAAGTCGTCTCCCAAGTGGAGTCAGAGTTGTAGATCCAGTTTGAGACTACAAGGACTTTCATTTCTCCAGAAGAGAGATTCTTGCTACGCTGCAAGCTGAAGATAATTGTAAGGATTCTAGACACTAGAAACAGTGTTCACATTCTAGTAACAAAGGTCAAAATTCAGAGCTGATGAAATCAGGAGCGACCTGATTGTCAAGAGAAAACCAATTCAATCTGGCTTGTGTTTAATCCGAAGGGCTATACAGAAAAGACATGCACGAGAAATGCAATGGTAGATAGAGGTTTTCAGAAAGAACAGAAACAGCACAACTAGCAGTATTTACAAGCAACTGGTTTGTCACCGTCATAAATTAGTAGAAATATAGATACAGATATTTGCTGCAATTATACAACTTTTTAACCACAACTAGAAAGGCAAGTATTATGCACTAAGAGGTAAATAGGCATTTACTAGAGAATGCTTAAAATACAGCTTAAGGGGTTGGTCTGGTGCCGATACCTGACATCTTTTACACACAGTGGGCATGGATACACGTGAATATTAATGTGACAAACTCTAGCACAGTTCGCATCGGAGTTTCTTGTTCCGCACCACTGCATTTACACATGTGCCCGACACCACAGCACATTGAGCTGGGAGCAGTGCAACCCCAGCTGGCAGGGAACCTGGGGGAGGGAAATCAGCCTGCTAGCCCAGGGCTGCTCCGACCTGGCTCAATGTGCTGCAGAGGGGCTGATGGCTGGGCCATGCCGGCACCCAGCCCCTGCACTGAAGCACCTTTGTACCCCATCCAGCCCCATCAGCATATACACATGCACTGTGGTGGAGTGACTCCAGCATCAGATAGCACTTTATCTACCAATACTAACCTACAGTGGAGTTAATTAGTTTACTCCAGCTTAATAGCTCAGCGTGTGTACAGATGGTTTACTGTGAAGCTAATTGGTCTACTCCACAATAAACAGATGCACGCAGTGTAATGTAGTTTTAAACTCAGGACTCTTACTCCTCCTGAGAATGAAAATCTCAGCACTGCTTCTGTTAGACTTTAGCAGCTAATAGTAGTAGATCAGTACAGAGTAAGTAGGCGTACAAGCAAAGGAGGGGGATGGCTGTACAAAAATCTTATATGAGGTCTGGTGCACAGGCTCGACTCTACAGCTTGGCAGGGGCCTGAACTCCCATAGGAAGACAATATGTCCAGTAACTGCCTCAAGTATTTCAAGGGTTACTAACAGGCTCCAAAGCAAACTTTCAGCCCTTAAAAAGAAAAAAAAAAAACCTAACTGCAATGTAAGGCCTACAAAAGGACTGCTAGCCTCAATACTTAAAATTCTGTAGGATGTCAACATTTTACAGTGACTAAATTTGCTAAAAAAAAAATAAAAAAAAAAATAAGCAGACGAGACACAAATACCCATAACTTCTGTAATGTAAACACCACAAACAGTAGCACAATATTAACAGAGAGGTCTTCTGCTACAACAGCATTCACCCAGACAGAATAAACCTTGACCGATCAAACTATTTTTTCCTGTATGGTAACTCACCTCATTCCTTCCTACTGGCTTAAAATACATTATACTTCAAGCTTACAAGTAGAAGGAACGGGGCTTCCAAGACAGACATCAGAATACAAAACAGAAACTTCACAGTTATGTTACTGCTACTCTGGAGATTTAAAACTACTTCTCCATCCCACAAAGAAAGCTTAACAACAATAAGAGTTAGCTCTACATGCAGGCATTTTTATCACACACACAGTAAGCAGTCACCTGAATGATAATACGTAACCTTTAGCAATTTTATAACAAAGACAATTTATGGTTTAATTTTTTTCTCCCTTCTGGAAAGGCCATGCCAAAACATCTGTTTACTCTCTTGTACTCATCAACATTGGTCTGATTTATTCCACAAGTCATAATTTTGTCATATAGTCCATGTGGTAGTACTGTTTGGGATGTTCCTCATAGTTTACAATTGCTGAAGAGTTTTAAAATGCTAGACAAATATAGCTTTACCTACTAAATATAGAGCATTGGCAAAGAAAAAGGAAATGATATAGCTCCAAAGATTCTTTATTTTTAACCATATGAGGCTCAGTGCAGTTGGTCTATTATAAGACTAATTTTAATTCAAGCTTCTAGAAGTTTGCTGTGAACTTCACAGGCAAGTAAGAAATGTTCCCTGCAAAGACGTCATGCACATTCCAAGCACAAATAAGATAATTGGCAAGGGCAAACAAAATTGGGAGGACAGGCAATAAAAATCTCAAGGGTAGCAAATACATTTACTTGCATGTATCCTGTACATTTTAAAATTAGTAACAAAAGATACTGCCTAATCTATAGTATATCAAAAGACGTTTCATACCAAGCAGAAATACAGGTCTTTCAAAAACAAGCATAACCTCAAACGGCTGAGATTATCTACATAGCAAATGAGCTGCAATACCTTGCAAAAATATGACAAAATTACTTGTGGCTGTTTAAAAGCCGTTTCTTTACGCTCTCATCAAAACATCTACACTGGGCACTTCAATGACGCTATTAGAAAGTAGCATATTACTATTACACTTCACCCTGCCTTCCTATACATTTGGGACAAATGGTTTTGTGACAGAGCATGTCATTACCCGATAGAAAGATTACACTATGATTTGCAATGTGCACAAAGTATCATCACTACTATTACCTGGATGTCTACACAGTTTCTGAAAAATGTAAAAAGTGCTCTGCATCCTCTGAACATGTCCTATTGACTCAGTTCTATGACAAGGTCCCCCGCTCCCCCCTAAAAAAACCCATCGTCTTAAAACTGAGTATGGGGGGGTAGGGCAGGTGGCAGCTGTAGCTCAGGCTCCAACCCCTACCTGGGTTCAGCTGTAGCTGCGGCCTGCCCTCTCCACCCCCCTGCACCCTCTTCCCCCATCTCTCCCCCCCCCACCCTGCAGCCTCTGCCTCCCCATCTGCCCCCACAACCTTACTCTTGCTTCTTGCCAGCAGATGCCATGAACTCTGCAGCTTGGGGCACAAAGCACAGCCCAGCCTGGCCCCACGGGAGCAGTGCAACCTGCACAGCTGCTACGGGGGGTGGGCTGAGGCCGTGCTCAGTGCCTCAGGCTAGAACAAGGACAGGGCTTGCTGGCACAGAGAAAGGGTGAGAGGAGGGGAGGGGAGTGGGGAGCAAAGGCTGGGGGCAGGAGTGGCAGCTGGGTGGGCAGGCACAAGCAGGGGGCAAGGTGCTTGACCTCTCCACACCAACTGCCTCCCCACTGCCTGCCCCCCTTGGAGCAGCGGGGGGATGAATTAAAGGCAACCTTTCAATAATTAGGTGTAATATATGGAAAATTACAAGAAATTTTTCCATGTATAGAATCTAATTAGTGGGGGGGGTGTCTTAAATTCAGGGTAATCTTAGATTTGAGTAAATATGGTACTTGCTTTCCGATGAACAGCCATAAGAACTGGAAAGATGTCTCCCTATGTGGTGTTATAATGATCAAAAAGAAGTGACACTGGAACACTCCAGGGTCTCTCGTGTTCTTGCTATATTATTTATTTGTATACCATGACCATTCATGATTTGAAAAAGAACAGAAATCACACAGATGTCTATATTAAAGGTAAAGCACATACAACTGCAGTACTTTAATTTCTTAAACATATGATTTTGTTGCACTGACACCCACAGAAATAGAATGCATTTAATTACTGTATATATAAGAGGGACTTATTCATCCAGGATGATTTATAGTCTACAATACTCTCTTACAATGACTGAAAATGGGTAGATAAGCACTTCTGGGGTTTATTTCCTCACTATTTCATGGCTCTGGCAGACTAATAAGTGCAAGTGCCCATGCCTTAATTAGGACAGAAAAAGGAGCATCCCAAGAAATACTATTATATCTTGTAGCAGTGGAAAAAAACCACAAGTGTCTCTTCTGAGACAAGCCAAAGACATTAAAACCAACTATAACCACATGAATACTATATTGAAAAAGCAGGCAAATAGGGAACTGAACAAAGGAAAAAAATTGTGCACAGGCTTCAGAAACAGAAAAGACTATACTGTAATTAATACTGCTTTATATTCCTTAGATAAAGCATTCCGATTTGAAAATCTGCATCCTTTCCGGAAACAAAATCTTTGCCAAAAGTACAAGAAATCTATGAATTCTAGCGAAGGTTGTCAACAAACAAACAAAGATTTAGGGGCCTACAGTTTGCATTTTAAAAAGTGTCTCATTGAGCTCAACAAGTCGTGTGCCCCTAAGTCACTCGGGGTCTTTTGGGGAAAAAAAAAAAAAAAGTATCTGACTTTTGAAAAACTAACCACTTTCAACACTTTTTTCTTAGGAATTGTAAAATAACCTCAGAATATCAGTTAGGTCATGTTTTCTGCAATCTCCCTTTCATCAAATGACATTTCTTTTTCCGGCATATCACTAGATATATCAGCTTTCCTTCCACAACAAGGGAAATTACAACCCCTTCCAACACACAAAATAGGTCATATATGTTTATGAGCATTTTCTAAAGTTGCCACATGTACATGAGAACTACGGCAATCAAGTGTAAAATAATTAAATGTCACATTCCTGTCTTTTGGGAATTAAAAGAAAAACCCAACCTTTTTTGCTGGATCCAGCATATATTATTTAAAATAGGCAAACAAACAGCATCAATTTTTCAGACCAGTTGTAAAATTCTCTCTAGCATTAAATGCAGGTGTATAATCTGTGTTCGAACCATGCAAGCAAAGTACCTCCCACTCTTCCTAATAATATAGCTTCCCACAGTTCATTACAAGGGTCGTGACAGCTAACGACACTACACTCACACATCCTGACTATTTCAGGAAATATGAAATGCATTTTTCTCCTTGGTTATATTTCTTTAGACATCACTTAGCTCACCATTCAAATAAAAATATAACTACTTGAATGAGTTTTTCAGAAGTGACTGCTGTATGGCATCTTTCTGTGTTCACATGCAATATGGTTAAAATATATTAAATAATGTAACATAACCAAGAAACCCCCATAGAAGAAAGCTGTTCCAGAAATTAAAATTGAAGTGTTATAAATATAAATGTTTGCTTGCATTCAAAATACGTTACTTCTGCACTCATCATGAAGGAGGTATTTTTTCTCTTATAAACAGGCAATGCACTGAGAGTATAAAACTATGAATGTCAGATTTCCTTACTGGCAAGACATGAACTATCCTCACAAACCTTATACGTATTGTGCGTAAAATTGCCTTTTATTCAAGATTATTAGTGCTTTGCAGTAGGCTATGATTTAAATATCTTTTCCAAGAGGAATTATTAGAAATGTTGTCTCTAAGGAAAAAAAAAAAGTTGGTTTTATATTTCAAATAAGTGTTAGGACCACTTGCGATTTTCATCATCGAAGTAATCCCTAAATAGAAATAAATGACAACTTTACTAGCATTTTCTATTGTAACCAAGAGACCTTACATTCCAGTACTGCCTGCACTGATATATCACATTTTAAGAGCGTTCAATCCACAGTGCAGACACTAGAGCTAATATTTGTCATCAACATGACTTAAGTACTGCTGCTGCCACTCTAAAAGAAGTCCCCTTTGTCCTAATAAGGGATGAAAAAAGTTCACTGTAAAGATATGACCGCATGGAAGTCTGAAAATGGAAAGGGGTTTATCCAAATAGCCATGTCTAAACACAGGCTATGGGTTCACTTGCAGAACAAAGCTATGTGATAGCTGTCGTACCCAGGAAACAGGGCTACCATTGTTTCTAGCTGCAGCACTGGGTGTTGTAACAGGCCAGCTGTCTGGGAAAAGATGACCAAGGCCTTCCAGAAATGTAAAGCCCATTAAACTTAACACAGCTTCTGCTTGACCCAGAAAACATAATTCACCAAAACAGCTCACCAAAAAGGGAACAGACTCCTAGGAACTGTAGGGTGAGGTGTGCATTATGCCGCCCTCATCATTAGACACAGCCAGTTTTGTACCCCTAACTCATCTTCCCCTTTCTTTATTTGTAAGTACAATTGAAAGCACAAGACTTGTCTAGAAATGCTGACAACTTGCAGAGGTCAGAGTTTGTATCGCAGATAAATGTGAAGCATACACTGAGAATTATTTTTGTAACTCGAGCAACAATTTCCAGCCCAACACGTAACTGGTTAATTTTCCACTTGAAAGTTCAAAACGTGACATCTAGATGGAATACATAACAACTTCAACCTCGCATTGCTTCTCATTGCCTATGGTGCTTCTGGTATCTACACAGTCTACAAATGGCAGAAGACTCTGGTATCAGTATTGGGCTGTGATGCAAACTCATTTTACAATGCCGTATGCTGCCATAACCTGCTGTGAAGCTGAGAAAGGGCCATCCACTTCTCGCTCAGTGTTCTTGCTCTCTCCGCATCTGTGCCGTAAGAAACTGATAACACATTTTAGAAAGGACAACCATCCAAATATTTTCACTGCAAATATTCCTGCTGGCTGTATGAAAATGGCTGTCAAATAAAGTATAGTCTTATTTTATAACATCTCAATGCAAAGAAAAGTCATTACATTTTCTAAAAGAGCTCTGAGCAAGAAGATACAAAAAGTAGAGGTCTAGCAGTTGTCTAATTCCAGCCCTGAGAGCCACCTACAGTTTCAAAGTAATAAAAAAACCCAAGTGTGTCAGGGTAAGTTTTTCAATCTTGTACATGATTTCTAGCATTTGAGAAGACAGTACTGATGTATCACTATTACTAAAAAAAAAATACTTTTCTACAAGGGAAGCTACTATGACCTTTTTGTTATTTTGTTATCCTTAGGCTCCAGTGGACCATCTAGGTATATTATACGAGCTGTAATCTTCCAAGCTAACACTGAGCAGTGTACCTTTAATGGCTGGTAGGCAGTCAGTGTTAAGGCTCTGCATTTGCAGGCATGAAAACTTTACCTCCTCAACTGCATCTCTTATATTTGGAAAATTACCTCCTTCCAACTCAAGTGACAATTAAAGGTCATGATGTAAGTGATGGCTCCAGGCTACCTTTCTGGTAGACAAGTACTCTCTCTCTCTTTTTTTTTTTTTTTTTAATCTGTAACAAACATTAAACAGACCCATTATTTTTAGTGCATCAGTTTGAAGGAACCATTTTCACTCTCCTGGACATACAGCAAGGAATACTGCTGAATTCCAGGGGATTTCCTCAACTTTTTCTATGAAAGGAAGCATCTTACTCATTGCTTTAATAGCCCCAGTGAATGGTTTCCAAAAGAAACAGATTTGTACCCTTTCTGAGACCAAATGCCTTACTGAATTACAGATGCAAAGGCAATGTATAGCTGCAGTGCTTCAGTTGCTCAGTCAGCACTTTTCTTGTCTGGCAGCAGAAGCAGCACTGCACAACAGTTGGTGTCTTGCTTGACAGAAGCAACAACAGAAGTTACTAAATTTACAATTTACACCCAGCCAGGAGAAACTAAAACAGCCAGCCCAAGATTATTTACTTCGTTAAAAAGGCCAATAAAATGACTACCATTTTTGCAACAGAAATATTAGAATTCCTGCAAGTAGCAACACATCTATAACGATAACTGACTGGGCAATTACAACCACCTTAGTCACCAATCAAATCTTGAAGAAAATATAACCCTGATCACATATAGGATGTCCTCGCTTTAATTCCGTACACGTGCTACTTTTGCTGCTTTAGAACGTGGTTTGAAAAGAGCACAAAATTACGATTAGCATTGAAATATATTTGGGGAAATTTCATCTGTGGGCAGATGAACAAGAAAAACTCCTTACAGGGGATGGCAGAGAACATGAAGCTGACATTCAACAGTTAAAGATGTGGTTGCCATTAATGAGGCTTTAGAACAAAGTCCACCTTATTTTTGCAATCCTCAACAAAGGCCCAGAGGACTTGACACATTGGACTTTTGCTTTTCTGCATCTTAAAACGAAATACTACTAGGCGGAAAGTCAGTTGCACAGTCAATTCTTACTCTGAAATTGGCTGAATTTGGGCATGCCTAGCAGCTTCGTAAACCTCAGTATAATTCGACTTCTACCTCTGGATACAGACTGAATCTTGCAAGCTGCTTTAAAAGGGAAGATCAATCTTGTGTGTTAAAATGTTCAATTCTTAAGTATTTATTTACAAACCATGTCTTTAAGCGTATATATCCAAAAAAACCCCAACCAATTACTTTTGCTATGTTGAAACTCTTACGTAAAATACCCAAGAGAAGCTTAAAGTGCAATAACTTGACAGGTGAAAGCAATATTTTACACTACATGTTTTGTGAGCTCTACAGAAGTGCTGTGGAAAATACCTATTTTTCTAAATTTGGAATAGTAGCTGAGTGCAAAATGAATTCATCATAATGTTATCAGGTTTAAAACAACTTTCCTTATTCAAAATACTTGTTATTTTCAATAAAAAGCTAAACTTGAGCAACACTCAAAAAAGGCCTGAAGAAGCTAGGTGCCTCATTCCCAGGGGCAGTCAGTAAGCATCATTCCCCTTTTGCCATCCCAAATAAAGGAGGAAAAGCCCCCAAATCTCAAATGCATAATTCTCAAAACAAACCTCTACAACTCAGAAACAGTTTAGCAAATCTGATGTACATCTTGATTTTTACTGTGAAAACAAGCATTTTTGTGGGTGTTATCTTTTAATGGATCCACTGCATACTTAAGATGGATTGAGACAATGTTTTGAATGCAGCAGATTCTTCTGCCAGTCTCAATTCATTTGTACTCATGACAGTCCATCTTCAGCGATGCCATAGGAGCAAATACTATAAATATTTACATGACAGCTGCAAAACTATCCCTACAGTTAATATATTAAATGGTCACAGCAATAGTACTACCTCTACATAATGAACAAATATACACCTTAACATGCCATCAATGCTGTGAGACGCTTTATGCAGAGAGATGATTAATAATTAAGTCTACTTTTAAACAGAAGTGGTTATCTGGTCTGATGAGCACTTGGATGGCTTTTGAAAATCCCATCCCAAAAAGCTAAAATGTAATGGTGATCAAACTGATCCCAAGAGAAAATGTTTATGGAAAGAAAAACTTAAATAGTTGGCCACAAAATACATGATGCTCTGGAGATTCCTGAATTCTTTGTTCAAAAGTGCTGTTTTAAAGAGTAGCAAGTTCTGTTTTAGTAATGGCAAATCACTTGAAAACACATAAGACTATAAACTGGCATGATTTCTGAAGACAAAAATGACACCCATCAATCGTCCTAGAATTCCTTGCAAGTATGAACAAAACAGAGAAATTTAACAAGCTGAAAAATGGGGAACAAACAAGTCAATCTGTATTCCAGAAGAGGGTTAACAACAAGATGCCCCACCAATTCATGTTAGGACAGGCGCTATTCATTATTACTGATCTGGCAGATGGGGTAAACTATGATGTGGAAAAATGTGTACTGACAAAATTATTTAAATTACTTAAGATTAAAGAGCATTATAAAACTTCAAAAGTTTCAACAACACTTGTTGATTGGGGGAAGAGAATCTAACTTTCACATCCGTCCTGATGGATTCGAACTGTCCACGAACAAACCAATATAAAAAGGTTTATTGAGACCAATAACAATTCTACTTGCACAATTCTTTTCGTTTAATTTAAACCCATTCCTCAATGACTAAATAAACCTAAATAAACCAGACCAAGCAAAACTAAGAGCACCTGTACCCGACCTTAGTGCTGCTTTAACATCATTCTTTAAACCAGACTAATTCAACTGTGCATATAGACAAGCCGAATTTACAATTAAGAATAATAAAAAACGAAGTGTCCTTATGAACAATCCAAAGAAAATGTGTGCCCAACCTGCAATAAGGATCAAAAGCAACAAAGGTGATGCCAGGTTTCATGGCCTCATCTTGACTACTCTTGTTTAAGTACTTCCAAGGGGATACAGCACAAATCAGAAAGGTCTTGAAAAGGGCACTGAAAATTATTAGACACATGGGAAGAGGAGAGCTTAAAAGGATGACAGAGGAGATAAGTAGTGACATGATGCAAGTGAACAAAAGGAAAAGAGTGAGAAAGTCAGTCAATCACATCCTCCTTCACATTCACTTATTATAATACTAAAGCCAGGAAGCTTCCAATTAAAGAATAACATATGTAATACATAATACACTGAGGGGCAGAGCTGTACTGATACCCAGCATGTCCACAGGTGGTGAACAGAGCCATGACCTTCAGGGAAGGTTAGCTGTGAAGTAAGTAGGGGGAACTCTGATGAATAAGCAGTTGTGGACCAAGCAATGACAGCACCACCAGGATGTGGTGAAGACAGCAGATGGCAATGGTTTCCCTCCTGAAAAGCCACATATATCTTTTGATGGTACTATGATATGGTGAGTACAGGTTGCCACTATAATAAGCCTGGCCAGCCCCCAGCTGTGGGTCTACAAGTCCTCAACGGCAGAGCAGGCAGAAGACGGTAGAATCTCAAAGGCTGTGAAGGTGCATGAAGGCGCAGCACAATGAGATCCCCAGTTGTCTTGGTCTCCTTGCCACTAGATCAAGGTCCCACTCTGTTAAGAGCCACGTGGAAGCTGATGTGCAACAGCTTCTCCACAATAAAAGAAGTCACGCACAGGCATCTTCCACACCTGTACAGAATACATTTTCAAACAATACCGTAAACCTGATAAGGACCTCAATGAATTAAAAATGGAGAACATTTAAACAGATTATTCCAGCCTGTGGACCAAATGCAGCCTGCAGAGCCATGGCATCTGGTCCACGGGGCTCTGCATAGGTCAGTAAATTTGGTGGCAGGGGAGCAGTGGCAACTGATACCACCACACTCCCTCACTGCCAAAATTCCCAAGCCCCAGGCAGTGGGTTGGAGACGGGCCACATCCTCCCACCCGGCATGGCCAGAGCTGGGCCAGGCCATGCCCCACTTCCCTCTGCAGAGCTAGGCTGGGGACGGGCCATGCCTCCTTCCCCCAGGTCTGGTTTGTTTGGGGCTGGGCTACACCCCTGCCTTGTCCGGACCAAGCTCCCTTCCCCTGTGCAGTTGGATCAGTGCTGGGCTGCCCCCTGCCCATCCTCAGCCCCACTGCACCTGCCCCAGGCACCAGATTGGGACCATCAGCCAGATCTGAACAGGGCGCTGCTCATCCAGCCCACTGAGCAAAAAGGTTGGCAATGACTGGATTATATAGTAAAATGATGAATTCTCACATACTCTGGAGCTTATTCTGGGCTCCCATGTCTGAAGGGAGTCACTTTCATAATCTTAGAGAATTTATATATAATAAATGTTTTTATTTTAAGATGCAGGTATCTTTTGTTCCTAAAAGTTAAGCCTTGTCATCTGCTGTTCTGAACCATGCAGGCAGCAGGGAAGCAGAAATGAATCATGCCAACTTCCTTCCAATGCTTAGGGAAGCTCAGGGCAGCAGCATCAGAAAGAACTGGAGGCATTTATTGGGAAAGAAAATCCAAGTGGAGATGTAAAATAGCAGAACTTCCTTATCTGCAAAACTGATGCAGGAATGAGAGCAAAGCTCACTCCTACAGCCAACAGGACTTCCAATTTATCAGACATCTACAAGACAGAGTTTATTATACAATATACAATCCCTGGACAAGGCCAAAGGCAGCCTTCTAATAGACGTGCCAACCCCCCACCACTTCAAATTATCTGAGAGCTAAGAAAGAAGAAAAGTAGGACTCTATTAGGTATTGCCTCTAAATTTTGCCAATGGTACTCTGGCTAAAAGTCTGAGCCACGTTATTAGACGTTATCTAAGATTTTTTCCAATTGTTGGAATGAGCCAGTGGAAAGTGACTGGTAATACCATCCAGCTGAGTTATTTCACATAATAGGATCCCACTGCAATAAAAGTAGGATCAAGCAGGTGAACCCTTATAAACTTAACCAGTTTTCAAAGCCCTCTTTAAAAAATAATTTCATTTTTTCTCCATCAGGATTTCACCCAAAAACTTATTTTCTCTTTTATATCTAGGACTAAAATCTCTTAAAAAAATTCTTCCTTCTGAGGTGGTGTTCTTAAAGTTATTCTAACAAAAAAAAAAAAAAAATTTTCAAATAAAAAAGAATACTTGTGGACAATCAATTTGGTCATGATTTCTATCATTGATTTGCTTCAAAATGTTAATCAAGGCTTGCACTTTGTAAGCAGGTTACAGCGATATGTTTGAATGTTTAATAAACCTGCACTGCTGGAGCAAAACAACACTGAGAGTCTCATGAAATGAAAGTTTCCACATCATCGGGGGGGGGGGGGGGGGGGGGGGGGGGGGGAATCACAGGACATCCAAAAAAGCAACTAACACCATCCTTTTGTAATTTTAAATTTTTCTTCTGTGACATGTTAAACACAGCTGGAGTTATAAAAGTTTCTTCATGACAAAAATCTGATCAACTATGTTGATATTCCATTCTACCCCAACGCTCGTGATTATTAATCCTGAACGGGAAGTTAACTCATGGAGAAAAAATGTGGTTGTCTAATAAAGAAACAACATGTTATTTTCAATAGCTGCTATTCAAATTAGTAGTTATTTACATAAAGTCTCATCTACAACTTCAAACCTTAAAATAAGATCAATATCAAACTGAAATACAGCGAGCTTTAAGACGAAACTAAAAACTACTTTCTCGGTCAGTTTGTGAGCTTTGCAACGGTATGTTCCCATTTTTCTCCTGTTTCTATGTGAAAAACCCATGTACACAGGGGATATCCAATGCAACTTTTAAAACAGAGTTACTTTTAGTTCTCTAAAGCAGTAGCACAAGGATGACTGTCAAAGGCAGCCTTATATAAAGATACTATAACTATTCAAGCTATAATTAATCCAAGTTGCTTCAAAAGTGGCCTCAAAATAGACAACATTTTTGAGGGAAACTACATTTCAGGTCCTCTTTAAAACCAGTTGAGAACTATGTTAGAGAGATATCAACAAGAGTTAATTATTGTACGACAAGTTACGCAGCACAGATTATTAGTGATGTTGGGACAGTGCTATAAAAGCTGCATACTACGAACATCACTATGAGGACAGCTAGTGCGCAGTTTAACGTGATTTGAGGTATAATTATATCCTGTCTATACTTCAATTATGGTACTGTCTTTAGCTGGGTCACCTGACACAGCTGAGTTTGTAATGTAGACAGGACATCAGGTATCATCACAGACTCCTACTCAAGTTTCTTTTTGCAGCCTGCAGTGTAAGGGAAGCACTGTACCTCTGTCAAAACGAAATCACATACTCTGCTCTCGTCTGCCAGCCTGACTCTGCAGAGAGGGGAGAAGGAGACTCACTTATAGTTTTCATGCCAGACAATAGAACAGCTTATGCCACAGGGGCTGGTTGCCTGGATAAAGTGCTAAGTGAAACACAGCAGAGATAAATACAGCTAAAGAGCACAGCGTGGGGAAAACCACCACCAGGATAGACACAGGCACAGAAGAAAGGGACCAACTATAACAAGTTTTATGTTGTGGGAGTGTAGGGAAGTATTAAAGCATAACAAAATTAGAATCTGTAATTTAATTAAACTGGCCTGATCTTTCTAGTTTGATCTACCAAATCAGAATTTTGGATCAGTTTTGATCTGCCAAAGAATTCCCGGTTCAAGATATTGCAGATTATTTTAAATGTTCCTTGACTAACCTCATGTGCCCACTTCGTAACCTGCAACAGAAGACTTGGGCGTATACCTCCCATGTTCTAATATAAATGCCCCATTTCAAAAGAGCTTTAATAATAAAATTAACAGCAAAGCATGCTATAAAAACAAGTTTGTAAAATAAGTAAAGCTTAAACCCTTGGTATAACAAAACTAGCAATGTATAAATGTTGGAACAGGCTAAGCATCAAACCCAGGCTTGAAGGCTTGACAAATTCACCCAGTACCTGTTGATTAAAAGTCTAGCAGTGTGTGTGCAGTATGTATGCCCCCTCCAAAGCTACAAGCCATACGAATTATAAGAAATAAAAAAGTTACGTACAGCATTCATTAGCAGTATATTGTCAATCTTCTTTTTATTTAGTGTGCCTGTGTTACATGACTACGCCTCTCATTTCTGTCACAGCAACTCACTCTTCGGTACACACTAGAATTCCTCTTTCCCAAACGAATCTTTTCCTGTGTTATCCTTCAGTGCATTTCTTTTTTCTTTCTCTGTTTCAACTACACTGAGTTCTTCCTTCCTTCTCCTATTTTCCCTGGAAATCTCTCCCCTCCACAGTACCTGCCTGTTTCTAATTTAACCCAGGGCCTTACAGAAAGCAAACTAATAATGTAACTAATAACCTGAGACACTGAGTGGTCAGATGATTAAGCCTACATACACTGAGCAAAACGTAATATAAAAGAGAGGAGCCTTCTACTCTGAGAAAAGAATAATGCCCTGGTTAGAAGTTAACTCTCAGGGGCCCAGCAGCGAGAATGGGGAGAGACTCTTCTGGGACCCTGTTTCTGAAGCACCTAACATAGACCTATGTCTGTTCAGTACAGTTTAAGTGCACTATTTAAGGCGAGTACTGAGAGGGACCTGTTTTGGGTTATTTGGGGCTGAAAGGCCCAGGTGACCCATCTGACCTAAGTAGAAGTCAAATGACAACTCCCATGAATCCCCTTCCAGCCCGAATGCCAACTGCATGGTTTCAAAGCAATGACTATTTACCCAACTGATGGAGATGTTAAAATCTAATCTGAACTATTAAACAGACAGCTTTCGATCCCCTTAAAAAAAAAAAAAAAAAAAAAAGGAATCAAAAGCAAAAAGAACGTAATGCTACTATTTGGCTTGAGAGAGTTTTCCGCAAGCCTTGGTTCACAGGACAGAAATGCATAACATTTTGATAGAGGCATCCAATGTCTTTTGGAGGATGTTTCTGTCCAAGGTTGGCTCAGCGAAATGGTCTGCTCACACAAACTGTCCCAGCATTACTTACTGTCTCTTAAGTACATGGTTCTTGTGTATTCCTATGTGCTGTATGTTATGAAGGAGCTACGTATTCGTTTCATTTGGCTGAGCACTATCTTCAATATCACCTAGGAAAGCTCAGAGCTTTTTCACTTAAGCCATTAATTTTCTTTCCCAGACTAAAATATACATACCACATTAGTAAAGCTTTTGTACGTGCAGGATTGCAGTTGGGTGCAAATAAAGAACTAACTGATCTGGGGAAACTGTTCCCAGTGACTTCTAAGCTAACATTAAATGTTAGGAACAATGGTAAGTTATGTATTTCATCCTAAAGAGGTATGGGTGAGACAAGTGCTATCAGTCTGCATAGGTAAAAAGATGCAACATTTTCTAGAACAGGTCTAAGGACAAAGATCTAAAAACTAGGTTTCATGAGTAGATGTAACTGGTAAAGAGACAGCAAGAAAAGAGGATGTACAGTTTTAACAAGTATAAAACTAGACCTTTTGTTTTCAAAGGCAATAGGAAAGAGTAGAATCAAGTGGAGAATACCAGGAGCCAGCCCAAACATTGGAACAAAGGGCAGACCGAGAGGCCAGTAAGAATCAATGCAGAACATACTTCAAATCTTACTTTTTGCATTGTCTCCATTTCTGCTGGCTAACTAATCCTCATCTGTCATCTGAATTTTGCAAAGCAAGCAAGTGCTATGTCATATTAAAGTTTTTAGATTAAAGGAAACCATTTTTTTAAGTCAACAGACTTAAGTTTGAATAGAGACTTATTAAAGGTGTGTGCTAGGGTTCGGCTACAACAGACCTTCACGGATAACAGAGGGGCTATTAATCCTGCTGGCTAAGTTTTACAAACAACTTTTCTGAAGTAAACAGTTGTTTTAAAAAAAAAAAAAAGATGAAATAATAATTTTATTGCAAGTTGTTAAATGTCCATTTCTCTAAAGATCTTGTAGAAGAAATTCATTAAACTTTTAAAAACCCAAACAGAAATGTTTAATTAAATATAGACATAAAAACTATCCATTTTAGAGAAGTGAATAATTAGATACTGGTAAAAATTAGGACTACTCATGGTAGCATTTTAACATGACATACTGTTGCCTTAAGTAGTCCTTCATAACTGTTTAAACTGTATGCTTTGAGTTATTTCTTAAGATCTACAAGGGGAGTAAAATCTGAAGGTCAGAAAAAAATGTTTGCAGGAGAATTTACTAATCTGGTCAGGTGACTAATGGTAATTCAATTTCACAACTCTCCCAAGGAGCTAACCCCTAAGAACTATGTGAAGTTGGGGGAAAACCAGTAAGCTTACCAGACAGTTTGGCTAACAAGTTTTTCATCTGCAGACAATTAAACCATGGATCTTAAAAAGTGAAAAAATCTACAAAAAAAAAGTGGCATTGAATTTTTTCCAAAAGGAAATTATGTTCCACCCTTTTTGAATTCATACATATATGACCAAAATTTCCTTGTATTTTCCATAAAAACTTTATATCTGGACTAAGATCAAGTGTGGAGACTTTCAGATCCAAGAGATAGTTTCCAAAAAGCTAAATGTGTATGTAAGAGGAGGTAATAATGAAAACTGTTCCACAATATTAACTATAATGGTTACTACCAATGAAAGCAAAAATATCATGTTACATTCAGGTAAATTAGCTTGATTTCCAAATAACAGTGTTGCATATAACATATATGAAATTTAACACCATGCACCTTTTTTCATCCTCTATATTTTTCCCAATTAAATCCATGGAACAAAAAAATAGAGCTTCTGAATATACAAAGGTCAGAAAGCCATGGTGTCCCTACCATCCATCCAGATATGCTGTAGCCTCTAAAACATGGAGGATGAAGCTTTAATCATGCCTCAAGGCAATGCCTTCCTATAATTTTGGCCTACTTCTTTTCAGTGACCGAAGACCACAAAACTCCACAATTTTATATTTATTTATTTACATAGACATATATGTATAAATAGACATGTACATATAAACACTGTGTTGCTTATGATTTTAAAGTATTGAGGGCCTAGGATGTATTGGAGTTTTTTGTTTGTTTTTTAAATTTCCAGTACAGATGAGGTTCACTGAATAATTATTTCTAACTTAAAATTTCTATAAATTCAAGCAGTTAAAAATCCTCATCAGTTAGCATTACCAAACAACAACAATTTCAAGAACTGTGAAATAAGTTAAAGACTGGTATGTAATTATACTAAGGCATTTCAATATAATGAAGAATCGCCTTGCCCGTGTTTCAGTCTTGGATTTTCTGATGCATAAAATAAATGAAATTCTTTGAACCTGCTTTTGTTACAGCCTCTTAGGTGAACATACTCCAAAACTTGATTTAAGTTAACATACGTTTAGTAAAAAGCAAACATCAGCTCTTAGTAGACTCAAATTGCTCTTGTCAAATATGTGCTGAATTGGTATTTTAGGACTTTCATAAAAGGAAGGACTTGAATTCCAGACTTTTACTACTTATCACAACTCTAAACATTTGAGGCTTAGATTGATAATAAACTGCCTTTCAGCAGTGTTTTCTTCCTCTAATCTGAAATTAATCTGAATTAAGAGCAAGGTATGTCTCCCTGAAGTTCTGATCCTGCTTTAATCAAGTAAGGCCCTAAACTTGTTAAATTTAAAATTAATATTATGTGTGTTACTCCATGTAAAAATTTTTTTTTAAATCCCCTTTTCTTTTTTATTCATTTGAAATAAGATCAGGACGTACCGTACATTCCCTCGAGTTAAACAGACACTTGCATATTATCTACACATTTTTTTTTTTACATATTTCTTATGGTGACATTCAGGATAGCTTTTCAGAAGTGTGATTTCAGCCAGAATAACTACACCATCAGTGACAAAGCTATCTATGTCCCTCAGTCTGACTGCTGCAGAAGTATTTTGAAAATAGAGCTTTTGAAACTGTGAACAAGTTATGCAGGTATAAAAATATATATAAAATGATTTGTGTATATTACACCTACACACACAATTTCTGTGCTGCCTCAAAATTGTTCACCTCCTCTCCTTCCCTTCCAAACAATTAGCCAAAAGCAGCAACTCAAATTAAGGCTGCAAAATCTGATTTTTTTTTATAGTAGCAGTTCTAAAAATTATGTATCAAACAAAACTTCCATATTTTTCACTCACTGTACAAGACAGCTCAAATGACCGTTACATTTGTAAAACAAAATTATTTCTCAATGGATACTCCCTTACACAATAACTTGCAACCTCAAAATAATTTTAATAACCACTCCACTCACACAAAATGGTGTTGTGGTTTGTTTTTTTTAGTATGAAAAAGAGTGAGACAATCCCGTGTTGTGCTGCAAACAGCAAGGCAGGAAAATATGTTAACACTCAAAAGGAAAGCCAAGTGTTACCAAACAACATTGTAACCTTTTAGTGTCATGGGCCCAATTTGAAAAGAACTCACTGTAGGCAGGGAAGAGCATTGCACCCCCCTGCAATCCTGAAAAAGCCACGCTGCTCTTTGCATCTGCTCTGCGAGGTCTACACTACTCTCACATTAATCCCTTCGAAAAGGGCCGGCTGGAGATTAACATTTGCAACGGGCAGATATTTACCTCTAACCTCACCTTCCAGCCAGATGACAACTAATTCAAAATGAAAAACAAACAAAAAAAAATCAGCTGAACATTCCCCGAAAGCTTGCAAAGAACACATTTTTCCAACTATCCAGTTGGTCTAATAAAAGATCGACCCAAAGAACCTTGTCTGCTGAACACTGCAAGAGGCCACGGGCTCCGTGTGGTTTCAAAAGCACCCTCCTTCCCCCAAGTTTCAAAAGTTACAGATTAAAAAAACAAAAAGGCCGTGAACACCCAAAAGTTGAATGCTTGTTTTGATCTCCAACTCCGAGTCTCCCAATGCCTATCGAAGGGGGGTTGTGCCTGCACACTTGCAAAGAACTTTTCCCACCCCCAAAGCTTGAGTTGATTTAATACAATTAAATAATCACCTCTCCCCAAAGAACATGAGCACTGCAAGAAGCCACAGCCTGCATCTGGTTTCAAAAGCACCCTCCTTTCCCCCAAGGTTCAAGTTATAGATTTAAAAACCCGAAGTCGAATGCTTGTTTTGATCTCCCCATGCCTGTCCAAGGGGGGTTGTGCCGGAAAAAATGCGGATTTGTGCTCTTAAAAGCGCACAGGAACTCCTCCCTTCCTCCACTAAGGATCGAGTTGGTCTAATAAAAGATCTCACATCTCCCCAAAGAAACCTGAACGCTGCAAGAAGCCAGGGGTGGTTTCGAAAGCACCCTCCAGCCCCCAAGTTTCACCAGCTACCGAGTTAAAAAAAAACAGCAACCAACCAACCACCCACGAAGTTGAATGGTTGTTTTGCTCTCCAACTCGAGAGTCTCCGCATGCCTGTGCAAGGGGTGTCCCCCCCCCTTTAAACTCGCAAACAACTTCCCTCCCTCCCCCCTGCTCGGATCCGTCTCCCCCTTTCCCTCTCGCTGTCTCGCAGGGTTGCGAGCAAACAATGCGGAGCGGCGGCGGGGCCCTGTGCTGTGGCAGGGCGGAGCAGGCCGGCAGCCCAAGAAAGGTCACCCGCCCCGCGGCTGCAAAACTTTGCAAGTTTGAGTCCCGGGCGCGGCCTCCTCCCTTCCCCTCCCCTCCCGGCCGGCTCTTACCCTTCTTGGCTTTGGGCGAGTGCCTCTTGCTGCGGTGCTGGGCTCGCTCCTCCTCTAGCGCGGCGGCGATCTCGGCGTTGTCTTCCCCATTGTACCAGACGAGCAGCTCCTGGCCCGGCTCGATGGGCTGCGCGGGGCAAAGACACAAGCGCGACAGCGGTCAGGTCCTAGGGCCGGGCCGGGCCGCCAGCGGCTGCACGCCGCGCCCGCCGCATACTTCCGACCCCCCTGGCTCGGGCTCGGGCTCGGGCTCGGGCTCGCCCACAGGAAGAGGGAGAGAGAGAAAAAACTCCCCGCGCCCTCCCCGCCCGCCTGCAGCCGCCGGGAGACGCGTTTGCTGCACGCGCCTCTGCTGGAAGGAGGACTGCAGTGGGACGGAGGCGGCGGAGCACGGGCAGCTCGTGCCGAGGAAGGTAAGGAGGAGAGGCAAGGGCAGCAGCTGGGAAACGAGCACCGCTTCCCACCCCTCCGCTGCTTTGAAGAAAGGGCTTTTTAAAACCAGGTCTGAAAGTGCCGGGGGGGTGGAGGGGAGGGCTGCACGCGCTTCTGTCCGACGCTGTTTCTGAACAGGTTTTGAGAACGGGATTGCCGCCATGCACTCGCTTAAATTGTCGAGTTTAATGCAGCTTTAAATTTCCTCTTGTCGCTGCATTAAACTGCAATGACTGGAGCCTTGTGCAGACGAAACCGAGCTGCCGGGGGAGCCATCGGGTACGGACTATCCACGACAACAAAAACAGTGCCCTGTTCAAGCTGACAGCTCGCCGCGGCCTGGAAGGCAGCCGTCCCCAAACTCTGCCAGCTTCCACACCTCCCATGGAAAAACATACAACCCTAAGTACCGCCAGCACATGTTTCAGTTCAACCCTAAGTACCGCCAGCAATTTTTTGTCTCACAATTATAATAAATTTGCGAACATACACCACTGACAGGTTGTCTGCAATGCACTGGTGGCACCTGTAACACAGATTGGGAACCGCTGGTATAAGGTTTATAGGCAAAGGGCTCAGAAGAAAGAGTCGCTTAGGTACAGTGGAATTATTTTTATATATAACTTTATTAATAATATAAATGCCAAAAGAGGTTTATTTGCGTGTTTAAACAAACAACTTTTGACAGTTATATTATTAATAAAGTTCTTACACGCACTTTCCTTTTATTCAAAAGGAAAAAGGAATAAAAAAAGCAAGTCGGGTTTATTCAGGTTAATATTCTGATCTATCTGCACTGTTGCCAAGCTGATCAATAGTTGAGTCAATGCTTTACTTGGTTATTTCACCTTACCTTAAAAACCATCAAGGCCTTCATTTGTAGTGCATCCCCAATTTTAGCCCAATAAAAGAATCTGTGTGCCCGTATTTTTCAGAAGAAAAACAACATCTTTCAGACACTTCTATTGTTGTGAACAACTGCACTCATAGGCGAGAACAAACAGTAAATGCCTTTCTTTCTCTTGACCCCAATCACTCCTTTCTGTGATTGAAAAATGTGCTATCAGAAATAGGTAATTACTTTAAAAATTAAATCCTAAAAGAAAAAAAAAAATCTCAAACTATTATTCCAAGTTTCACCTCAGCCAAAGCAGAGAAGTTCTAAGAAATAAAACCTGACTTCTTTTACTGAGTTTTTGTCAGTAGATCTCAAAATGCTGCACAAAGAGAGTCCTTATCTTTATACCCTTGCAGGCCAGAAAGAAGAACACATTCACATGCGAGCCATCAATGTTATAACCATGCTGTTTGAGCAATCCTTCATGACTTAAGGGGGAGGAAAGGCCTAGAATTAATCTTGCCTCTAACTGACTGGAAGATAGAAATCACCAAGCATCATTAAAATTATCATTTCTCCTAAAAAAAAAAAAAACTAAAGAAAAAAAACCCTCAGGTTTTTTGGTTAATAAAACACACTCATGGTTCCCTATTCCCCTCTACAGCCAATCCTGAGGTCCTGCTCATGGTCCTGCATCCTGCTCAGCTGAGTAGTGTGGAAAGTGTTTGCAAAGCTACATGCCCACTCCAAACGGACTTGACAAGAACTGGACTGAGTAACGCTTTATTCATTTTTTTTTTAACTCACTGTATTTGAAAACTAGTTTGGGAAGAATGGCAATAAGTAAAATTACTCTGAGTACGTACGTGATAAATGGGATTCCTTTACTACAAGCAGCAACTTGCACAATTGGCACTGGTGTAAGTCTGTTGAAAAAACAAGCCTCAACAAACAGAAGTACTGTTATGATTCAGGTTTCAAATTTCTGGTGTAAGTAAAAGGTTGTTAACTTTGTTAAGGAACAATTTATATAAATAGTATTGAAATGTATTTAATAGACTCCACCTCAACTGAGCAATAATTGCATCATTCTGATGGAAAGGGGAAAGCATGCAGTACGTTTAAAAACATCCCTTGTTTTAACATAAGTATTTTTATATTTTAATGTATGCATATCAGTGCTATTTTCTCCCCATTGCTAAATTCCAGAACATCCTATTATTCTGTTAATTCTTACAATCAAGAAAGTAATAGTATTTATCGCTGAGAATCCAAGGCCCATCAGACATTACAATTAAGACAGGATTAACCTGTTAAATCGGGCCATAAATAGTAACTCGGCCTTCCATTCAGGTAACTAATAGATTGACAAAGTGGGAAACCTGCCACAAAAAATATTCCACAAAACATTTTTCCACAGTAACACTTCTGTGTTTCCATTGTGCCTAAAATGGAACATGTGGCAGGGTAACCCTACCATGCAGCCTGATGCTGGCTGCAGGCTGGGGCTTAGTTGACAACTTCCCTGTTGGCAGGCTGATTGCCATGTGAGACAGCCCTGTGTGGGGCTGCCCCTCATGGTTTTCAGGGTGCCAACTTGAGGGGAGCTCACCAGCTGTGCTGGGATGCCAGGTCCCCACTACCCAGCATAACACATGCCTTGCTCTGTAGCTCCAGCAGGGATCGAAGAATAAGGCACATTCTGGTTCATAGATTCATAGATGTTAGGGTCAGAAGGGACCTCAATAGATCATCAAGTCTGACCCCCTGCATAAGCAGGAAAGAGTGCTGGGTCTAGATGACCCCAGCTAGACGCTCATCTAACCTCCTCTTGAAGACCCCCAGGGTAGGGGAGAGCACCACCTCCCTTGGGAGCCCGTTCCAGACCTTGGCCACTCGAACTGTGAAGAAGTTCTTCCTAATGTCCAGTCTAAATCTGCTCTCTGCTAGCTTGTGGCCATTGTTTCTTGTAACCCCCGGGGGCGCCTTGGTGAATAAATCCTCACCAATTCCCTTCTGTGCCCCCGTGATGAACCTATAGGCAGCCACAAGGTCGCCTCTCAACCTTCTCTTGCGGAGGCTGAAAAGGTCCAGTTTCTCTAGTCTCTCCTCGTAGGGCTTGGTCTGCAGGCCCTTGACCATACGAGTTGCCCTTCGCTGTACCCTCTCCAGGTTATCCGCATCCTTCTTGAAGTGTGGCGCCCAGAATTGCACACAGTACTCCAACTGCGGTCTGACCAGCGCCCTATAGAGGGGAAGTATCACCTCCCTGGACCTATTTGTCATGCATCTGCTGATGCACGATAAAGTGCCATTGGCTTTTCTGATGGCTTCGTCACACTGCCGGCTCATGTTCAACTTGGAGTCCACTAGGACTCCGAGATCCCTTTCCACCTCTGTGCCACCCAGCAGGTCATTCCCTAGGCTGTAGGTGTGCTGGACATTTTTCCTCCCTAGGTGCAGCACTTTGCATTTCTCCTTGTTGAACTGCATCCTGTTGTTTTCTGCCCACTTGTCCAGCCTATCCAGGTCTGCCTGCAGCTGTTCCCTGCCCTCCGGCGTGTCCACTTCTCCCCATAGCTTTGTGTCATCTGCAAACTTGGACAGAGTACATTTCACTCCCACGTCCAAGTCGCTGATGAAGACATTAAAGAGTATCGGTCCAAGGACCGAACCCTGCGGGACCCCACTGCCCACACCCTTCCAGGTCGAGACCGACCCATCCACCACGACTCTTTGGGTGCGACCCTCTAGCCAATTCGCCACCCACCGGACTGTGCAGTCATCCACATCACAGCCTCTTAATTTGTTCACCAGTAAGGGGTGGGATACCGTATCGAAGGCCTTCCTGAAGTCCAAGTATACGACATCCACCCCTCCTCCTGTGTCCAGGCGTTTCGTAACCTGGTCATAGAAAGAGACTAGGTTGGTCAGGCACGATCTGCCCGCCAACAAACCCATGCTGGTTTCCCCTCAGCATAATTTGTCCTGCCGGGCTCTCACAAATGTGAGCCTTGATAATTTTTTCAAATACTTTACCAAGGATGGAGGTGAGACTGACCGGCCTATAGTTGCCCGGGTCCTCCTTCCTCCCCTTTTTGAAAATGGGGACCATGTTGGCCCTTTTCCAGTCCTCCGGGACTTGGCCCGGGCGCCATGAGCATTCGAATATTCCCGCCAGTGGCTCTGCAATGACGTCGGCCAGTGCCTTCAGCACCCTCGGATGGAGCCCATCCGGGCCTGCCGACTTAAAGGCATCCAGTTCTTCCAAGTGACTCTGCGCCACCTCAGGATCTACGCATGGAAGTCTGGCGCCTGGAAGTCAGGTGTCAGGTGATGGTGAGCTACATGGCTCAGTGAGTCCTGAAAGGTTGATTGCCTTTTCCACATTTGCTCTGGAGCTGCAGAGCAAGACACTGGATACATCCCAGCCATGGGGGGACCCTGGGATCAACGAGAAGTTCTTGATCCCAGGGCTGCTGTGGGCTAAGACCTTTAACAAGCGCACACGTAGTCCACCTGTATACATGGTTTTCTGACATCCCCAGCACATGGGGACCACAGGATCAGGGAACCTCTCCCTGATCCCAGGGCAACAGGACCTTAAAAAAACTGCGTGCAATTGTTTCTCTGGTATTTGCAGTTCTGAGGCTGGGGCTGAGAACTGGCCCTGGGACTGAACTGGAGTCTTGATCTGGCCCCAGTGTAGTCTTGGGGCTGGGACCAAACATAAGCTGATTGTCAGTCCCAGCCCTGGGACCACAATGGAGTCCTGATGCAGCCCTGGTGTGGTCCAGGCCCTGGGACCAACAAGCAGCTGACTGTCAGTCCATGTCCTGGGACCACACTGGTTGCTTTCACTTTGGTCTTGAGATCTTGGTCCTGGGCTCCCCCTCCACTAGCAAGTAATAATGGCAAGAACGGATTCTAATCCATGATCCCAAAATCGTGCATCCTGCCAAGCACGTGCGGTATGGCAGGAGGCGTGCTTGTTGGGATCAGATCCCATGGCACCATTAAATGAATGTGCACCAGGAACCCCAGTAAAACATGGCTGTTCATGCTTCCAAACCTAAGAGTGTTAAGGCCAAAGTTAAATCAAAGCAACCTAAATAGATGTATGCCAGGTTTAAAAAAAACCAAAAACAATCTAAGATTATAAAGAGACTTGCGCAAATTTTAAAATACACCCTTTAATTAAACCAATGTAATCTTTTTATATAAAGAAAGCATTAGACTGTTTTCTATTTAAAGTTTTGGAGAGCCAATGGAATAAACTCTGAGTAGCTTATTATTTCCTTCTTTGATAGTTAGGAATGAAGAGAAAGCTCCTGCTTCAAAGAACCTGTTCTTTAAACCAACAACCTACAGAGAACATAGAATGATGAAGTTAAGCAATCAACTTCACTCTGTATTTGGATGATTTTCCTTTTCTAATCAACTAAGAACTTAAAACACTAAACCTAAATCAGTGTCTAAATAAGACCACCTGACCCAGTTTTTCTAAAATGAGATGCTGTCATCCATAATCCAAGCTTGGGCAATTAGAACAGATCTTAGGCTAGCAATACTTTTAAAACAAGAACTCTACTTTAAAGAAACCCTGAATCACTTGATTTTTTTAAAGCGTACCATGTACAAAATTGTACGTACAAGTGTTCAGAAGATCCAAGAAAATTCTCATGGTTTTGTTCCACTCAGCAAACTCCTACCCACAACACCCCCGGGTAAGTGTAAATGCATTTGTTCCTCTGGTAGAAACTCTACCAGGACTGACTTGTACCCTCCTGGAGTACAGTCAGTTTAGTTTTCTACCAGAACTGCCATTTGTGGTTTGCTAGAAACTATGTGCACACGTGTACACTTTGGGTTTCCCTGGGGAAACTGCGATTTTCCTGGTAGAAGCCTAACACTCGTGCACACCCTACGAGTACCATCTTTGTTTTGACTTCTTAATACCAGCCCGGTAAAGGTTAGACATAGTTTACCAGCAACGTTTGTCTCATGAGATCCTAAATTCTTCAGTAAAAGAAATGTCTTTTACTACATCCCGATTCACCACCCAGCACAACAAGGACCTGATTTCATTTGCAGCAGCACTGAACTCTACATACGAGTGTTTCTACGCATATGCTGTGTTCACACCTGAAAAAAAATCAAATTCCATTCTTTGATTTACAGTTGTGTCACTTCATAGCAAGGTCCCAAGCTTGTTATCTATTTACCGTTGGAAAAAACAGCTTTCCCTAAATACGTTTCACCTTAAGTTGGGCACAGCTTTACAGTCAAGCTGATTCTTAAAACACTTTGAAGTTGAGTTTTCACTGCTAGTTCTATTTAGTTAATATTTAAAGACATAATCCTGTAAGTACTGTATCCTATGGACAGTTTCCAAGAACTTTAACATACTTCTCAACTGTCACTCAATGGTGTTTTTTAATGGAGTTTTGAAAAACAATTATGAGTTTAAATAGTTGTGGCAAGGCAGCCCCCGGTTGCATATATGTATATTAGGGAACACGTATGCAAAACTGCCTCCCAATACTGTCTATTCTAACTTGAAAGCATCAGCTTGTGAGATGTGAAGAATGTTATTCACTTCTCCTTTTAAAACTCTATCCAAGGCCTCATTAGAACAGAAAGTCCCAAACGTGCAATTCTGCTGTTAGCTACTAACAGACACAATAAAGAAAATGAAATATCTACATGGCTTTGAGATTCTATTCTAGCAAACGAGCTCAGACAGACTCTGCTCATCTTGGCCAAGTGGTTTTCTTAAACTTTATGATAATATGTTCACATTTTGAAATCAAGCTACTTAAATTACAGACTAAAAATCCACAAGAACGTAAGAGAAATTTGGAATAATTAAATGGGAGCTATTTTTAATTGTGTGTGAAAACCTTTTAAATGCCAACTAATCAAATAACGATAAAAAGCTACATAGATGCCAGCATTACAACATTTATTTTTCCTTATTTTCGCGACCAAGTAAAATACACTTAATTTTATTCTTTTTCGTGAATCACTGCAGTAAGGGTCAGGGCAATTAGTTGTGTGCCCGAGGTGGTAAGTTCATGACAATTTTAAAAGGCTAGGACATTGAACATAAATACACCACAACAGTTCTGTGAGAGAACAGCAGTGACACTGCAAATCTTCCTAAAGGCATGCTGACTGCAAGAGTACTCAAACTAACATGGAGAGTATTTCAGCCATCTGAATAAATTTATGGTATCTGTGGTACATGCCATTTCAAAAAAGGGCATATTCTCTGCCCTAGCTAACTTAGTATCTGAATCAGTCAAAGAATGTTAGTTGATTATAGGAGGCAGGCCCATTTAAACAAATAAATGTTAATTAATATTAGAGTGTGTTATCAATGGACACAGAACTATATGCTATTTTTTTTTATATGTTTTATTTTTAAAAAAAAATTAAAAATGACCACCACGGAAAGAGTAAACTCTACTAAAAGAAATGAGGGTTCCTTAAGAAAGAAGCCATTTGAGGCATGTATGGTGACTTAAACTAATCCGATAGAAGGAATGATTTTGTATATTTTAAACTGTTCCATGTGGCAATATGCCTCTTCAGCCTCAAGAAATCGGAAATCTTTCCTACGTGATCCTCTGTCCATTTGTTCAGTCTTTGCAGCTATTATTTACATGCTTCTCTTTCCAATAGTTTAACCTTGGGAATCTGCCTCCTATAAACACACACGTCACTGAGCACTTACGTAGTTATTTCAGATAGCTACAAAATACTAGGTTTTGCAGCACTGTGGATCAAGCAAGTTTCCTTAATATCCATTTCCTTTAATTTAATTATAGTTACCATGACATCGTTGAGGAGTACCAAACAAAATTCCAGATTAAAAACAAGTATTCTTATTGAAAACTTACAAAGTATAATTACTGCCTAACACACATTTCTTTTTAGTGCATGTTGTAGTATCTAAGGCTGCTTACAGAAGTGAAAAAAACCTGGCAATTTAAAACTCGGTGTGCCCCTCCACCAAGCCCAGCGCATGCCCAGAAGAGGCAGCACATTAGTTGGACCTGGCTTGCCCAATATCAGTATAGATCAAGTAGGTGCTTTAGTGGGGCTTTTTGGGCATTTTTATCTAAACAGCTGATTGAATCGGCTTTAAATAAAAGCGTCAAAAAGCCCTGCTGAAGCACCCAATTTATACGTATGCTGCGGAGCCAGGTCAAACTAGCGTGCTGTTTCTTCCCAGAAAGTGCAATTTTTTGTTTTTTATGTCTGTCAGCAGCTAAAGTGACTCTCCAAAGCTTGGACTGTATTAGGAAACTGACCCTATATAGAAGGTAAAAAGTTGCCAAGAACCCTTTTAACCTCCACTGTTAAAATGTTTTTCTTCATTGCTTCACAAGGCGTGACAAACTAGAAGGGTAAGAGTTTAGCCAATAACCCCCTCCTCAAAAAAGTATATGAATAGGAAGGGCAAAAATACTGAAACAAATGCTTTCAAATGTAACGGACAATCTGCATTGCTGTAGAGGTAGATCTATTTTGGGGGTGGCCAGAGTTACTCACCCTGGGAGCCACATCTGATCCCCCACCAAAGTTCAAGAGCTGGAGAGCAAGCGGGGGGTGCTGAGTGACCCAGAGTGGAGTTGACCCCCCCCAACCACTGAGCCACTCTGGCTTTCCCTGCGGGGAGCATGCCCCAGGGTAAGCGCTGCAGCTGCAGTCCTCGCCCCAGCAGCCCGATGCCTGAGCTGGCAGTCTTGGAGGGAGAGAAGGAAGGAGAAGGGTGGGCTTGGGGCGTGCTCCTAAGTGGGAAAGCTGGAGCGGTGGGAGGTGCAGGGCTGCGCTGTCTCCTGGAGCCGCCTCCGGGAGAAGTGGGCAGGACTTCGGCCAATTTCGAGAGAGCCCCAAGTACTGTGTCGGCAAGCTGCATGCAGCTTGCGAGCCACAGTTTGTTCCACCGTGGATATATTTACTTCCTGTTATTACGTATGAGTTTATACATTTTTTTTGCCAATGGGAGGCAGCATTGGAATGGGAGCCTGTTTTTATAACCTGTGCTGTTACCATTTACTGCACAGGAAACCACACATCTATGTATTTAAAACTTGCAATGAATAGAGTTTAGTCAAATCCATACTTGGCATCTGAAAAACAGCCAGGCTTTCAGGTCTTTGTGTAGAAGTACTAAGTGGCTTCAAACAGACTCTGTTGTGCAACAGAAGTTGCAGGAAATAAATACAAAAAAAAACTTTACAAAAACTGAATGGATTTTTTATGCTAATTTATTTCATACAGAATTTCTCATATTTGGAAAAAAGTAGTAGATCTGCAGGTAGAAAACTCAAAACTATTTTTTTCTTCCCATCTAGTTTCCAAACTGATCATACGATGCGACAGATCTCAGTTTTCTACACTAATAATGTGGATTCTATCAGTAGCTTCTGATCAGGAAGTGCTATTTGACTGTGTGAACTACATGGGGTGACTAGTAATGGGAAGACAAGACCTATTAGGACTGAATCCATCCCAATGGGAGAGTGTAGTCCAATTACAAGGACCATTTCAAATACTGAAGTGATACATTTGTGAACAGAGATAATCTGTACCATCAATAACTCTTAGCTTCCATTACCAGCATAACCCATCAGGTAGTAACCATCAATGCGAAGAATAAATTCAAAAGCTTTGTTCCTGTTGTTGCTTACCGACTGATTCAAAGACTACATCATTGCAGAAAGGATGCAGTGTGTTACACCACAGTGACTCCAGAAGCCAGGGCCTAGTAATTTGGGGTCAGGGCCCACTGCTGAATTCAGGATATGGAGCCCCATTCTGGACACGTGTCAGAGGCAGTGGGTGAGCAATAGCTGCATTAATCCCTGCAGCTCCCTTATGTTGCTCACCTCACCATCACTGCCTCTAGCTCCAGATCCAGCCCACGAAGAGCCCTGCATCTGGCCTTGGGGGCTGGTTGAGTTAGACACCCCTGCTGCAGACCATACATTTAAAAATCATGCAGTTCAGAGAACAGGTGTAGAACAATTTTAAGCTTACTAAACTACCGCATCACATCAAGGCACTGTTAAGATATAAAAGCCTCAATACTGAATGATATCATATCCATAGCTTCTTATCCTTAGGTGACCACCAGTTTACTTTCAGATGTCTATCTTTTGCTGGCATATAAAATAAGACACAGCTGTTTGCCATAGCGATGGCAAAGATAAATGTACATCATACTACATTACCTTATTTGAAACAGCTATCAGTGTATATTAATACTTCCCTTAATCACAGGTGCAAAAGTCCAGAACAAAGCAGAACTAGCCTTTTAAAATTCTTACAACATATTTAAGCCTCTGAAGTAGTGGGATTGTTTTTTGTTGAGGATATAAAATGCATCTTAGGCTATGCATTCTGAAATACAAAAAACTGCTTCACAGAAACATTCTGCAAAACTGAGTCTGGGAGATCCACAATCTTTTTTGTTGTTGTTGTTTTCTGAAAATCTCTCAAGCTGGCTATTGTGAATAACGTGTATCTTGAGCATCCTTGGCAACTGAAGAGTCAACAGTAATCACTTACAGTAAGTTTTGCACATAAATTTGTATTTACAGTGGCAACATAATGGGGCTTTGGATGGGGCTTCAACTGACACAGTGCACAAAGCTAGCCAAACATAGGGCGGGGTAGAGAAGGATTGTTACAGCGTCTAAGATGCCCCAACAGTCACAGCGGCCTTGGGACTGAGTTGACCAGACTAGTGGCAGTGTATCAAACCTCTAACACAAATATAAATATCTCAGTGTTCCTGCATATGCTAGTTTGTAAGATTGGCTTTCAATTGCCATTTTAACTATGAAGAAATGATGAACTTGAAGAATTGAGTATCTGCAATATTTCAAGTGAATCTTCTAAAGGCAGGGGTGTCAAACATAAAACCCATGGGCCAGATCTGGTCCATGGAGCACTATGAGCCAGCCCCTGGACCTCAGACTGACTCATCTGGCATATGGGCTGGTCCAGACATCACAGACACTGTGTGCAGCACAGGGGGTTGGTTTGGGGGGGGGGGGATGCACACTGCATGCGGTGCCCAAGCCAGACCAACTCTATGCACTGGGTCCAGGGCTGGTTTACACTGGGCCATGCCAAAGCCAGTGCACAGGGCCAGTCCAGCAGGGCACAGCACACAGCACAGGCCCCATGTATGGTCGGTCCCTTGTGCTGTGTACAGCATGTGCTGGCCCTGCTCCAAGGCTCGCTCTGCATGTGATGCATAGCTCTCGTGGGGCACACGCTGCATGGAACACCCCATCAGAATAGCCCTGTACACTGGCTCTGGCACGCATGGACAACCTGGGGCCCAACCTGGACTAGCCCCGGAAGCAACACACAGGGCCAGTCCAGGAGGCTGCCCCACGCAGTGTGCGCCCCAAAGCCAGCCCCAAGCATCACGTGCAGAACGATGCAAGTGGGGCCAGTACTTGCTGCATGCAGCACGTGGGACTGGACCAGCCATGTCTGATGCATGTAGCACCCTGTCCAATCAGCTCAGCATGCTGGTTCCAGCGCAGCCTGATCCAGCCCACAGATCAGCCCAACTCCCTTCATCAAGCCTCTGGGGCTGGATGAGTTTGACACCCCTGTTCTAAAGCTATTAAAAAATTAAGTTTAAGCTGAAAAGTTAAATAGAAACAGGATCCTGAACAAAGAGAAAGAATCACTGACTATTCCAACAATGCTACCTTTAGTGTTTTGTAGTAAATGGTCCTGTTGATCTCCAGTGGGAACAGATTTTGCTCTTTTCCAGAACGAGCCCAGTTCACATACCGCAACCAGTTCCCTTTCTTTGGATCGGTGGCATCAACACACATCCATCCCAGGTTTGGGTAATACACCTAAAGAGAAAAAGGAAAAAAAAAAAAAAAAAGACGACATTTACTCCTCTTCAGCGGGCAGAAAAAATAATCATCCTGACCACACAGAAATATACTGCAAAGACTTATGGCAGAAAGGAGTATTTTGATAATCTTATTTATAAGCATTATACCAAGTTAAGTATTTTACTGAAACTTGGCATATTGCATATTTCCCAGGAGGCTTGGAGAGCAGAAACGTACTCTCCCTCAGTCTCTGCAAAAACTCTGGCTGTTCTTGTGTCCCTGTCCTCGACGAATTGGCTTAAGCCTTCAGTTCTAATGGCTACCATCCGGACAGACAGAGGAGGTAATATTCCTGACTTCCCTTGGCAGAACTCTCGCAACTTTTGGTTGAGTCTGGATTTGACTTAAGGAAGGCCACTTAAAGATACTAAGGAAAGAGTAGGTGAGCTTTACAAGGAAGCCTTTCAACTGTAGGAATGTACAGTTTACATCAGGTAACATTGTGCTTGGTGCACTAGAACAAGTACCTAGTAATAACTTGACTGAATGTGTTTATTTGGGCTTGATTTTTCAAAGTTTCTTATTCTGTGCTGGCAAATACTGGAGTTGTACTATTTAATAGTTCCTGTATGTCTGATAGTACCCACAACGAAACTGTTAAGGAACGTGCTGAAAAAAAGCACCTACTGTTATTATAGAAAAACAGTAGAAGTCAAACAGGAAAAATCAGACTATTTCTGTTTGTACAACAAATTAATGCTTTAATAGCTCATTAGACTTCCCTTCACCACCCAGATGAAAGGCAAAAAAACTGCCAAGTGTACACATTTTCAGTACCAGACCTTGATGCTGTTTTCACTGTGAAATTAAGAAAAAAGATATACTGACAAAGCCACAAAAGTTAAAAATAATGTGTGCACAACTGGTACTTTCTTACAACTTGATCTAATGTGCTCATCACGGACTATTTATCACATATAAATCATTCCTGTAGACGAGACAAGATTTCTGCAAAAATATGGATTTTGAGCCTCTCTGTCTAAAGGTGATCTTAAATTAAGCATTTCATGTAATAGTTCAAGCTGAATAGGATTGTATAGTTATGTTTTAAATTAAACCTACAACAGTAATTAAAGCTGCATTAAATTTAAAATTAGCGTAAACATTTAACTTTCTTTCGATTTATCAGGTCTCAAAGAACAGTTTCTATTTGAAAATGTTAGATCAATATAGAAATGCATTAAGGTGTTTGTTATTCTTATTATTAATGGAATAGGAAAAGTAACATTAGAAAAGTTTACCCTTTTAGCTTCACTTGAAAGCTACAAGTAAGTAAAGTAGGTTTACTTATTATTGGTCTTCAATGGGTAAATTACATCCTAACATTTAAAAAAAATCACTTGATCTCCTTAATTAAGCTTAGCAAACTACAAGTTTAAAATAGTCTATATTCCAAGTCCCACACGCATTTTTCAGTTTTATTTCCAGGAGAACTGGTTTGTAACTCCATTTAATCATCTTTTTCATTTCAGAACTGCTTGTAATACAGTCAATATACTGACAAACAATCAGTGTTGGCCACCAACTTATAAAATATGATTCTTTTCCAAGACGCCACATACCAACCATGTTCTCCATCACAATGAAAAATAGGTGTCTGTAAGAGTCCTGCTACCTACCCATTCAGATTCAAAGCCGGTAGAACCAGCTATAGAGTTCTTACACATTTTCAAGCACTAACTTAGTAGCTGGCTGGCTTTTTTTTAAAGCTGGAAAGTCATTTTTATGGTGTAATAATTACTTTGCATGTGTGACCAGTCTTTGCGTATTTAACTAGTTAATTGTGTAATAGATGTAAGGTGAAGCAGGGGCCTACGGGTATCCTGAAATGTCAAATGTTCTTTCCCAACCACAGAAATAACCACTGTTTGGCAGTAGGAGACATCTTATTTTCCATGATTTAAAATGTTTTTTCCTACCTTAGTATACTATGCATGTAGGCTGACTTATCAGTACTAGGCTGTTCTTATCAGTACTGGGTAACTTTTGAAAAGAAAGGGATGAGTATCTTTTCAAAGTCTGATTATTTAAAGTTTAGTATTTGCTTCTGCTCCTTTCTGTTCCATCTATCAATGTCAGTTCATCTGTAAATGAGTCTATTACAATCCCAACCTCTCTACGGTCTTTGTCTTTTTGCACTTTGTTCAGTGCTGATATAGTTCCCTAGTGTTAGCAACAGTACAATACTATTGTCTACTGAGCAGTTTCAGAAGACAATGGCAAAAATGTCTGCACCTATACAACACGTGGCTTAAGCTGCTGCAGTAGTCAAAGAGCATTATAAAAATGCTTTTTGGGGAGTAAAGCTATACTGCCAGAGATGAGAGTTTTCTTTTGTTAAGCCTGGTCATGATCTAGTCTTAATTTCAAAATTATTAATTTGTCTTCTGCCTACAATGATAGAATGGATGTGCTAGCTAAAATTATTTTTTAAATGTCTTTGTATATACAGAGGATGACAATCTCTCTTTGCTTGCTCTTTTACATTTAGCAAGAAGAGTGGGTTAATTGGTACTATGTTATGTAAGAAGTATATAGCAAAAGACTGATTTGTCTCCAAAGCATCTGTAGCATAAAAGATGCTGACATAACATGTGAGAGAAACATATAAGTGGATGAAAGGGGAGTATGGATGGAATAACAATAAGAGGTTTTAGCACAGACAATGGACACAATTTAGAATCTTAGAAAATGTGGGCTGGAAGGGAGCTCAGGAGGTCACACCCTGCTCAAAGCAGGACCAGCCCCAACTACATCATCCCAGCCAGGAAGTTGTGATTTCCAGGTCATAATTTGTAAATAATGAGCCGCTCATCTTGAAAAAAAATCATTGCACATTTCTATGTTTACGCCATCTTTAGTTCAAAAAAATGCTTTGAGCGGGGCCCAGGGGTGCCTGTTTGCATGCATTTATTTATATAAGAGAAGATTTCCAGGCTATCCTGCAGCTTCAGCAAGTTTCTTTACAAAGCTCAATCTCTTGCAGAACTGAGGAATAAACTGAAATCCAGACCTCACCTTACGTTTTCCATTTTTGTTATACAAAGCTGCATCATTTTAATTATTTCTGATGTTTAATTGACATACAGTTGTACAGTAATGTTTTCTTCCCAAAATTTTACATGTCTTTATTTGATGTTACATTTTAAAAATAGGTCTAAACACAAGGGCGGTTTACTGAAATGTATTTCTGTAGAGTCTATATCATTCTAGTTTGTGGTGGAACATAAAAGGTGTTGCTGACTGGGGGTAAAAAAAAAAAAATCAGATTTTTCAAATTTTGATGAGCCTTTGTTAATCCTCTAGCCATGCAACGGCTAGAAAGAAATAACATTCCTCATCAAAATGTTCCAGCTCAGATTTTGTCAGCTGATTTCTGAGGGCATGCTCATCAGCAGGCCAATTCCTTGAAATAGCAGAGAGTACACAGTTACACTGACTGGAAATGTAAGTCTAAAAAGACTGTAAAAATGATCTGTTCAGTTGAAATGGAAGAGTGGTACAGAGTGCTGTACTAATATGGGACATCTAACAGTATGGAAAGCATAGTTGAACATAACACCACATCATTCAACTAAAAGAAACTCCACCCTACCAAATGTAGACCTTTTAAACACTAGGAAACAGAAGAGGGTTAACACCTCTTCAGGGCAGTAAGACTATCAATGATCCCTGATAGACCGGGCCCAGATGGCTCACCAGTATTTCAAATTCTGGGCTTCCATCACTTTCTGTTCAGCCACTTCTTCCAAGAAGGAAAAGACCTTTCCCCAGCCACTCTAAGTGTACTTTCAAAAAGAAACACACACACAGGGAGCTCTGATGTCCACAGCTGGTTCAGAAATGCCATTTTGCATTACAGTATTATTAATCATTTTTTAGTTAGGGTAGCTCTGTAAGTCATGACCATATTAAAAGACCACTGTAAAAACAGCAGTAAGCTGCCACATGACATGCTGTGTTACAATTAAGATTCTTGCATCTGAAAATCATCCCAATATCTTGGCAAATTAAGTTAGGTGGCCAACTATTGCAAATTATAAACTTTTTTAAAATACCTGAAAAATGCAGATTAAAAATCTGAAACTGAATTTCAGATATATTTATCTATTAGAATAAATACTTTATTGATGTAAAAGTTCCACTGCATGAATGTCCAGAATTGGACATAGCTACACTGCAGCAGCAGCAGCATGCTCCAGATGGACAGCCCTGAGCACATGCTACCCATCTGCTTCCACTGACTTGCTCCAACCCTGGAAGTATGTCACCAAGAACATTCCAGGGTATTCCTCGGAGGCTGTTCTTCAGGCATGTGTTTGAGGAGTACTCAGTGGTGCCAGTGGAGTGGAGTGTGCTCAGGAATGTTCCAGCCAGAGCATGCTACCACAATGGCACAGAAGTGCCCCAAGAGAAACAAGTGACTTTAGGTCAATAATTTACTCGATTGGGATTCCATCTTCCTACTTGTTCCTGTACTAGCTCAGTGTCTGAGATACTACAATCTATTGTATCCTGCTTTGATGTCTTGAGGCATTTGTTGACTTATCTGGCGTTCTATTTAAATGCCTTTTGTTTTGTTTTTTTAACTGGACACTGGTTTGCATTTCTGAAAAACTATCATTTTAGGTTCTAGAGAAATCTCCACAAGGGACCGACATTCTGTTTGATGCCTGCATGTGTACACAGAATACTTCACAACTCGTTTTATTTTATAAGGCTAGTGGCCGGCAGGGATTACAGACACCCTCAGTATCTTTAAAAAAAAAACAAAAAAAAAACACAACAAACCTGTAAATTGTACCTATAGTAAGTCTAATAAACCGTGTGCTACTACCATAGCTTCCCATTCTTACTCCCTTCAGTTTGTTACTTCTACAAACATGCTGATGTAACAGTTTTACCAGCTTGTATAGGTATTCTTTGAGAGCAGTGCAACTGGCGTGTCTGTCTATAGCTTATAGAAGTGTTTGCATATTGGCAAAGACCAGCAAAGAAGTGCAAGTACAGAGGCAGCCCAATGGTATGCCATTGGATTATTGGATCAAATGAGGTGCCAAGCATTTCCCCAAGAGACTGTAAGACTATTGATTTCAGTGGGAGCTGATGGTGCTCAACCCCCGCTTCAGAAGGGGGGTGGTTGTAGGATCAAGCAACAGGAAGCCAAGCCTGATCAGTAAGGAACTTTTACAGGAAGATGATTGTAACTATACAAAATGCATACTTGACATTTAGCTTTGTAATCCCACATGGTTGCAGTCTGCTATTTGAAGTTGCAATATGTGCATTTTTAGAATGGAAATAGTTCTGATCAAAATCTGCATAAATATTGAAAAATTAATCATCAGTTACAAAAGTCATACAACTGTAGGCTGGATACTTCCATAACCAGCTATTTTCTTACCTCCCACATGTACACATTGCTTTTAACTTGGGATCTTTTTTTCTTATCACCAAGAAATGGTCCAAACTTTTTGCCTTTCAAAATTGACTTTGTTGCCCAAACACCTGAAAAGTTAAAATTCATCATTGCAATTAAGTTAAATAAGTTTCTTAACACCTTTACATTTTACCAGAGTATTAAATATACAAAACAGAAAAAAATATCAAAAGAAAAGTAACCACACAAAATATTAAAGTCAGTTTGTAAAACCAACTACACCCCCCCCCAAAAACCTTACTTAATACACTCATGAAAACCTAGAACACACATTTTGAAACTGAATAAACTAGCTTTGAAAAAATGGAGGGAGGAAAAGAAAGTTCATCTGATGAAATACAGACAACCTTCACCCTCCATCTTGCATGTGTTCAGAATATTTCAAGAACCAAATGATACGTGTTGCAGATGATGTTGGACCATTTAACACCAGAGACAGACCCACTGAACTCCAATTAAGCCTGTTTATTTTGAGGCCTTTCTCCTGATTATGAAGTATCCGTGGCCCTAATTTTTATGCCTAGAGACAAAGGTGACCTGCCAGCTCCTCAAGTACAATCAGATCATATTCACAATACCTTCCACTATTATCTTGGTGCCTGTTTTATTTGGCGAGTGAATATGTTGTTAAAGAAATGCTTATGAAATGTTATTTGAAGACGGGGTTCTAGGGAAAAAGTATTTTCATCTACTTACATTTAAAAATGGACAGCAAAGTCCATTCCAAAGATGTTACATGGCATTAAAAAATGTACCCATCGAGAAAAAATTACTGTATTTTCTCAGATGCTACATGCCCCCCAAAATAAAACATGCACCATACTTTTGCAAGGGAGAATGCACAAAAGAGTTTTTCAATGCCTTGCCTAGATCTGTTTTTTCCGTGGAGAGGCTGTGCTGCAAAACTGCTGCCCCATCTCCGGGTCAGCAAGCAAGCATTAACCCATTCACAGTCGCTAATAACTTAGCAGCAGTTTTTGAGTGCTCAGACAAAAGCTGTAACATGGAAGATATCGAATTCGGATAAAAGCTATTGAGGTCCCTCCCAACTTGACTTCTCTGCAATTTTACTAATGATGTTTCCAAACCACTCTCTCTCAACCCTTCTGTCCTTCACGGGAACTTCAGACAAATTCCATGCAAACACAATGAACCTTTGCAAGGTACAGAAATGTAAGGCTACAAAGGAAAGATATATTTTTGTTTTCGTGAGATTCTGATACATACTTTAGCAACTTCTTTCACTTTTACTATACTAGTGACAGGTAAATCATCCTAGAAATAGAAACTTCCATTCTTTTCAACATCTGATATGATTCAATGAATGGCATTTCTAATTAGATCTTGCTTATTTTTTCTGCAATGTAGTTCCTCACCCGAGATATCAATATTTATACTAACATATATTCTAAGAGTACAATATCAAAACTCCTCTCCTACTTTAAAGATCACTTATGAATTCAAGATGAGTGCATTATGGAAGCTCTTTGAGGTATCCCATTAAGATCAGGATCCTACTGGAAGACATTATCCCTGCCTCAGAGAGTTTAAACTAACAATTATTACCAGCATGCACCTACATTTTAGAATCCCTCACCAATCTCTTAAACTTTCTGCACAAATGCTACAGATCAATCTTTGGTCAGACTCGCAAGTAAAACTTGGTAACAGGAGACTGGTCAGCCAGTCCACCGTGGATCATACAGGATGGTATCAACAGAAGCTTACTTTCACTCTCCATGTAAGAGTCAAGTTATCGCAGGGGAGGGAAATCTACCTTAGTTACTGCGTAAGAATACTAATATGAGAAACTGTTTAATCTAATAGGATGGAAGTGAACAGGGACTAAAGCAATATAGAAATATAGGAATCATAACATCGAGTAAGAATTTGCCAATGACAAGTTACTTTATCAGCTGAAAAGGGAGGTTTTAACAGCTATCTAGTGTTCCATCAGTGTGAGTCATGCAGTAAAAAAAAAAAAAAAAAAAAAAAAAAAAATCAGGGCCAAAAAAGACAGGGCTTTTTTCCATTTTACCCCCACACTAAAATATAATCTCATTACTATGCAACTGCAGCAGTTGTTCTTTAAAAGGTATTTTTAGGATTCCCACCAGACTGATTGCACATTTTATTTTTAGTCTGAGTAAAAAGGAAAGCTCATTTGGAATGAACTAAAATAAATAATAGTTTGGTTACTTTAAGTCTTCACTTCCCATAACTACCAGCTTGTGTTATTTTGGAGCTGTAAATTCCCCACTCCTTTTACAGTTACAGCACTTACCGAGCCGTGTCTTGTCAACAGCAGATGGGAAAAGCCTCACTTCCTCAGGAAGCCCTTTAAGCACATGTTCAGGTACATCAGCCAAGGTCTCAACTGCTCCTGAAGATTCAGTTGTGTTCTAGGAATCAGAAGGCAAAAACATCATAAACCTAAGTACAGAAAAATAAACACTCCAGAACACTGACAATCAACCCAAAAATAAGCATTACTAACACAGAATAAAAGTGATCTCCGAAAGTGACATTTCAACTAGGGTCTCTCCGTGGACATTCAACAAGTAACTTCCATGTTGCAGTAGATAGGTTATTTGGTACAGTACATTTATTTCACTGGTTTATACTTCGGCCTTCAATCGATACTACATTTCCTTCTTTGGGACTGAAGAGCCAAAGTAGTTCTCTATAAATCCTGCTTTGTTCCGGCTGTGCTATGCTTAAAGTATGAGTTTTGTCTCCAGTCCATATTTGGTAAGCAAATGTAACCTGGGTTTGTTTACATCTTGCAAGTCATTTGTTCGCCCCTGAGTTCTCTTTAAAAAACAAATTCAGAATTTTCTTTTGTTCCTTGTAGAAACAGAACTACAAATATTTAATTTCTTGTATGCAACTAAACTGATTCTATTCACCAGTGACAGTGTGAAAGTCACCTGGTAGCTACAGGTAAAGAAGAAAAAAGTGAAGCATAGTGTCCTCTATATGCCTTGAGAAGTTACATTTCTTCCACGATTCAAAATCAAGTCATTTTTCAGTATGCTTTTTTTTTCCTTCTTCAGGTAAAGTACATCAGCATTTTAGAACTGCACTGCAAACTGACCAGTTTAACAAGTTCACAGACCAGAAATAAAAATAATCAATTTTAGCTCTTCATAACATGAAGACACTGTGTCAGGTATACCATCCAGAAGCTGGTAGAAATTCATATGATGAATGCTCAACCCAGGATCCTAAGTCTACATACAGTTAGACCTATACATTTGAACACTTGGTCAAGATTTCTGTGCCCAGCTATTTAGTAATAAAACATCTATATACCTCAAACATTATTTTCAAAACAGCCTCATGGAGACAGAAGTACTGTAAGAAAAATCACAACTGAAGTCTCTGGTACAACTAGGAACTCAACTTAATCACAGTTCATTATTTAACCACAATCGTATCTCTCTCCCTTGCTAAAGGTTGACAAAACCCTTTAAAAAAATCTAATTTTTAATTCTCAAGCATTTTTGCTATACCATGGATGCATCTACACAAGACGCTTTAGTGCACAGCAGACTAATTTGCTGCAAAATAAAAAGTGTCGTCGTCTACACGTACATGACAGTTAGGGTATAGCAGATGAATTTACTGCACTGCCAGCTAGGATAGTCCCAGATTCAAGCAGCATCTAGAAGTGCAGTAAATTATTGAGCTTAAATACACAGATAAACCATGACAGCAGGATTAGTTTACTCCAGCTCAAATTGAGCTAGAGTCACATCGACTGCACGTGTAGACGTGCCCAGTATGACCTTCCTATCTAACTTCAGTGATGGAGTCAAACTGTTAACAGGATTATCTCAGAACTGTGTTATGCTGCATAACATGCAACAATGCCTAGTGGTCACTTGTGCTGTGGCTAAACTTAATTCTTATTTCTTCCATTTTTCAAGAGCTGATACCAAGTGATGCGTAAAACCAAGATTATACAGCTGCCAACATGGTTCCTAGTTTTTAAAGAGTTTGTAGAGACATTACTACGTTGTAATGAGTAGTCTTAATGCCAGCAGAATCCTTTATGGCATTTCAAGTTTCTACAACATCCCACTGAAGTGCCAGATTTGTTCCAAACAAGTCTGCAAACCGTTTTAGTTTTTTTTAAACAAATGTTTGAAATACTGTCCTAACTGTCTTCCAACTGGTTAATGCTATACCACTTTTGATCCAGTTAAAACAAAGAGAAAAAAATCCACAAACCAAACCCACCAAATGATCCAATTTCAGTCCAAAGGTACACTTCCATTAAGTTTTAATCAACTGAAAGATTGCTTAGAGGGAAATTCCACGTGCCACCTTGCCTTATTAAAATACAGCTATTAATTAGGGTTTAAGAGTGAACTGCTCGGAGAAAAATGCATTTTTTAAATGTTTGTTTCTAATACAAAGAAGCTAAATCAAGTAAGGCAAGCAAGTGCATGTTTGAACTTTACTTTTCAGCTCCAGTATGTTTTAAATGCAACACAATAGCTATTACTATTGTTCTTGATGTAGTAAGTAAATATTTTTATATTGGTCTCTGACCACTTGAGGACATTTGAAAAAAGGTTTCATATTAGACTGTAAACTGTTCAAGTCAATCACCATTTCTACTTGTACAAATTACACAGTGGAAACAGTCAGCATTGAAGTATCTATGAATGTTGGTAAAACTGCTGTGGTAGAATAAGTACATTCAATTCAGATCATCTCTCTAGAGATGCTAAAGGAGTTCTTAGTAAGAAAGCCTTACAGTTGCAGAGCACATTTTAATTGCATGGTTCCTAGTGTAAGACACCAAAAGCCACAGGATGACAGGTATTGTGCAAACTCAGACTCTGCATTTAAATGGATCTAGTTAGCATTAACTACTTATTTATATTAACTAGTCTCAAAGTAGTGCTGCAGCTCTACTCCTTACTTTGTCTTAATTACTTCAGTGAACATAGACTTCACTTTCCTTTTTTTAAAATGTACAGCTTCTAATTCATTTCTCTCATTTGTTTTTGCTGTTGATTTTCTGTTTGGAGCTTGATCCTCTGGCAATTTTAGGCAAACCCAAGTCCAAATCACAGAAGTCTGTGGGAATTAGCAACACGCTTCTTCAGTTGTGATCCATAATGAAAAAGCTTCAACTGAAGCTAGTAAGAAATTTTTCCTCAACAGGATCACTATTTTAAGTAAGTTTACTGAATCAGCCTCAGACCTCTAGCTTATAATTTATTGTCTTTAAAATTGACAGTGCAAATGACAAACATGTCCCAAACAGGGCTGCCAACTCTGACTGAAGTTATTCTAGGAGATTTTTTTTCCCCTCAGCATGACGTAATGTCATTAATTGTAGTGTTCAACCTGTTCACAATATCAATCTCCCCGACTGCTTTCAATAGTCACTGGGGGATCAATGCCAAGTCCAGTAGACTCCTAGCCAAACCAGGAGAGTTGGCAACCCTAGCCCCAAAACAAATAACGTTGCATTTTTGTCTAGATTTAGAAATAGCTTTTGTATTAATTTAATGAAGATTTATGCTTAGGATATAATTAGTTAAAAAGAATCAACTGATAATAACGATATTGTGTTGAAATAAGTCTTAAAATTTGAGTAATAGATTATGCAATGTTATTAGATAAAGATAGCACCTGGTTAGAGCCCTATAATGGCAATAGATAAGACACACGGCAAGGGCTAGGGACAGAAGGTACACGTAAAACCAGTATAAGTGATTAGAAACAGGTTTAAACCTGTAACAAAACAGAAGCTCAGTGCACATAAACCGGTTTCAAAATGGCTGAACTCAGTTTAAGACAGACCTGGATAGATGTAGTATCAGACTTAAAACAGTTAAGTTAAATCAGTCTATTCTACTTCTAGCCCAGATCCCCTCCCGATTCAAGTTATATCCCAGTCCCCCAGCTTCCCAGGATACACTGGGCCCCCCTCCCCTGCTAACTCTCTCCCCCTCCCCCCAGCAGGGTAGGTGGGCTAGCTTTGGCTGTGCTGGCTGAGCTGGGGCCAGCCCCACCCCACAATGCCTCTACTCCCCATCCTGGTCCTCCTGCCTACGCCTGTCGGCCCTGCAGGGCAGTAGGAGGGAGGTGGGGGAACAGAGCCCGCAGGCTGGCCCCGAGCCCTGGTCTGCAAGGGTTGCCATCCCCCTCCCAGGACAGGCCAGCACAAGTCACTGACTCACTGGGGAGAGGGTGAAAGGAGTCCCCCCTCCCAGGGCCAGCCCCCAAGCTCGGCATCTGTCCACATGGGGGGAGACCAATACCAGGGATTCCCCAAGCCCTGGTCTGCCCAGCTGTGGGGAGGAGGGGGTGATTCCCCCTCCACAAAGCCAGGCCAGTGCAAATCACTAATACGTGGAGGCAGGGGTGGAAATGTAGCCAGGAGGGGGACTCTTTCCCCCACGGTGCAGGCTGGGAGGCATGCTCTAGCACTCCCTGCTTTCTGGCCTGGGTTAGTGCAAGCCTCTGCCCGTCTTTCCTAACTGAAAACTGAAGGTTAGTTCAGTTCGTTATTAGTTCAGTCTACACACCTTAGAGCAACCTGCAAAAACTTAATCACTTCTGCCTTGGGGCTTTTGACTGTCTGTACTTAGCTATGGATAGCACTCTCTCTATGCAACTTGCAATCCATTCCTGCATAAGCACACTCCTACATGAACTTGGTCAACTTACTATCTTCTTGAAACACAGGAACCTGATCTTAACAGCACAACCAGGTCTGTACCTCTCCCCACACACTATAGTTACTAATAAGCATGAAATGCAGCGAACAGCCTGCCTTGAAACCGAAAAGGGTGATGATTATTTTGAACATAAGGTGATACTAAGTATGAGGCTGGAAGGGCTGCTAACTATTAGTGCGCTCACATTCACTATGCACAGCTTTACCTACATTGCTAATTCTGTACTTCCTGTTTGAGTGCAATTACTTTCAGATTTTCCATGTATGACATCAAATAAAAAATCTTAATTTTTCTTTTCTTTTTTTTTTTGTTAAACTGATTTAAGGTAGTGTCAGGTACCAAACTAGTCCTCAAGTCTCCCAGTTTTTGCAATCACATTTTTCTTTCTTTTGTGTGTGAAAAAGCAAGGCAAACAAGAGAAATTTGTCTTCACAGGGAGTAGAGTGACATTGTACGTAAGTGGAGGGAAGCACAGACAGTAAACAAGCATGGCATCTCTTCTATACTCATGTTAGGTGTCTGTAAGTTCCTACTGTTACATGCCTTGTAGCTCCAGAGATCTGTCTGAACAAATACAAACACTTGAGTGCCAAGTTTCCTTCTTATAGATATGCTTATGGAAGCAACAAATTCGTGGTTGAGCCTCCACACCAAAACTGGTGAAGACTCCTTCTCTCCTTCCTCCCTCCACTAGTCCACTAAAAAACAGCTTGCAAGTGTAGGGCTTTTGCCAAATCCTGAATTAGGATTTTAGTTTTAAAGCAGTAAAACACGTGCTACTAACACAACAAAACCTTACAAGGAATTCGCTGGACAAATTGTGAGTCAATTGTATGTAGTTTATTATCTATAGCACAATCATCACCGCTAGAAAACCCTAGAACTATCTACGATTATGTTTCGTTTCAAAACTGTCATAATCAACTAACTTTGTAAACTCTATGCACTGTACATATCCATTATATTTACTAAATCAATCGCAACAAAAATTCATTTAGAGAAAGTTTCAGGAATGCTACCCACAATCCTTGGAGTTTACTTTGTAAAAAATTGCAAACTAAAAATTCAACTGTGTAAGAACATACTTTGACATTCAACTGTATCATCAGATAGGACTGAAGACTGTGCAATTCTAAATCAACAGATGAATATAATTTCTAACATACTAAATGAATAGGCCTATATTGGGAAACAGTCCGGTAATCTTTCCCCAACCAGTTTTGCAGCATGGTCTTCAAGAGAATGATAGCTACGCTGATTTAAGAAGTTTTGGTCGTGAGAGCTAATCAACAACATTATGAATACTTCTAGGCAAAGCAAACACAGTTTTCTTACAGGTGTAGGCAGAATAACAAGACAGACGAGACTGCAAGCTCAACATATGGCAGCTAGAAAATGTCAAGATGAACAAACAACCTATCATCTGGTTCCTGAAAGTGAAAACAGGGCGGCAACAATTTAGGGGAAGTTAAACATTAAATCCTATTTTGTACTGACTGCATCACTTATCTATTCATAGGGCTGTTTCAATCGCAACAGTAACATCTGATGTTGCCCTTTCCATCACAAATTTGTTTTCTGAAAAATATTTACTTCCCATCTCCCAGTATTGCTCTCTCAAATGCTTTACATCTTGCTTAAGGGCTAAATAAGTGATCTCTGTGATGTCAGCACAAGTAAGAAACATTTGGAGAAAATACAATATGAAGATTTATTAACTAGCCTAATTTTCTATTGAAAATTTTGATAGGTTGCACAACTTTCTATGCATTTTCCCAATCATTGTTTCTTAACAATTGAGCTTGTGTGACCAAGGACCAAGCAGAAGCAGTAAAATTTTAATGGGTCTTTAAGCATCTATCCAGCAGTTTAAACAATCGTTCCCAAAATATCTGCATTCTACAAGATACTCAAATATAACTCCCAGTGCTATTAATCAACATTAGACATGAATATAATAACAAAAAACATGGAGCTGCACCATTAGATTGTTGTAAGTGTATTGGTTTCCCCCCCCCCAACTAATTTTTTCTTGCTTCAAAACACATAGAAGAACAGATTTGACCCACACTTTGGTACACTTAAGTATTGACATAAGTTTAAAAATTCCTGTGTTTGCAGAATTTTCATGAAATTATACAGATACAAAGTACCAGTATAAGCAAGCTCTGCTGAAAACAGATATGCCTACTAAAATATTACTGATACGTTTCATTTCCTAAATAGTTAAAATAACTAATACCCTTATAAGCTGAGATTTTTAGTTTCGTTTAAAGGGCAGAAGAACAAATAAATGCATTAAAGCATGAATACAGAGTTATTTTTGCATGTTAATTTTCTCATAAATGAACTCTTAGATTACACAATAACTATTTTTGGGGTGGTTGTGCCATCCATTTTTTAGTGCTTCAATCAACAAGAGGCTTAGTGGTTCAAGACCAACTCTAACTTTTTCAAACGTGGCCATCTACATAGACATGCAGACTTTAGCTCACTAGCACTTTTAAAGGAAATTTTACTATAAATACATTTCTCTGAAAGAAGGCTCTGCTATACCAGTCTTTTTTTTCTTGGGGTCTCATGACCTTGGCAGCTCACAAGCGGAACGTATCTCGCAAAAGTGAGGCAGTTCATGCACATGCCTTATGCCAAGAAGAACAGATATATTTATTGTACTGTATATTACAGCTGTGTATTGTATATCACAGTCATTCACTGCCAGTTCCTTTTCAACCTAACCTTTCTAAGTATCAAAGGAATAATAAAGAGTCTTAACTCCTCAGAGGGAACTCAAGAGGGTACATATAGATGTACAAAGGACCTGACTTTCAGAGAACTATTACTACAGGTAAATATAGCAATCCCCACACCCCAGTCACATATCCTTGATAGAGTGTCATATTTAGTGACTGTAAAGCAAGAGGAATGCAAGACAAATGCTGTTCATAAGTAACACTGAAGAACCATTTGTTTAACATACTAGGGCAGTCATTTAAACACCGTATCATCCAAAAAAGATTATTGCTCAGGATCACTCTAGTCAGCCATCAGTGCTCTTCATTAATACACTCCATTATCAAAAATAAATTTTGTGTTGGTGGCTACTTCCCTGAGGTATTTTTGATGCACTATTGGCTTTAGCAGCTCACTGTGGGTACAACTAGAAGAAAGTTCTAGCATTTGAAAACATTTTTTCTCCCTTCTCCATCCTAACCTCCTATTACATACATATTTATATCATGCAGCGTTTAATAAATATACTCACCTACTCAGCAGAACCAAGTTGGGAAGCTTTCCATGGCTAGTGGGAAAGCCCAACTCAAGCATTTGTCCCTAGTTTAAGTATTATTTAACATACAGTCTATCAACGTGACTTGCCAAGTGGTCTGATGCAATGTTTTCTATAGTTCACAGAGACAGCTCCTGTGCCTCTACCATTGTTATCAGTTTCCCCAGGTAGAATGAAAATATAACAGTCATCAAATTTATCCTGCTACTGCTTCAGTAACTCTTTAACAGTTGCAAAAACATGAGCTAGAGAACTGTGTGTAAGAGAGACTGGCCCAAATATTTGAAACGACAGAAGAAGATTCCCCTTCCACCTGCAAAAGTGGACACCTGAGGAGAAAGCACCCTTCTCCCTCATTTGCTGCAGATGGAAATCTGGAGAGCAAAAGAAGTGTCAAGCTGCCTTTCCAAAAGTCAGGAAGAGACAGACATAAGTTCAAAACACTACTCAGCCTTCAACAAATGTACAATAAGCAACATCTGAGCAGACTGAAAATAGTGATTGAAGTCCTAGCACCTTCCCTGTTTTTAGCCTTTGGAAACTAGTGGGGATGAACTTCCCATCACTGCATTCCACTTGGACCTCAGTAGAGGCACTCTGCACTTACTGGTCATACTGGCCTTTGCCTGGTGGGCTACTACTATAATGTAAGGAAAAAATTCAAGATGACAGTATTGATTATGAGATTTTGAGGTCTGAATATTCACAATCTGGTCACAACTAGGCAAAGAAATTATGATTAAAGAATGTTTTTCCCCATTAAATTGCTCATGTCTCAGCTTTCATTCTGAAAAAATATCATTAAGCCACAGTCAATCAGCCGAAAATCGACACTGTTTAATTTTGTGCGTTTAGGATCATCAGAAGTGAATTCCAGAATACTAGTGCTGCTTTCCACCCTACAACACTTGCAAACAGCTCTAATAATAGATAGTTACTAAAGTTGAAATATATATATAAAAAAAAAAAAAAAAAAAAAAAATCAGCGCTTAAAAATTATATCTATTTACACAAGTTTAAAAGTTGATCACATACAGCTCACTGAATGCAGCCATATGAATTCTACACCCATTGCACAAATTGAACTGACAAATCAATGTATAAGAACATTACTGGCAATGGTCTCGCTCATGGCACAAGTTTTACACCTCAAAAAAACTAACAAAACATTATTTGATACAATATACAATGTACCCAAATCTGTTCCCTTAAATCATTGCAACTCAAACTTTTCTTGTAACTTGAATGCAGTTACATAAGCATACTTCAAAGCAACAGTTGCCTGCTGGTGACTGTGGTCTATCAAATGCAGAAATTCTAGGGTTTTGGTCACAGACATCTAAATAGCTTTTGCTAAAAAGATTTTGGGGGTTGTTCAATTTGTTATGTATGTAACAACCAATGTTTACAGATCTCTGGGAGCAAACCTGCCCGAAAGAGCCAAAAGCCGCCCAAAATGAGACTCTAGCACTAGAGTTCTTCAAAAATTTTTATTTTCTCCAAGTACCAAAGCAACTATTCAACTCCATCATTACTCTTCAGACTTGTCACTGTGAAGTTGCATAAAAGCAGGGTTACTAGCACTCACATTTGCAGTGCATCAAATGGCTAAAAAAAAAATGTTGTTTTTTGTTTTAAATAAAGCATTAGCATTTGGAGGGGTGAAAATTTACCCTAAGAGCAAACAGACGAAAAAAGTTGGATCAACTTCATGCAACCTTTCTGAAGCAGTGTCACTTTCATTACCATAGTAAAATAAAACCACATGCAATGTAAACACAATAATAGCACATACCAGGTCAGTAGCATTTTTGTACATTAAATTTGAAGGGACTAAACTAATCTTAAAGATATATGAAGGACAAAATGCATTGAAGGAAAGGCCAATGAAAGGGATAAAGTGAATTAGAAGATGGCGAAAGGGACAATTATGTTATGAAGCCGAGATGGAGAACAAGGCAAAAGGAGTCCATTCAAAACAGTAAAATGTTCTCTGAACGGCTAAAGGTCCTTGCTTTGGCTGCTCCTGCAACAGCTACTACTGGCAGTGATGTTAATATACGATTTGGCAGAGTTTTGGAAGAAATTATTTATAACAACAAGTAACTGTGCACAGGCAAGCTGAACTTAAGTTGAACAGCCATGCTCTATACATTTTGGGAAAAGTGGGGTTAAGAATGTTATTTGCCTACTTAAGCAACTGTTATCACCACCACCCTTTCTAAATGGCTCTCCATCCAATTTCCCAGGTGATACACAGCTTCTCTCCATAATCTCAGTACATTTGGAGATGTAGCAGATGTTATGTATCAAAGATCTAAGTTTATTTTTAAGCTATTTACTTATTACATTAAACATTTTGCATATCAGAGAAATTGTTTATACAAATGCAGAACATATGCTGATAATCCCAAAGCAATCTTCATGACTATTGTTTATCAAGGAACAACAGAAGTATTACCCTACTTAAATAAGTATCCCCATGTTCAAGAATTTTCCTATTCTTATTTTCTTCAATATAGGTAAAAACCATACAAAAGTATGTCTGAAATCATTTTCCAGGACTGCTTCAAGAACGTTACAGAGCAATCCAGGAAAATAATAAAAATATTTTTTGCATAATCTGTGAGAGACAAAGCCCAGCTAACTTGAGGGTCATTTATATAACAATAAAAGCAGAGACAGGCAGAATGATGTAATGCAAAGACACCTGGAAGATATTCGGCATCAGTCAAAGACAGTTCTTATATAGACCTGGCATTACAGCTTGTCAACAGTGAAGAGGTGACAAAGGCACTGCAAAAAAAACAAAACCCCCAAAGTTGGTGCTAAATAGACACTTATTTTGAATGGAAACTAAATCCTAAACTGCCAGGTAAGCTCTGTGCATTTTGGAGACCAATCAAAAAGCAAGAGATGTCCGTTTTCAACTATAAGAAAAACTCCTTGAGGCAGAGACTTCTCATTACTGGTCTGTAAAATGCCATATACATGGCACTGCATTTATAATAATAACAACAACAATCCAACATAAGAATGAGTAGTCCTAGAAAACTCAAACTGTGCTTAACTTTGGAAATAAAATGATTGTGGAAGAAAAAAGTGGGGGTGAAGGGCAGTGGAAAAGAAAAACTATCCACAGCAAGTTGTGGAATTGCCATCCCTGGACATCTTTAAGAGCAAGTTAGACCTACTCTTGGACTAGGATGGTTTAGTCAGGGGGTTGGACTAGATTACCTCCTGAGGTCCTTTCCAACCCCCTGCTATTCTATGATCCAGTGAATTATCAAAGACTGAATTTGGAGCTTTCACATTCTTAGCACTATTTCTAGTGCACTTTGGTAACTGCTGGAACAAAATTACCATTCAAACAGAGTTTCTCCACTGTTCCCTGTTATGTCACAGAGTATGTGCAAAACAAATTTTACTAACAAAAAAAAGTTTGGATGCACTTAATGCAACTGTGATGCAGTATTTATGCATTACTGCAAAGGCTGCTTAGATACATTAGCATTAGTGTTACAATGAATACAAAAAAAAAAAAAAAGACCACATTTCATTACATGCTGCTTAGTTTGATCGGTAGAAGACTTTATAGCACTGTTTGTTATAAATATGTATTAGAATACTTCTCTGCTTCCGCAAAACATAATAGAAGAGGAACAAGAGGGGAGAAATCCCACCAACTAATTCCACATTACAATTAGTTATAATTAGCTCTCTGTAGTAGCACTGGTCGGGTGTACTTTACTGTAGTAGCGCTTCTGTTCTATGTTGATGGAGATAAAGTAATTACATTATTCCTGAATGGCATGTTTGGTGCATGAGAGCAATAAAAGCCCTCATTAGAAACAGGGAATGTCAAGGAAAAACAAAACCACACGGCTAACTGCTTTACGTTATTCTGCATTCAAGGTTGTTCCTGGCCTCAGAAACAACAGAAACATCTGCTTTTAGTAATTCTTTTCAGTGAACTCAAAAAACTGATGATAATCCTTCACTATCATATCCTACACTTCCATTCCCTTACAGAGATGAACTTAAATCCAACCAAAATGAGGAACATTTATAAAAGTGAGAGAGGTGTTTATCTACCCCATAAATCTTCTTGAGTTAAAAAAAAAAAAAAGAGTATGTGTGCAGCTATATAAAGTGAGCATATATAAAGCATCCCTAGCCAATTACAAGTAAGTCCAGAAAAAATAAAAGTACTTGGCACTGATCAGAAGAACATGCTCCAGGACACGCCAAAGCTGTGTATCAAGATATTTTTATATCTATGCAGTAGATCACTAGTTTATTACTTTTCATTATCTGTCCTTCAAATTTGTTCTAAAGAAAGAATTTTTAGGAATTGGAATAATGTGAAGGTTTCTTGTTGAATCAGTCTCAAATCACCACAGTAGAAGAATGTGGGTTGTCAGAAAGATGAAGTCTGCAATTTTCAAAATGTTCTTATAAGCAGATGAACTACAAGTACAGACTGAAATGGGTTTCCTGGAGAGGTGTTCTTTTAAGTGGTGCCAGACACAATGTCTTACATCTGAGTAGGGTATATTCAAAAAGAAAAACCAAGTTAAATCAAAGTAAGGTAAAGTTCACAAACACTGTGGGTAGAAAAGGACTATGAAATGTAATGATAGCAAAGATTGTAAAGAACAGGGTAACATTCTGGTTTTCAGGTAGATAACTGGTACTTTTGTTGTAAATTATTAACTATTCTAACATCTAAGTAAAGCACTTTGATAAAGTCTTACATTTAAACTCACCTGATTCATTTTGAATTCCTGTTGTGTTCTGAAAAGATACACACAACAAAGAAACTTCTTTGATTACATGAGCCCTAAAAAGAAAAACAGACAATTGTAATACGTACCTACCTACAGATTTACAGTGATTTGAAACTACACATAGATTGGTGGAGTTCTTATTAAAAAGGGGATTTTCAAATGGCAGTGTATTACTTTATACCCGTGGGGGCAGGGGCAGCAACCTTTTTTGGCAGGTGCGCCACAAACTAAGCCCTTAACCTACCCGGAGTGCCACTCAAATCCTTTCCCGTGCCCTATGTGCTGTTCTGCTTTTTGCTCCCTGCTCAATATGCTGCACTGCCTTTTGCTCCCTACCCTGTACTCCCAGCCTGACCTGTTGCTCTTCTTTCTGTTCCCTGTCCTGTCATACACACAAGCTGCCCTAGCCACTTGTGGCACACGTGCCATGGGTTGGCCACCCCTGCTTTAGACTGTATTTGCTTCAGGCTACAGCACTGCCAATGCAATTGAATGAAATTTCATCTTCAAAACAAGGAAGAGATTTCTATCATGATTTTTTTTTCTATTGCTCCATCTTAAACTGAGACAAGAATATTCCAATAACCGGCATCAACTAAATAACTAAAAACAAATCAACTGCGGTAACATTTAGCAATGCAAAGCGCTGCTAAAGACTTGGACTGACGCAGAGATTTAATTCAGCCCAGTCATGATGCTTGCCCCCAATATGTTCACAGCAGTTTGAAAGGACTTAGCTGCACAGCTCTCAATAATGGCAAGAATCATGCAATTAAGTCTTTACTCACCAACTCTAAAACAAGGAGGTTTTACTTAAAATTTAGTATAGTATGCATTGAAGTACTCAAAACCAGTTTACTGCATGCTAGCATTTTTAATAAACAACGGTCTGTGATTTGAAAGGGCCTGCTTCCATAAATATTCCAGATAGAGATTGAAACCTCTATGCATGTAACTATAGTCATCAGGAGAACACTACACCTGAGAGTTAGCAATTTGCTATGCTTTTTTATGCACAAGGAATTATTGTTGGAAGTTGCAACACAACTGTTACACTGACATTAGGCAGTAAATTAAATGTACTATACAGTATCACCTCTCTCAGAGATTCAGTGTCTAACAAAAAATTCTCCTGGATAAGGAAACCTCTTGTAGTGTTCTGTTCCACTCTGAATAACTTATTTTCACCTACACAGCATTTAACAGACCTGTGTTTAGAGAAATAAGCTGATAAACATACATTTATGACCCAATCTTGCAACTGGCTCCACATATGGAATGATCTACCCATGTAGAACCAGTTACAGATGAGGAACTCAACTGGAATCATTTCGGTACATGGGAAGAGGAAATACCTTTTAGAACATAATTATGATGTTCTGAAATATGCCTGATGGAAGTAAGTCGGTTCAAAATAGTACTATACATTTCAGTCCCAATATATTCACCATCCTACCTAGAGCCTCAAATGTGACTTTCCAAATTAGCAGCACCAATGAAATCCAAAAAAGCATAATGCTCAAAACTTTCTACTTCTATTTTCAATAAGTTGTGAAATGGGAAATATTTTGATGGCTCCTCCCACATATTTCCATCCTCAGCATGGATACCTTCACTCCTCACTCTCTCTCTTAAGTAATGCACTTTTTACATTAGATAAAAGATCCCTGAAATACAATGCATGGACTCCTGTTGGTTTGCTGAGCATATGCTAGCACTCTGCTGAAAGCAAGCTGATCATATGGGGTAATTAAATAAAAAGCAGAAGTAGACAGTATGACAAACTTCTCTCCTGAGATGTGGCTGGCATCATGAAAAAGTTGAGCGATTTTTAGCAACGCTGCAATTTAAGCACGTATTCATTGCTGAACTGGATTACATATCAATATCCATGTCATTTTAGAGTTGAAATATTACGGACACTAATACTGTACAGGCATTCGAAAATGTTGTAGCCTGAAAGAGAAATGTATTTTTAGTACAATAAATGTCTTGGTTATGCTCTGTTGAGTTTCATATCCAAAAGCAATTACTGATGGGAAGAATATAAATGCAATTGAGTTGTATTATGTTCAGAAGACAACGTGGCATTTTTTCTATATTTTTGAGACATCTGGACACAGTAATACTTGAGGAATTTCACTGAAATACAATACTGAAAGCACAGGGAACATCTTTTGCAATGTTTTACCTAGAACTACAGACAAATTATTGCAAACAATGAGGATGAAAAACATTTCCTGAAAAATGTGAATGTACAATGTCACCACTACTCTACCACTGAACATTTGCTATTTGACACAGACTAACAAGCAGCACAAAATGTATACACTGAGGGGTAAGAGCTACAGGAAAACTAACAGGTTAAAACACGGAATAAGGCATTTATTAAAAAGAAAAAAACCCAAGCATCCTTATCTATGTAATTAAGGCAGTTATAGATAGACTCCTGAAATGGAGAGAACTGTAAACACTCAATTCACTACACCTAAATTACACCATTTAATTTTTTTCATTTTGTTCTTTTTGAACACTGATTGCTTGATTGTTCTACTTCTCACATTCTTCTTCAGTACTGAGATATAGATTTTAACCAACATAAAATAGATTTTAAATCTGACAACTTCCTCCACCTCCCAAAGAAATCAAGTATTTAAAGACTGTATAAAACTCTTCTTTTTTTTAGTTCAACAAAATATTATAAGTCTTAGGTAAACTCCCTGAAAGTATCTCCAACACAAGAAAGAGAAGGGAATTTCATTTAACTCTTTTAAAAAAAATATATATAAAATAGATATCTATCTAAAAATAAGTCTCATATATATATATAGTTGGGGAGAGTTTTTTAACGTGCTAGAGGCTAATTAAAAAATTACTACACATTTGCCTTAGTCCAAAGTAAAGAGCTTGTTGCTTGTAAGACAGAATTAGAGGAGAAATTACATTAAGCTTAAAGTACAAAGTTTGCCATGACCTGTTTTCATCCAGAAGTCAATTCAAAATTCACATTTCTTTTGAAAATGTTGTGCAGACTTTTGTTAGAAGTCATGCTTAAGTACCTTAACTGAAACGGATTTAAGATTCTTTTTTTTTTCAATTTATATTCCCACTTCAGTTCCTTGCAAAGAGCAAGTTTCACAGTTCAATTGTTAATTGCATGAGAAAATCATCATCATAAAGATAGTTAGCTGGCTTCTTTATACCCAAAAACTGTACAGTGTCAAAAGAAATTTTTTTTTCAACATTAGCAATTTCTAGAAGGTAGTCAAATAGATCAGAGAGAGAGAAAGAGAGAGAACGCTGAATAAAATAAAAGACTAAGAGCCCGACTCTGGAAACACTTGGACATTGCAATAGTACTGTCCATGTCTGAGGTGCCAATGAGCAAACTGGGGCTACACCAATGTCAAGTTACTCACACAAGTAACTGTTTGCAAGCAGTCAGGACCTATTTATATAATAAGAATTTTAAAATATGTCTAACCATTTATCTTATTAGATGGACAATGTATATCAAGGAAATTATGTTGCCTTTGTTTAGGATCAAGAGAATCCAGTCATCCCAGGCTGAGAGAAATTAGGGTAAAGCTACTAAAAAGAATTACAGCTGCATTATTACTATGGGAAGCTCACATAAGCAGCTGCAACAAATTAGATAGCAGTAAAAATATTTTATCTCATAGTGCTTGCACTCATTGTGTTCAGCAGTGGCATGTAGTTGTATCTAAACAGATAAGCCGGACAAGACTGTAATAGCTAAATATTGTTCCTTTCCAGCACTAGAGCAAGAGTCCCAAAACTGTATCGATTACTGTACTCTAAATTATGGCAATATCCTATCTTTAATAATTTATTGATGCTGATAATCCTACTTCTAGGAGCCAGAGTACACAATCCTTCACATGTAATAACATGTTCAAATTGGAGTTGGGAAGGAAGGCCAGTAACCTTCACAATCAACAGCTATAATCAAGCAATAACATTCACCATCCAGGCGGTTTACTGGACAGTTAGTTGATAGCTATCTACTTAATTTTCCAGATGGCTGTTAAAATTACTTGTAAAGGAACCAAAAAAACACCTTTTCACTTCAACTGATTCCTACATCCAAGAGTTCTGAGAATGGTTTTCAAGTTTTTAAAACACTGTAATAACCATTTTATGCTGCCAATCAACTGACAGGATAACAGCAGACACCAGTTAAATCACAAAAATGGCAAGTATATTATAACAGAGTTAAGTGAGGTTCATAAAGGGCAAGACACGAGACTGGTTTCAAGATTAAGCTGTTTTTGTTAATATTTCTAATATTAAAATAATTTAAGTAGCTTCCTTTACAGAACAAGCCTACGGCGCTGGGTTAGGGTATTTCAATCTGTCCACTAAAAACAACTGATCGAACACTGCTGGAAAACAGATGTAAAGCAAGTATTAAAAACGTGAAATACTTAAGGAAACTGTAACTTGACTCCAACATAATAATTGTCTCAAACCAGGAATAACATTCTATAGCTTGTTCTTTGTTTTACATGTAATTCCTTAAAGGTAACTGTCCGTGGACTATGACTAGCCTTGAGCAATCTGTGAAATAATGAACAGACAAAAAGCCATTGCCTCCACATAAAAATTAACAGGGAGAAACACATTATGGCTTAAGAATCAAATAAGCATACCTTCTTCCAAACAGAAAACACAACACAAGTGAGACTGAGGCTGCTGAACAGTACAGAGAGATTAATAGTAAATGTAGAAGAATGTGATGCATATTAGGTTGCCTTTGATGACTAGTGAGATACTAAGCATTATTTTCTACTGGTCTCATAAAAAGGAAAAGGGTTAACATTTCTTCTGTCTTGGTTATAACTGTAGATTATTAAAAATCCTGTGAAAGAAATATCACTGGACACATTTAGGAACGTTAGATTTCTTTTCTCCAGCCACCCTCTTCAGCTTCCTAACACTTCCCCTCTGACTAGGGAGGATTCTCCCTCTGCTTTTACCAGCAACACCGATACAATTATGGCCACATCAATTTGAAAAGTTCCCTTAATTAAACGTGCAATGAACAAGACTCCCCTTATAATTGCTAAGTTATGTAAAAAACAAAATGCAAAGGAGAACTCAGGATTGAGTTAAATACAGATTTACAAGCTGAATGCCCCTGAACTCCCCATTGTAGAATTCAGCACAAAAAAAAAATCCAGCCTCAGTTCTGAATGGAGTTTCCCTTTATAGTTCAATCATCAGACAGTCTCAGAAGTATCATTTAAAGTCTGCATCCCTCATTCATATAAAATAAGGAAAAATAAAAACGAATAAAATGATGCACGAAGATGTCTTATGGGGTAACCTTGGTATTGGTTGTTTTTAGGCTTTATAATCAACATTTGGTTTTCTAAAAGTTCCTTTATAGTAAGCAAAATATAGGTGAAAAATGTAAACATGATGGATCAACACCAACCTCCAACATAGTCACTTTCTCTTTAAAGCCCTGGGATCGTCAGTGCAAAGGAAGTTGAATTTTGATCTCCATTACACAGGTATAAATCCAGTGAATTTGTTATTCTAGACTTATGGTGGTACATTTGGGAATAGAATGAGACCCAACATTTAAAAGGTGGAAACGAGAAAAACTAGCTTCAAATGTCCAATTTTGCACCTCCCCTCCCCCATTACAGAAAATGGGGCAACAAAAAAAGGGGCTGGGGCACATGGCTTGTGAAGAGAGGCTGAGGGAACTGGGCTTATTAAGTCTGGAGAAGAAAAGACGGGGGGGGGATTGAATAGCAGCCTGAAGGGGAGTCCAAGGAGGATGGAGCTGGACTGTTCTCACTGGTGGCAGATGACAGAACAAAGAGCAATGGGCTCAAGCTGCAGCAAGGGAGATTTAGGTTGGATATAAAGAAAAGCTCTCACTAGGAGGGTAGTAAAACACTGGAACAGGTTACCCAGAGAGGCTCTGGACTCTCCATTCTTGGAGGTTTTTAAGACCCAGCAAGACAAAACCTTGGCTGGGATGATACAGTCAGACATGGTCCTGCTTTGAGCAGGGGACTGACCTCCTGAGATCCTTTCCAACCCTAATTTTCTCTGATCCAAGAATTTCTTCTTACCTTTGAGCCTCTTAGCTTGCCTCATTTTTTCCACTTCTTCTCCCACTTCATCCTACACTAAATTTTCTGTTTCATTTTGAATTGCTCCACTTGTCTTTTCTCTCAGGCCACTCAAACTGCTGCCCTTTGCCAATTTTCTGTGTTGATCTCCTCTCCAGCAACCCTCTGCATTGCTTTGCTATGCATGAACTGCTGCACCACATCACATAGGAAGTTGCATCATAACCACCAAGGTCTAAGCATGAATCCTAAGCATAAGTTTTCCCTTCTTACTCCCAACTGGAAATTTGACATATGACTGAGTAAACCCATCTAGACTACATTCTCTAAAATGAAGACGCCACTCTTCCTTTGTGGCCATCACTTACCAGACTGTGGAAGCGACCAACATGCAAATAAAATTATGGCATTACCCCACAAAGAGGAGCAGTTTTCCTCGAGAAACATTTACTTTGAAACAGCAAATTTAAACTTGAAAACTACAGATGGAAACCTCATATTGCCCCAACCTTAAGAAAAACCTGACTCGCTTGTTTAGATGCACTTTAAGAGCACATACCAACTGCAGACGCTTCCTCAGCCTGACAAGGGGTATTTAAACCCAAAAACTTGCTAAGAACTTTTCCAACTATTTGAGTTGGTCTAATAAAAGATGTCAGGTTTACCCAAAGAACCTTGTCTGCCTATATCCTTAGACCAACACGGCTACAACCTAAACCCCTTTTTACAAAGGGTACTTATGCTTAGCAGTTTTTCCCCATGTAGTGATTCTCAACGAGGGTGCTGCAACACCCTGGGGTGCCGTAACGTGCCGTCAAGGGTGTCATGAGGTGCCACCACTCTTACGTGTGCAAACAGCTACACGTAATTCACAACATAAACCCACAGATTTTAAAAAGGAACCTACAGTGTCAAAAACACTCTGACCTGTTGTTGTCTTCTGCCTTCTTTGCAGCAGAAGAACTGTTCCATTATTTTTCTATAGTCAAGATATGAGTGAAAGCTAAGAGCTGCATATGCTGAGGGGCTCCTTGAATCTAAAAATGATGGGAACCTCTGTTCTAATCTGTATGTACTCTATGAAGTATACTTTTCAAGTTTATTTTTAAATATATAATATTGGCCGCATTTGACAGTTTTATCGTGAACACAAATGACCAAGACTAAATGTAAATTTCCAGTAGTCCAACTACCTGGAAGTGTCCAGTATTCTCAGATATGGTTTCAAACTGCACATTGGGTATAACCTTTTCCTCTTCCCACTTCTACAGTACTCTGACAGGAAAAGTGGTAGAAGGGGCAGTTAGCTGAGCCAGCATCCTCCTCCCCACTTTTCCCATTAGATGAAAAAAGTAGAGTAGAAATAGAGGAATGACATTGTTTTTTCTTCAATAAAAACAGGGCATTTCCTGCTAAGAGAAGGCACCCATATGCAGTTCACACATCAGAGAGAAAGTCTGCCATTACAGAGTTTGAGCACATATGACCTTCTTCCTGTAAGAGCACATAACCTTTAAAAATGTAAATACTGCATATTACTGCAGGCCTTTGTAGTAAATTGTTTAAGGGCAACAGCTCAACACCAAATAAATGTCTGCACCTAAACCTCACGCATTTTGCTTTGTTTTGTTTCGTTTTGTATTTTATGTTAACACTATGGAAATGGTCAAGAAGCAAGAGGAAAAAAATAGGTTCATCTCACTGACTCCTCAAAGAAAATATTTTCTTAAACTTATACCAGATATTTCAAGGAAGATGACAAATACTGAAGTAATATTTGGGAAAACTAAATGGAAAGGCAGTTTCACTGCCATTTTCTGCATCCTCTACCAAAATACTGTTTTATCATTTTGTTCAGACCTAATCGCTCACAGAATCAGATTCTTAACCTTCATACAGAAATAATATACTTAGAGACATTCTCTCTCTGGGGAAGAATTTACTGTTGCCAAAATCATCATCTATCAACACTGGGGTAACACTAGGCAATTTTTGACCACCATGACAATAAAACTTTGAAGAAAGATTATACAAGATGAAAATACTAGATAGGAGCCAGGGTTCCTAGCATAGGCATAAGTTCATATTCGGTTTTTATGCATGTATCAACCAAATGTATACTTTTAAAATCTGCATCAATTACATGCAATTATTTTGCCCAGTTATACAGCTCACAGCTCTGTCCCCATTTCAGTTTCATCTAGCCACTACCCAAAGGCTTTGTTCTGTTATTATGTTCACCATCACCCTCTCCCCAACCCTGACCAGATGTCTTTTTTTAGATCTAAATGTTTCTGAAGATAGTCTCATACTGTCTTGGTTGATTTCTAGAAGTGTCTGCATGTTCTGTTTTAGGTCTTTTTACAAACCACACTCAAAGTCAGCAGATGATAGTGGGACACCAGCAACAAAGGAAGGAAGCCTTGGCTATTTTGATCTCCTAGTAAGAGGCAGACCCCTTTAAGAGCAACTCCCAAGGGACTAGAGGAAGGGAACGCCTGCCCCATAAGTTACTGAAGAGGAGTTTACGAGGCATTACTCAACTATTTCTACCAGGAGAGGCTGTCCAGGTGCCTACAAGAGTCCTTACATGGTTCTCAAGAAAAAAACCAAACAAATAATCACAGGAGCTTCCAAACCTGATGCACAAACTGAAAACAGTCTAAAGCAAGGGTTGGCAATGTTTTCTGGCAGCAGGCCAAAATGACCAAGCTCGGGTCTGAGGTGGGCAGATGAGTCTTATTTCAGGGACAGCTTCTCCTCTGCCAGCATCCAATTGCCGTGCAGCACAGGTAGAGCTCTCTCTCCACAAAAGCCTCCAGCACCTGGATGGAGTACAGCATGGGGAGACCGTCCCACTACCGAATGTTGTTGAAACCATGGCTCTGTGGGCTGCACCCAGCTCACAGGCCAGAAGTTCATGACTCCTGGCCTAGAGACATTTTTAAAAGCTTAAATAAGTCTATAAATTGTATCCTCATGAGATGTGAAGTAGCCCTATATAAATTAATTGGTTCACCAAACTCAGTTGACTTTGATTCTTTCAAAAAAAAAAAAAAAAAAATCCAGCAAAAATTAGGTACTGCAAATCAAAGCCTGCCACTAAATTAAATTTATTTTAAAAAATAAACAAACAAGTGAGAGCATGAAGTCCTCTGAATTAGTTACCAAATGCCTAGCAAATAAACTGATCTAAGGAAGAGGTGAATTCCTTGCATCTCATGACCTTGATTTCAGTTTCAGAAAACTCAAAGGTTCAGTCTTCATCAACAAGTTATGTATGACATTCTCAGTAGAAGAAACACTGTGGTAGTTCTTAAATAAAGTGCTAACTTAATTTACAGACAAAAATACTTTGACCTTGTTCTGAATTCTACTTGCAGAGATTGATTAAAAATATTTCCTTCTAAAAAGCATACCACAAGTAAAATTACCAAAGAAAAGCAAGCCATCCAGTGTAACAGACAGCATGTGTAGGCCACCTTTTATTTCTAATTTCTATAGAATTTTACTAAAAACTATTATTTTAAACAAAATAGAGCATGCTTTGATTACATAACCAATATTAATCATCTTTATAAGTCTGCAATATAGGTAATCCCAGAACCATAAAGCACATTTAAAGGGCTTGACACCCCCAAACCACAGAAATGAAAAACAACAACAAAAATAATCCCATTTTACAGGCTGTAATCTAGATTTAGGCCCCATTACAAGCCCATGCACAAACAAGCCAGTGATAGAATTTGGTATTCCTACTGGGTTAAAGGTTTACCATTTTGCTTTAATTTGCTTATGACCAGCTTTTTTTTTTTTTTAATTCTAACACATTAAATAATTTCACTATGATAAAAGATGGTTATATTTCCAGTGTTATTCTTGCAATTAAACACCGAGATATTTAAAGTACATAATAAGTATGAGCAAATTAGATTAAATGAGGCTTGCAGAAATCTTTTACTTGACATTAAATTCTGAAAGAGTTTCTTTTTACACTTTTTTCTTTAAATAGAAACAATTAAAATAGTCCCAGGCAACTTAATTACAAAGAAAGTTTGTTATGCAAGAGGGCTAAGATAAAAGCAAAGTGAAGATAGGATGCAAAAGTAAGTCAGAGCATGACAGTCTGGGAAAAATAAGTAAATACTATTCCATCATTAATGACTGGTTAAAAACAAAAACAAAACAAAAAAAGCTTTGATTATCACCAGTATACTCAATAACCAAGTGAAAACTGCTTGTACTTGCATCATTTTAACATATAGCCATTCTAATCACTCTCCAACATAAATCCCCCTCCTCCACTTCCAGCCACAATTTTTCAAGAACTACTAATTTCTTCCCATTGTAAGAATAACTAATAGGAAGAAGGGGGATAAAGTACAGTTACATAAGCAAGACTCTAGGATGGGAAATAGCCTAATTACACACTTCAGACTGCATTAAAACTATAACTTGGTCATAACCCAAACAAGGTAAACATAGGTTAAAGCTGCCCATCCATCCTTCCTCAGCACCACCAAGGCGTAACGCAAATAACTTTACATTTCATACCTTGCAATACTAGATTACAATAGACAGAAATAAAATTGAACAGACAACATCACTTATCTGGGTACACTCAGATATAATTTTAATATTTTGTGCTTATCTTGTCTTTCATTAGAGAACCCCAAATTGTTTTATAATGAACCATTAAACCTTACAACATCGTGAGTTATAAGCATTATGACCTTCTAGACAGCTAAACTCAGGCACAGGAAAGTAAGTCATTTGCTCATGATTGCATGGAAAAGTTAGTAGTAAGATAGAAAGAGAAGTCTGGGGTCCTAGTTCCATCTTGTATTCTAGCAACCAAATAACATGTCCTCAATATTACCAAAAAAAAAAACCCCAAGGGAAAAATAGTAGATAGACTGCTTTGCTTTTTGTTTCAACCATTCACCTCAACAGGAACATGGTTTAGTTTCTGAGGGAAGTGCAATTTTTAAGTTAGCTATCATTGTTGCAGGGAGTATCTAAATTTAACTGAAAGCTAAGAGGAAGCATTTTTCCTGATCTTAAGTTGATCTTACTTTATGTATGGTCAATATCATAATGCCATACTTTATGTATGGCCTCTTTCCTTTAAAAAATACATTTCTCCATTTTTTTTTGGTTGGGCTTTTTATATGTTAACAGAGGAGAGAACAGTTTTAAACTAAAAACATGACTGCAAAGCCACAAAATGCTAAAGCTATGTTTTTTAAATATTTGAGTTCAAGTTTAGGTCTGCTCTTTAACCAGCTAGCAAATACACCATGAAATATGCAGCAGTCCTTTAAGAGTCTCTTGATATGCATCAAGGCTAGGTGAACTTCAAAGCATTCTTAAAAAAATTGATGCAGGCTGAAATGGAAGCACCCAGTTAAGAACATTATGCTGAAACTGTGGTTTTCTTTCCAAGACATTATTACATATAGAGTTGCCCAATAACATTCTTGATATAAAAACATCACGATAATGCATACTCAGTTTTTTGAATGGCCGTGAAAAAGGCAAAACTTTCATATGCATAAAATATGCTGATGAACAGGATTTAAAAGTTGACTGGGCATTACAATAAACCTTGTGGGAAAACGAACAAAAAAAAGGCATAATGGACAAGTAAGTCAAAATTCCACATCTGAGAGCAATAAATATGACTGCCCTAACTAAAAAGAGCAGAAGGAAGATTAATTTAAAGAAAAAGATTAAGCTGATATACAAGGTCTCCCAACATGTATATTTTCCAGCTGAATGTATAAACCCCTAATAAAAGGATCTTATCACACCTGTCAGATTCAATAGGCACTATGGACATTTTTACCTGCAGTAGGCAACATCTAAGCAAGGGAAAATACTTAATATTTTATATTCATGTCGTATCCCTTCTCAGGCCAAAGGATCCTACGTGCTTCAACAGCTACTTGGATACACCACTAAAACACAATGATCTCTGCAGTGAAGACCTGAACTTAAGCCATTCATCAACCATTTCAAATCTTAGTAGCTACAGCAGTTGCTAAGAGAAACTTAGATTCACTTTCCTTTACTGCTACATTTTTCCCTTACACTTAGGCACAGACTTATGCAGAAAGACAAAACACAGGGAACTGTGAAGAAAAGATCTACTCAGGCAATGCACAGAATCTACACAAGCCGAGTCAAGACACTTGTTACCTGCTTTTTATAGTGAAAACACCACAAGTTTTTAAAACAAAGACTGATCCTTCTATTTGAACAGCTCCTACTCCTGGAAAGGAGAGAACAGAGTATGTGCAGTCCAACCCCTGAAAACCTGCAACCTTCAACTAAACACAGGTGAACATATGCAGCACACTTTCCCTCCTCTGCCATGCTGGGAAAAGCCTGTTCTCAGTATCTGCCCAACTGTGGCACCCGTATATGCACAATCCTTGTCTTGGAAACCTAAAGCCTGGTCTGCCTACTAATACATCCATCAGGACATTGTGTGAAGGAAATGTTCGCGCTGACAGTTTTACATTTGGAAGCTGCCTACAATACTACTGAGCGTGAAATTTTGGCCACATTTCTACTACATTTGCCAGGACACAGAGCTTGTTGCCCTATTCCTTTCATTCTCAGAGATCCCAGAGGTCAGGTTTCAGGCAGATGGGCCAGTGCTGTCATGCAGGGCACCATAGGGTTCCTCTGGTCACACGTACAGTTCAGCACATGCAAGTCTGATAGGTCTTTTGTTTCTTAAAATTACTCACTGTTGCTATCAGTGGTGCAACTCCATTTGCAGTAACAACATGGAGGTGTGAATGTTGACCCGTTGCCACTGTTTTAACCACTGTATCTATCTTAGCCTAATTGACAAAGTCTAGATAACAAAGGGGTTAAAATACTGGAGGCTAGTCGACATTAGTGTTGGCATTATTGGAGTTGTACCAGAAGTCTTGACAGGTTAGAATACTTAAAATTTAAAAAACAGTGTGCACAGTCCTAGCAGGATGTCAGGAGGCTCAGACATGCTATAGTGATTTCATTATGTCAATACCCTGTTCCACATGTCCATCCTTTTTAATCAAGCTAGTGAATTAGAGTATACCTGGTTGAGAACAGGATATTTATAAAGGCAGAATAAGAGAATATTGGTCGTGTGGAAGACATGAACTGAAACAGTAGGAAAGATGTAACCAAACTCACTAATTGGTGTGCATGCCCTTACTTATTAAAATGCCAAATATGGAGGTTATACTAGCTCTTTCATAGGATGCTCAAGAAGTGGCTGTGGATAAGGCAGCTTTTTTCAGTCTACACTAGATGCAAAGAGCTTGACATGTTCTTGGTCCTCTCAAAATGGTAGTGTTAGAGTGATGCTGAAGTCGTGATGACCCAGGATTTGTGAAATGCAAGGATTTTTTTGCTTGATATCTTTTATTAGACTAACTGCTTTCACATGCAAGGCACTCCTCCTCAGGTTACTGCAAGTCGCAACAAGTCATTGAAAAAAAATGCCCTGAGTTCAAAAGCCTGTCTAACTATGCCCCAAGTATGCAGTTAGTCCAATAAGAAGAAATATTACCCCCAAAATTCCTTGCCTCATTTCAAAATTAAACACTTGCAGTAGTTTCTTCAGCTGAAGACCATTTGGAAACTTTAGTGTAGAAAGCACTATGTCCTCGTTAGATAGTTTTTTGCACAAAGGACCATTGCACCAATACTGTACATCCTGCAACTGCTTTTAAAGTAAGTTAGAAGCTGTGTTTAAAATTGCTGGTTTTGATCTACACAGCCTTATGCTCCCTAAGAAACCATTTCTCTCACCAATAAACCACAGTATGTACATGCCAGAGCTCTGTGGCTTCAAAAAGAGCGTGAGCAATGAGGTAGTCTAGCAAAGAGCCTGATTCTGAAAGTGCTGGAGTGATTTTTCCCCAGACCCAATGAAAAGCTCAACTGGGGGCTTTTAGACAAGCTTCAAAGATCAGCTGCAACCGATTTCAATGGACAGTGAGCTCAGTGTCGTAAGATGCTTGGATGCAAAAGGGAGACTCACTACATCTGTGCAATTTATCCTGAGCCTTGTGCATCTTCAGTATCTCCACACACACATGCAGGCCTCTGAGAAACTACTTCCAAGAGGAAGCTCGGGAGACGCATCTCAGTGGACACTGTGACTTTTTCCCAACCGAATCCCCCTCTCCTCTTTCTGCACTAGGGGGTTGGGTGGGGTGAGGGGGGACAGCCCTACCTCCCCATCTCTTTTAAACCCACTAGCAAGAGGCAGGAGCTGGCTGACAGTGGGGCATATGTGGGGGATGCAGGGGGTGGGTGTGCAGGTGCCTCTGCGGCAGGTGGCGCGTGCATCTGTCTTTGTTGTGGGTGTCTGTGTGGGCATGTGCAGGTGTCTGTGTCTTTGTGTAGGTGTGTGTAGGTGTGTGTGGAGGGGGTAAGGGGGTGTCTGCAGGTATCTCTGTGTGGATGTCTGTGGAGAAGGTGTCCATGTCTTTGTGTAGGTGTGCGTGGGTGTCTGTGGGGAAGGTGTCCGTGTCTTTGTGTAGTGTGTGGGGGTGTCTGTGTGGGTGTGCAGGTGCCTTTGGGAGTGTGAAGGTGTCTGTGCGGGAGGCAAGGGTGTGCATGTCTGTCTTTGTTGTGGGGGTGTGGGTGCCAGTTTGGGGGCAGGGGGTGTCTGTGTGTGCAGGTGTCTGTGCGCGTGTGTCTCCGCCAGAGGCAGAGGGGCGTGGGTCTGTCTTTGCTGTCAGTGTGTGTGGGACAGGGGGGTGTCCACGTGGGCGTGCGCAGGTGTCTCTGTAACGGTGTCAGTGTGGGGAAGGTGTGCGTCTTTGTGTAAGCGTGTGTGGGTGTCTCCGCAGGAGGCAGGCGTGCGCGCGCCTGTCTGTTGTCGGTGTCTCTGCAGGAGGCAGGGGGGTGTCTACGTGGCGTGTGCAGGTGTGCGCGTACCGGCGTCCCTGTGGGGAATGCATGTGCGTGTCTATCTGTGGAGGGGGTAGGGGCACGCGGGTGTCTGTGTGCCGGGGGGGGAAGGGGGGGTCCGCGCGTGTCTGTCTCTACTGTGGGTGCCCGCGCGGGGCTGCGCGTCTCGGCTGTGGGCGTGTGCAGGTGTCTGTCAGCCCGTGTCCACGCGGGTGTCTCTGCCTGTGCATCCATCCCCGCCCCGCCCCGACACGGCGCAGCCCGTCCCCGCCCCGCAGCGCCGTCTGGGTCCGGGCCCAGGCTCGGCTCCTACCTGCGCCGCCTGCCCCCGCGGCCCGGCCCGACTCTAAGTGGCCCGGCGCTGCCCACGGCTCCGGCACCATCCGGCCGCCATTTTGTCTCCGGCCTCGGAAGTGACGTCACGGGCGGGAGGGGGTGACGTCGCCCCGCGCTTCCCCTCAGGTACCACAGGCGCGACCCTTCCTCGTCGCCACGTCCCGTGGGGCCGGCCCCGGCCACGCACCCCCGCTGCCTGCAGCGGTGAGCAGCCCCTGCGGAGACACCGGGCAGGCTCCGCCTGGGGCGACATCGTGGCTCACGATTCAAATGTTTTGGGGGGGTTTTGTTTGGTTTTTTTAAAACTGTCAATCCAAGTTTCTCTCTAGTAACCGAGCCCCTCGTGGGAAACCTGGTGGGCTGTCGCTTTGCTCTTGGGAAGGTCCTTCATAAAGGGGGGGGGGGGCAAGGATCCTTTAATTAACTCCCACAGAAGATTGGGGATGTTTAGAAACAAATTAGCAAGCTCATTTATATGCATTTCCCCTCAGCTTTGCATAATTATATGTGATCCGTCCTGGGAGAAAAAAAATCATAATTAAAAAAAAAAAATCGCTTGTTGGGGTTTCCCTCAGCGAAAGGAAATGACCGAAACCTTTTTGTAGCAAAAAGCTAAGCGATTGTTTGTTTGTTTATTTATGTATTGGCCCAAATATTAGCAAGAAGCAATGACCTGAACAATTATTTATTTAGGCAAATATTAGCAAGAAGCAATGACATGAACAATTGTTTATTTATTTATTTAGCCAAATATTAGCAAAAAGCAATAAACAATTTCCCACTCTTTTTTTAACTTCATTAAAACAACCCCTTTGATTTCAAACAGTTGCCGTGGCAAAGATCGCCTTCTGGACGTCAAGATATTCGAAGTTCGAAGCCAAGGCAGCTCCCATGTCGTGCGATGTTTTTGCTGGTGAAACGGTCCGATTCGCGGCTGACGCGAAGGACCGCCGTGAAACGGTCGCGAATCACGTTTATTCCATGCTGCCGTTCCCATTCGTCAAGAGGATACGTCGCAGAAACAGGCGGCGGAGTCGTTGATAGTCGAGAGGGAGGCTCCAAAACACCCAGTTTGGGAAGGTGTGTAGCAGAGACCATTTTTCCTCTCTCAGTTGCTAATTATCTCTGAAGGAAGGGAAGAAGCAGAAACAATCCCATCCATCATCGTAGCAGAAAGGAAATCTTGCTGGGGGGAGGAAAGAGGCGGAAATCGTACGCTGCCTTCCACAGAAGATGGTAGAGTTTCATATTTCTCTAAGGCAGACAAGGTTCGGTGGGTGCATCTGTTATCTTTTTAGACCAACTTAAATAGTTGGGGGGGAAAAAATGTTTGGCAAGCTTTTGGGTTTAAAAACCCTTGGTCTATTTCCCTCTATTTCTCTAACACCTACTAGCCAGAGGCGAGCATGAAAGAAAGAGTCCTGAGGAGGGCTGGATGCAGAAATAGCTCTCTGATGGAAATCCCAGTACATTTACTAGAAACTAAAGGGCAGAATTGCTAGACTGTACTCACCAAGGCAGCTCCGCCGGTCCTCCCTGGTAGGCTCCCAAAACCTTGCATTTTGTAGTTGCTTCCAGCAGCTGGGTCTCTGATAAATTCAAAGCCTGTAAAGAATCGATAGGCAGATGGACAGATATAAAACGTATGTTCAATATCAACAGATTCCTGACTCTGTCATGCGTCAGCTTCTGTAACGATGCATGACCAAAACTTAGTCGAGTGATTCTCAACCAGGCTGGTGCAACACCATGTCATGCCTTGAGATCCTGCTATGGGTGTTGCATTAGCACTGTTAGGTATTTTTATACCTACGTATGATTTGTATGATAACCCCTGGGATTTCAAATAGGAATCCATGATGTCAAAAAACATACTTGTTGTGGGCTTCCAAGTTATTTGCAACAGAATTGCTCTATTATTTCTTGTAGTCGGGAAGCAAGTGAAAGCTAGGTGCTGGTACTTTCTCAAGGTTGTCTTAAATCTGAAAAGGTTGAGAACCACTGAGCTAGTCTCTCTGGAGTTCAAATCCCAGAAGGGTCTAATCAGACTTCCTTTCCTTCCAAAACAGATCAACTGGATTTCCATGTGGGTTGTACACTGAACCCTCAAAAACTCTTAAAAACCCTGGCATACATTACAGACACTAAAATACCTTTCTGCTGGGGTTTCAAAACCACTAAAAAGGATAGCTCTTCTGTTATGAGAAATACCTGTTGGACCTCACTGTGTCTAAGTCTCTCTTCGTGTCATAAAACTAGAAGGTTGTGCCAGTGTCCTTGCCAATGCCAACATTTTTCTTTCACTGCTGTATGTATGCCAGATCCCTGCCTATCTTTTAGCCAGAAGTGGATGAATTTCAGTGAAGTTACAAGGTCAGTTTGTTAAACCCTTCAGTAAAAAAACCTCTCTGTGTAAATGTAAGCTATTGTTATAGTTGTTTCTTTCCAATTGTCTAAAAAGGTTGAGAAGCTCTTCTCCTCATCTGAGATGATCAAGACTACATTAAAAAAAGGTTCCACCAGCATAATGAAAATCCATCCAGCTACATCGGTGGCCAGTCTTCATTGTGAACATGCCTAATCTATTTTACCTTACTATAATAATAATTAATTTAAACCTGAAGCAAACCAATATAAGTACACCTATATTAGGGATTTTCACTGGTATAACTAGTTCCCTTTAGTTCTACCTATTCAACTCTTCTGACATAAACCATGTCTCAGATTTGATAAGGAACTAGAAACTTGGTATGTTACCAGGGAATGAAAATAAAGAGGAAAGGGAGGGAATAGGTTCTAGCGGTTAAAGCACAAATTTCCAAACACAAGTTAACTTAGCTGTAAGGTTGGTTAAACTAAAAATAGTCCTTAAGCAAAGTATGTTCTTTTTTTCTTACTACAGTACCCATATGACTTTTCATTCATGGTTTTTAAGTCTACTAAAGTAGAATCCCCCACTTATTTTCACTTCTCATTCTATCTCAGAGTTTCTGTTCTGCTTGTTAATTTAGATTATAAACACATTGGGATAAGGAACTGGTCCTTTTATTCGGCTATAAAAGTAGCTTGCATAATTATAATAGTAAATACAAAATAATTATAGACCTCATCTTTCACAAAGTTTTAAACCCCTTTTATCTCTTCCTTTTATATTTTCTAATACCCAAGGATCCACATTCAATCACTCGCTTGCTTTGGGAAGAACAAAGAGTTTTGGACAAATTCCACCTACCCTTTTAGGGCACAAGCCTCCCTGTAGAGATCCGATTAAAAAAAAAAAAAAAAGTTTGCAGCTGATTGGTGCATATTTGACCAAAGGACATCCTGGGGAGTAGAGTTAACCTGTAAGGTAAAGTTTGGGAGATTGGTAGTAAGAGCAGGTGAGCTAGAGTTTGGGGAAAGTGACTTTTTTAAAAGGGCAAGATAAATATAAATATTTTCTTAATTCTTTTCTAGATTTAGTATGTAGAGTAGAAAAACAGTGGAATTTTGTAGTTAGAGTTAAGTCTTTATGTTACTTTCTTGCTTAGGACTTTTGTACTTATCAGGGACTTTTAATTTATCATCTTTTGCAACTGAAAATTGATATTATACTTGTGTTTGATTCATGTTGTTGTGCAATTATCTGGGGATTTGCAATGCCACTAAACATTAGGTGATATTTAAAACCTAAATTGTTCCTATCTGTTTAGGCCTATTGTTACTTTTCCACAGTTTGGAAAATGTTATAAGATTTTGTTTAGATACAAGTATGCACATGAACATTGCTTATTTCCAAGGCACTTTAACATCTTTCTCCTGTGCTAATTTCTCTTTAATTTTATGTTGGTACTTAGGACAGTATTGTTAAGTTAAACAGGATGAGGTTTCTTAAGAGCCTTATTTGAAGCAGTATCAGCAACATTAAGAAAAAAAAAAAGATTTTTCCCTTCCATTTTTCTCAACAGAAGTCTGTCACACATTTTCAAGAATTTTCTTAGAACAGCAGGAGAGAAAGGGGTGGGAAGAGGCAGAGAAAGAGAGAGACAGAAAGAGAGAGCTTTGTTTTAATACAAATTGAAGCTTTTTTAAATATTAATTTTTACAAGAAGCAGTATTTCTTAAACTGGTTTAAGAGACAAAAATAGATCATTGGTGTAGGTAACAGTGTTTGCATTAACAGAAGGAACTCAAACACCTAAGTGGTTTGCTCCAAAAGTTGTAGATTGTTAACTGATAATAGATAGTTGACTAGAAAATGGGTAAATAACTAGAGCTAGACAAAAGTATGGAAGTGGGACTTAAAACTATAATTCTCAATTTGGCTCAGTTTTACTTACCTTGCTACCATCTTATCTACCTCCAAAATACTGTCTCCTAGGTTTTTGTTTTTTTTTAAGTTTGATTAGTTCGTGTATGTAAAATACTTTGAAGCTGTAAAGTACCAGGTATCCTTACTGTCTCACGTAGGACTGCAGTTATCCTTGATAGGATTTACCTGTTCATTTTAAACCAAGAGAAAAAGGAAAATGATGTTTCAGTATAAACTCTTAATTTGAAATTGTCAGTCCATCAACTATTTAGATAATTAACATTGTTAACATATTAACAATGGGACGAATAGAATAGTCTTCCTCTTTCAATTAAGAATTACTAAGAGGTTTGCAGTATTGTGTGGTCTGCTTGACAATGGATGCACCATTGTTGTGGCATTATGCTATCTGTCTCCTTTCATTCTGTTCTCTCTTACAAGTGGGAACATAGTCTTTTCTAAGCCTGATGTTTTCAATTGTTAATTTGAAAAGTTCCCCAGAGACTTTTCACAGAGAAAGAGACGGCATAGAAGATACCGCATTTAAACTAAAATCTTCTTTTTAAAGTGACGGAGGAGATCACCATTACCTGTTGGAAAAGGCTTCTGTGATTCAGTAAAAAGTATTTTATTGAAGGTTTCTTACCAAAATAAGAGAAGAAGGGGGAAGGGAGTAGTAAAACAGCAGAAAGGTTTAAAAACGGGAGCGGAAGCAGAGAGGCAGAGAACGAGAAGGAAACCGAAACTAATGTCGTGATGCTACTCACTCTTAAAGATCATGCAGACATTTCTTTTAAAAAAAAAAAAAAAAAGAATTACACAAAACCATTTCAGCTTTGTCAGAAGTACTTCTCTGAAATGACCTGCTTTTTGTCAGTGTAGGTTATAAACTGTATCAACAGAGTGGGAGGGAGAGCATGTTTTCAAAGTAGTTAATGATGCAGTTTGTAGCTTTATAGTAACTAAACTTAAATTCACATTTCAAAAAGCCAAAGATTCCAGTGTATTAATGTCCAGGGTTTTGCGGTTTGATTCAGATTATGCACAACCCCAGGATCAGTAGATCCAGGATTTAGCTTCTGTTTTGGGCTCAGTGGTATTTACATTGACAATTGCAAGTTACAATATAATAGGCTTTGAATGTCTTGGAGACAGTGGTCTTAACATAAGTGATGGGAAACATCTGAAAAAGGTGTTCATTTCCTTTCAGATTGAATGGTCATCTGTGGACAAGGGTCTTATTACAGTTCCAGAGGGGCGACTCTTACTACTAGACTCTTCATGTTACAGACTGGACCATGTGGGACATCATTGATGCTCCATTATTTTATCATTTGTGGCTCGGTCTGAGTTTTCAGGCAGGCTACTCTTTGACTTTAAGACTGAATTATATGCCACGGTTTTCGATGCATCTACCTTCCCTGGGCTTTGGTGCTTGGTGAGGAGTAAATTCTTGCAAATAATTAGCTAATGCTGCCAGTGAACGTGGTTATGTAGTGGCTGAAGTCAGGGCTTTGACTCCCCTCAGTCCATTTGCCCACATTTGAGTATTCAGAGAGCAGGGGTGTTGCTCCTGATTCAGGTCCAAGATCAAGGTGGGCCCATCCAAGTGGGATCTTTGACTTTTCTCACCCAAGTAACATAAGGAAACTATTTAACTTCCTCTTAATTTTATACCAAAAAAGAACACTTTTTTTCTTCCCCTTCACTTCTTTTCCATTCCCCCCGCCCAAAAAAGAAGATCCCTTCTGACATGCTGTCTTTGAATATGTTTCCCTGTTTAGGTTTCTCCCATGAGATGAAAATGGGGGGTGGGGGAGGGTTAACCAAACTGATATTTGTATTGGAAATGATGTCAGAAGCTGTAAGACAAATCATAGTCTGTATGGAAAATGTGATGTAGCCAGAACACAGTTTTCTCAGGGGCCAGTTCAAAATTGCAGAATAAACTCTCACAAGAACTAAGAGCCATTTAAAAACCTCCTCACCTTCTGCTCTAAATCCAAGGTGCATCTCTTTGACTTTGCTTTCTTTAATGTAAATTTATAACATTCTGTCTGTGTACACATGAATGTACATATATAAATCCAAAACAAACCACTCCACTGAATACACTTAGATCCCTGGGGAGAGGATGAGAGAACAAACACATCTAGATGTTAGTCATATTGCTGCACAGGAAGGCCTCTCGGATATTATGGTGATAAGGCTGGTAAGATTATATTTAGAATAGAACAGCGTAAATCAAGTAACAAGTGCTGAAAAAAGGTTTTTCAATTTTACGTATCATGGAAATCCAGTATCCACATTCGGTGTTGAATAAGAAAAATAGAAGCATTTTCTTCAAAACTACTACATTTGTATATCTGTATTTGTTGCATGTAAAATTTTATCAAAATGTTTCTACACACATGCTTTGCTTCAAGACTGGTTTTGATTTCTTTACTTTGGTTGCTATTTGCAATTTAGGGCTGAATAAGATTAGCACATGATCTGTTTTAATGCCTGAAGCTTTTAAACAGCAAGAAATTAATGGTGAATGGTGGAAAAGCAATAAAGAATGGGTAACATTAATTTTGTTTGAAGATTTAGTAAAATTTGTGATCCTTTTATGCTTCTTGATTTTTTTATTTATTTTTTTTCCCCATGAATTCCCATTGGTCATCTCAGTACTCACAGAAGAAATAATGCACCCTCACTAACTACAGTGACCTGAACTCATCATTTCTGTTTTTAAAAAGGTGTACTTTTAAACACTATTATTTCTTATTTCTTCAGCACTTGCCTACTTTGGTGATGAACCATTTCAGAAATAATTGAGACAAGACCAACAAACCATTGTGTATTTGTATTTATTTGTATTTCTGCAATCAGAGGCACTTTGTTATTTTCCATGAGAAGAGGATAACAGTAGCATCCTCACTGTCCCAAAAGATTTCAGCCTAAATGTACTTTTTCCTTGTTTTATTTTACTGCTTCTATTTCCAGCTCACTGGATCCAAAACCATTCTGTTCTCCTCACTGCTCACATCCTTCAAACACGAACAAAAATCTCTTGTGTCCTCCAATTAGTCTTTTAACCAACCTATCTACATTTAGGCTTATGTACATTTAGACAAATTTGCATAGCTACAATTACCTAGCTGATGCAACTTTTCAAAAAGCATTCCTACGGTAGACAGATATCTAATCTAATCTAATCTTTCTTTAATAAGTCAACTATCCCTTGATATTGCTTTGATTTTTTTTAACATCATATATATGTGTATGTAAGTATATATGTGTGTATGTTTTTTCCTTTGTTGTCCTGTAAATCGGATGGGCTGCAAGGCATGCCCTCTTGTTGTGATACTGAGTCATGCCACAAGTGGATATGCCCCCTTCAGATGTATGAGACCTCTGTCCTCTCCCCAGCTCCCTGGGTGGCAGCAGGGGGAGGGGGAGCCTGGAGTCCTCAGCTGCTGCTGCAGCCAGAGCATCAAAAGAACAGTGGCCATGTGGGGGCCTTGGGGGCTGTAAAAAACACCATGTAGGCAGCATGTGGCCAATGGGCTGCCCTGCAGTAAATAATAAATATGTTTATAAAATGAGAGAGGAGACATGGGAATGACCTGCTGATATTTAAAATAAAGTTTGATTTTAAATCAGTATCTCAAGACTATGTAAAATGCACAATGTGGCGGCTATACATCTTCCTGGCAGCCATAGTGTCAATCATCTATAGCTAATAATTTTTACGCTAGTTACTGTTACTAATAATGCTTGAGTCAATGTTTACCTTCTAAAAGAAGAAGCATCGCAAGCTGGAGGAGTGGGGAGGAGGGAGTGTTGGACGATGAGGAGTGGTATGGGCTGTAGTTTAATGAGACTCAAATTCCCGTTTTTGATTTCAAGTCAAATTAGCATTTGAAAGGAGGGTACAGCATGGACAGTTCAATTTCAAAGCCATTGCAGTTTCCAATATGGAAGAGAAAGTGTCTCCATTCAGAAGTTGCATTTCTTTTTGGAAGAAATTGGGGTTCACTTCATAACTGCAATAACAGAGCTCTTGCTGTGAACATAGGCGTTTATAATTCAGAAGTGGTATAGCGGGTTTATTTATGGAAGACAAGAAAGCATACCTGTTTACTATTTGCTATTAAATTGATGTGTATAAAATAACCAGCCAGGGGCTTTTACTGACTTGAAATCTTTGCTTAGTACGAGCAGCTTAAAAATATATATATACAAGTGAAGCACAATTCCTGCATCCATTATTGGGACTCTGCTCATTTTAAACGAGTGATATGTGTCTTGTCAGTACACTTTGCAAAATCCTTCCTTGTGTGTGCGGGAAACTTGCCAGAAGAGAAGGAGATTTGTTTTTTGGCTTCAGTTTTGTCTAGAACCTGAGTGACTCCCTTGTGCTGAATATGCAAGACTTGACAGGGAAAGCGTAACTAGGGCAGTGGGAGAGGTGCACCCACCCCAGGAGCTGGCTGTGAGGGGGTGCTGGGGTCATGAATCTTGGCCATGCCAGTGGCAGCCCTGCACTGCCCCTGCCTGGCCATATGTGCTGGCTGGGGCAGTGCCCAGGGCAGGAAGTGAAGTCATGCCCCCTTCCCCCCAGGGACCCCTGCAGCTCTAAGCCCAATACATATGCATGGGGTGGTGGTGGGGAATAAATCAGGCACAGGCTGGCAGGGAGCCCAGCCACAGTGGAGCTGATGATGTTGCAGCAGTGGCAGCAACACCTTTACCACCCCTCCCAATTCCCTCCCCCAAAAACATACCCATATCTATCCATCCATCCCCTCCCGTTCCTCCGCTCTCTCCCCACGCCCTCAGGAGGCACTCAGTGAGCTGTCTAGGTTTCTGGCAAGGTTGCTTCATTAAGTTGAAAAATAAGAGGCACCTGACAGGTGAACCTTTTTGAATCCTTACTAACTTTGATCTTGAAACTCAAAGCAGAAAGGTTTGCAGAAGAGATCTTGCATCCAGCTACTGAATGCAGCAGAGACTGTTCAAAGTCTTTTTTTTTTCTGCAGCATTATAGCTTATTACCCACTGTTGCATATTTCAGGATCCACCAAAGATTCTATACTTAATAATTCTCAGGACTTGCAACTGTTTAACATGGTTATAATTATATAGCGTGTTGCGGCACACAGTGTTAGCTCAGTTAGGTGTGCAAATGTGATTCACAAGATAAGCCCAGATAGTTTGATTAGGAATCCATGGAGTTAAAAACATTTTGACCTGTTCTAGCCTTTCTGAGTTCTTTGCAACAGAAAATAACTCTATTTTTCTGTAGTAAAAAAATTAATGGAAACTAAGAGCTGGCATTTTCTAAAAGGCCTCATCCAGATGAGCGCAGATACATCTGCGGTGCCACATAATGCACATTCAGTTGCTCTCCGGCTGCAAGGGACCAGTGTGGAGGGTTTTTTTGACTCCTGGATATCCAGGAGTCAAAAAAACCTGTGGGGAAAAAAAGCAGAGTGGCATACATGGGAGCAGCATGTGCCGCCCGAAGCTGGAGCCTGGCCTGCTGGAGCCACACTCCACTGCCGGCCAGGCTCCACATGGCAGGAGTGGCATAGCTGCAGCCCCAGGATGCCCCCCCAGACCCCAGGTAAGGTTGCTGAGGGCAGTCCAGTGTTGGCTTCAGCCTCCCCTACCCTATCTGGGGTTACTTGCCATGCACCAAAGTGCATATGTCATAGGCATTCCCCAAGGTGCAACACCGCTAGTTGTCCGCAGGGAACCAAACATGCACACACGTCTGGACATGGCCCTTGGGTCTAACAAGGGGTGCCTCGAGTCTAAGAAGGGTAATGGGTGTAAAACAGTTGAGAACTACTGTCATAGAGTATTTCAGCTCTGATGCCACGTATGACCATGCTCTGCACTATCCAGGACAATCCAGCCTGTGTTTGGCTTCATCGGTCTGCTTTCTTGAAGTAGCTGCTTGTTTACTTCTACTAGAATCTGAGTGTTTTTTTATGCATCTGGC